>NC_090294.1:52533333-52850021 GCF_037392515.1 Haliotis asinina | reverse complement strand
AAAAAACCGCTTGTTGGGCACTTAACTAGGAACGCTAGGGTTAGGGTTAGAGTGCACCTAGGGTTAGCGTGATTTGGACTAAGTCCACGGCACTTAGTATGACGGGGCAGGGAAGGAGTGTTGGGAGGGGTGCGCTTTTCGTTTGTGCGTGTGCAGGGGCTATGTGCCGATGCCGCAAGCGCAAAAAACCGCATGCTGGGCACTTATTTGGGCACGTTTTCGCCTATGTCGGCAGGCTAGGGTTAGGGTTAGATTTTCAGCTAACGGATACTGTTAGGGTAAGAGCTAGGGTTAGGGTTTATTTCCAACCTGATGGTAGATTTGGGTGCAGTTTTCGTTTGTGCGTGTCTGGGGCTTGTGTGCGGAGGTGATCAGCACAAAAAACCGCTTGTTGGGCACTTAACTAGGAACGCTAGGGTTAGGGTTAGAGTGCACCTAGGGTTAGCGTGATTTGGACTAAGTCCACGGCACTTAGTATGACGGGGCAGGGAAGGAGTGTTGGGAGGGGTGCGCTTTTCGTTTGTGCGTGTGCAGGGGCTATGTGCCGATGCCGCAAGCGCAAAAAACCGCATGCTGGGCACTTATTTGGGCACGTTTTCGCCTATGTCGGCAGGCTAGGGTTAGGGTTAGATTTTCAGCTAACGGATACTGTTAGGGTAAGAGCTAGGGTTAGGGTTTATTTCCAACCTGATGGTAGATTTGGGTGCAGTTTTCGTTTGTGCGTGTCTGGGGCTTGTGTGCGGAGGTGATCAGCACAAAAAACCGCTTGTTGGGCACTTAACTAGGAACGCTAGGGTTAGGGTTAGAGTGCACCTAGGGTTAGCGTGATTTGGACTAAGTCCACGGCACTTAGTATGACGGGGCAGGGAAGGAGTGTTGGGAGGGGTGCGCTTTTCGTTTGTGCGTGTGCAGGGGCTATGTGCCGATGCCGCAAGCGCAAAAAACCGCATGCTGGGCACTTATTTGGGCACGTTTTCGCCTATGTCGGCAGGCTAGGGTTAGGGTTAGATTTTCAGCTAACGGATACTGTTAGGGTAAGAGCTAGGGTTAGGGTTTATTTCCAACCTGATGGTAGATTTGGGTGCAGTTTTCGTTTGTGCGTGTCTGGGGCTTGTGTGCGGAGGTGATCAGCACAAAAAACCGCTTGTTGGGCACTTAACTAGGAACGCTAGGGTTAGGGTTAGAGTGCACCTAGGGTTAGCGTGATTTGGACTAAGTCCACGGCACTTAGTATGACGGGGCAGGGAAGGAGTGTTGGGAGGGGTGCGCTTTTCGTTTGTGCGTGTGCAGGGGCTATGTGCCGATGCCGCAAGCGCAAAAAACCGCATGCTGGGCACTTATTTGGGCACGTTTTCGCCTATGTCGGCAGGCTAGGGTTAGGGTTAGATTTTCAGCTAACGGATACTGTTAGGGTAAGAGCTAGGGTTAGGGTTTATTTCCAACCTGATGGTAGATTTGGGTGCAGTTTTCGTTTGTGCGTGTCTGGGGCTTGTGTGCGGAGGTGATCAGCACAAAAAACCGCTTGTTGGGCACTTAACTAGGAACGCTAGGGTTAGGGTTAGAGTGCACCTAGGGTTAGCGTGATTTGGACTAAGTCCACGGCACTTAGTATGACGGGGCAGGGAAGGAGTGTTGGGAGGGGTGCGCTTTTCGTTTGTGCGTGTGCAGGGGCTATGTGCCGATGCCGCAAGCGCAAAAAACCGCATGCTGGGCACTTATTTGGGCACGTTTTCGCCTATGTCGGCAGGCTAGGGTTAGGGTTAGATTTTCAGCTAACGGATACTGTTAGGGTAAGAGCTAGGGTTAGGGTTTATTTCCAACCTGATGGTAGATTTGGGTGCAGTTTTCGTTTGTGCGTGTCTGGGGCTTGTGTGCGGAGGTGATCAGCACAAAAAACCGCTTGTTGGGCACTTAACTAGGAACGCTAGGGTTAGGGTTAGAGTGCACCTAGGGTTAGCGTGATTTGGACTAAGTCCACGGCACTTAGTATGACGGGGCAGGGAAGGAGTGTTGGGAGGGGTGCGCTTTTCGTTTGTGCGTGTGCAGGGGCTATGTGCCGATGCCGCAAGCGCAAAAAACCGCATGCTGGGCACTTATTTGGGCACGTTTTCGCCTATGTCGGCAGGCTAGGGTTAGGGTTAGATTTTCAGCTAACGGATACTGTTAGGGTAAGAGCTAGGGTTAGGGTTTATTTCCAACCTGATGGTAGATTTGGGTGCAGTTTTCGTTTGTGCGTGTCTGGGGCTTGTGTGCGGAGGTGATCAGCACAAAAAACCGCTTGTTGGGCACTTAACTAGGAACGCTAGGGTTAGGGTTAGAGTGCACCTAGGGTTAGCGTGATTTGGACTAAGTCCACGGCACTTAGTATGACGGGGCAGGGAAGGAGTGTTGGGAGGGGTGCGCTTTTCGTTTGTGCGTGTGCAGGGGCTATGTGCCGATGCCGCAAGCGCAAAAAACCGCATGCTGGGCACTTATTTGGGCACGTTTTCGCCTATGTCGGCAGGCTAGGGTTAGGGTTAGATTTTCAGCTAACGGATACTGTTAGGGTAAGAGCTAGGGTTAGGGTTTATTTCCAACCTGATGGTAGATTTGGGTGCAGTTTTCGTTTGTGCGTGTCTGGGGCTTGTGTGCGGAGGTGATCAGCACAAAAAACCGCTTGTTGGGCACTTAACTAGGAACGCTAGGGTTAGGGTTAGAGTGCACCTAGGGTTAGCGTGATTTGGACTAAGTCCACGGCACTTAGTATGACGGGGCAGGGAAGGAGTGTTGGGAGGGGTGCGCTTTTCGTTTGTGCGTGTGCAGGGGCTATGTGCCGATGCCGCAAGCGCAAAAAACCGCATGCTGGGCACTTATTTGGGCACGTTTTCGCCTATGTCGGCAGGCTAGGGTTAGGGTTAGATTTTCAGCTAACGGATACTGTTAGGGTAAGAGCTAGGGTTAGGGTTTATTTCCAACCTGATGGTAGATTTGGGTGCAGTTTTCGTTTGTGCGTGTCTGGGGCTTGTGTGCGGAGGTGATCAGCACAAAAAACCGCTTGTTGGGCACTTAACTAGGAACGCTAGGGTTAGGGTTAGAGTGCACCTAGGGTTAGCGTGATTTGGACTAAGTCCACGGCACTTAGTATGACGGGGCAGGGAAGGAGTGTTGGGAGGGGTGCGCTTTTCGTTTGTGCGTGTGCAGGGGCTATGTGCCGATGCCGCAAGCGCAAAAAACCGCATGCTGGGCACTTATTTGGGCACGTTTTCGCCTATGTCGGCAGGCTAGGGTTAGGGTTAGATTTTCAGCTAACGGATACTGTTAGGGTAAGAGCTAGGGTTAGGGTTTATTTCCAACCTGATGGTAGATTTGGGTGCAGTTTTCGTTTGTGCGTGTCTGGGGCTTGTGTGCGGAGGTGATCAGCACAAAAAACCGCTTGTTGGGCACTTAACTAGGAACGCTAGGGTTAGGGTTAGAGTGCACCTAGGGTTAGCGTGATTTGGACTAAGTCCACGGCACTTAGTATGACGGGGCAGGGAAGGAGTGTTGGGAGGGGTGCGCTTTTCGTTTGTGCGTGTGCAGGGGCTATGTGCCGATGCCGCAAGCGCAAAAAACCGCATGCTGGGCACTTATTTGGGCACGTTTTCGCCTATGTCGGCAGGCTAGGGTTAGGGTTAGATTTTCAGCTAACGGATACTGTTAGGGTAAGAGCTAGGGTTAGGGTTTATTTCCAACCTGATGGTAGATTTGGGTGCAGTTTTCGTTTGTGCGTGTCTGGGGCTTGTGTGCGGAGGTGATCAGCACAAAAAACCGCTTGTTGGGCACTTAACTAGGAACGCTAGGGTTAGGGTTAGAGTGCACCTAGGGTTAGCGTGATTTGGACTAAGTCCACGGCACTTAGTATGACGGGGCAGGGAAGGAGTGTTGGGAGGGGTGCGCTTTTCGTTTGTGCGTGTGCAGGGGCTATGTGCCGATGCCGCAAGCGCAAAAAAACCGCATGCTGGGCACTTATTTGGGCACGTTTTCGCCTATGTCGGCAGGCTAGGGTTAGGGTTAGATTTTCAGCTAACGGATACTGTTAGGGTAAGAGCTAGGGTTAGGGTTTATTTCCAACCTGATGGTAGATTTGGGTGCAGTTTTCGTTTGTGCGTGTCTGGGGCTTGTGTGCGGAGGTGATCAGCACAAAAAACCGCTTGTTGGGCACTTAACTAGGAACGCTAGGGTTAGGGTTAGAGTGCACCTAGGGTTAGCGTGATTTGGACTAAGTCCACGGCACTTAGTATGACGGGGCAGGGAAGGAGTGTTGGGAGGGGTGCGCTTTTCGTTTGTGCGTGTGCAGGGGCTATGTGCCGATGCCGCAAGCGCAAAAAACCGCATGCTGGGCACTTATTTGGGCACGTTTTCGCCTATGTCGGCAGGCTAGGGTTAGGGTTAGATTTTCAGCTAACGGATACTGTTAGGGTAAGAGCTAGGGTTAGGGTTTATTTCCAACCTGATGGTAGATTTGGGTGCAGTTTTCGTTTGTGCGTGTCTGGGGCTTGTGTGCGGAGGTGATCAGCACAAAAAACCGCTTGTTGGGCACTTAACTAGGAACGCTAGGGTTAGGGTTAGAGTGCACCTAGGGTTAGCGTGATTTGGACTAAGTCCACGGCACTTAGTATGACGGGGCAGGGAAGGAGTGTTGGGAGGGGTGCGCTTTTCGTTTGTGCGTGTGCAGGGGCTATGTGCCGATGCCGCAAGCGCAAAAAACCGCATGCTGGGCACTTATTTGGGCACGTTTTCGCCTATGTCGGCAGGCTAGGGTTAGGGTTAGATTTTCAGCTAACGGATACTGTTAGGGTAAGAGCTAGGGTTAGGGTTTATTTCCAACCTGATGGTAGATTTGGGTGCAGTTTTCGTTTGTGCGTGTCTGGGGCTTGTGTGCGGAGGTGATCAGCACAAAAAACCGCTTGTTGGGCACTTAACTAGGAACGCTAGGGTTAGGGTTAGAGTGCACCTAGGGTTAGCGTGATTTGGACTAAGTCCACGGCACTTAGTATGACGGGGCAGGGAAGGAGTGTTGGGAGGGGTGCGCTTTTCGTTTGTGCGTGTGCAGGGGCTATGTGCCGATGCCGCAAGCGCAAAAAACCGCATGCTGGGCACTTATTTGGGCACGTTTTCGCCTATGTCGGCAGGCTAGGGTTAGGGTTAGATTTTCAGCTAACGGATACTGTTAGGGTAAGAGCTAGGGTTAGGGTTTATTTCCAACCTGATGGTAGATTTGGGTGCAGTTTTCGTTTGTGCGTGTCTGGGGCTTGTGTGCGGAGGTGATCAGCACAAAAAACCGCTTGTTGGGCACTTAACTAGGAACGCTAGGGTTAGGGTTAGAGTGCACCTAGGGTTAGCGTGATTTGGACTAAGTCCACGGCACTTAGTATGACGGGGCAGGGAAGGAGTGTTGGGAGGGGTGCGCTTTTCGTTTGTGCGTGTGCAGGGGCTATGTGCCGATGCCGCAAGCGCAAAAAACCGCATGCTGGGCACTTATTTGGGCACGTTTTCGCCTATGTCGGCAGGCTAGGGTTAGGGTTAGATTTTCAGCTAACGGATACTGTTAGGGTAAGAGCTAGGGTTAGGGTTTATTTCCAACCTGATGGTAGATTTGGGTGCAGTTTTCGTTTGTGCGTGTCTGGGGCTTGTGTGCGGAGGTGATCAGCACAAAAAACCGCTTGTTGGGCACTTAACTAGGAACGCTAGGGTTAGGGTTAGAGTGCACCTAGGGTTAGCGTGATTTGGACTAAGTCCACGGCACTTAGTATGACGGGGCAGGGAAGGAGTGTTGGGAGGGGTGCGCTTTTCGTTTGTGCGTGTGCAGGGGCTATGTGCCGATGCCGCAAGCGCAAAAAACCGCATGCTGGGCACTTATTTGGGCACGTTTTCGCCTATGTCGGCAGGCTAGGGTTAGGGTTAGATTTTCAGCTAACGGATACTGTTAGGGTAAGAGCTAGGGTTAGGGTTTATTTCCAACCTGATGGTAGATTTGGGTGCAGTTTTCGTTTGTGCGTGTCTGGGGCTTGTGTGCGGAGGTGATCAGCACAAAAAACCGCTTGTTGGGCACTTAACTAGGAACGCTAGGGTTAGGGTTAGAGTGCACCTAGGGTTAGCGTGATTTGGACTAAGTCCACGGCACTTAGTATGACGGGGCAGGGAAGGAGTGTTGGGAGGGGTGCGCTTTTCGTTTGTGCGTGTGCAGGGGCTATGTGCCGATGCCGCAAGCGCAAAAAACCGCATGCTGGGCACTTATTTGGGCACGTTTTCGCCTATGTCGGCAGGCTAGGGTTAGGGTTAGATTTTCAGCTAACGGATACTGTTAGGGTAAGAGCTAGGGTTAGGGTTTATTTCCAACCTGATGGTAGATTTGGGTGCAGTTTTCGTTTGTGCGTGTCTGGGGCTTGTGTGCGGAGGTGATCAGCACAAAAAACCGCTTGTTGGGCACTTAACTAGGAACGCTAGGGTTAGGGTTAGAGTGCACCTAGGGTTAGCGTGATTTGGACTAAGTCCACGGCACTTAGTATGACGGGGCAGGGAAGGAGTGTTGGGAGGGGTGCGCTTTTCGTTTGTGCGTGTGCAGGGGCTATGTGCCGATGCCGCAAGCGCAAAAAACCGCATGCTGGGCACTTATTTGGGCACGTTTTCGCCTATGTCGGCAGGCTAGGGTTAGGGTTAGATTTTCAGCTAACGGATACTGTTAGGGTAAGAGCTAGGGTTAGGGTTTATTTCCAACCTGATGGTAGATTTGGGTGCAGTTTTCGTTTGTGCGTGTCTGGGGCTTGTGTGCGGAGGTGATCAGCACAAAAAACCGCTTGTTGGGCACTTAACTAGGAACGCTAGGGTTAGGGTTAGAGTGCACCTAGGGTTAGCGTGATTTGGACTAAGTCCACGGCACTTAGTATGACGGGGCAGGGAAGGAGTGTTGGGAGGGGTGCGCTTTTCGTTTGTGCGTGTGCAGGGGCTATGTGCCGATGCCGCAAGCGCAAAAAACCGCATGCTGGGCACTTATTTGGGCACGTTTTCGCCTATGTCGGCAGGCTAGGGTTAGGGTTAGATTTTCAGCTAACGGATACTGTTAGGGTAAGAGCTAGGGTTAGGGTTTATTTCCAACCTGATGGTAGATTTGGGTGCAGTTTTCGTTTGTGCGTGTCTGGGGCTTGTGTGCGGAGGTGATCAGCACAAAAAACCGCTTGTTGGGCACTTAACTAGGAACGCTAGGGTTAGGGTTAGAGTGCACCTAGGGTTAGCGTGATTTGGACTAAGTCCACGGCACTTAGTATGACGGGGCAGGGAAGGAGTGTTGGGAGGGGTGCGCTTTTCGTTTGTGCGTGTGCAGGGGCTATGTGCCGATGCCGCAAGCGCAAAAAACCGCATGCTGGGCACTTATTTGGGCACGTTTTCGCCTATGTCGGCAGGCTAGGGTTAGGGTTAGATTTTCAGCTAACGGATACTGTTAGGGTAAGAGCTAGGGTTAGGGTTTATTTCCAACCTGATGGTAGATTTGGGTGCAGTTTTCGTTTGTGCGTGTCTGGGGCTTGTGTGCGGAGGTGATCAGCACAAAAAACCGCTTGTTGGGCACTTAACTAGGAACGCTAGGGTTAGGGTTAGAGTGCACCTAGGGTTAGCGTGATTTGGACTAAGTCCACGGCACTTAGTATGACGGGGCAGGGAAGGAGTGTTGGGAGGGGTGCGCTTTTCGTTTGTGCGTGTGCAGGGGCTATGTGCCGATGCCGCAAGCGCAAAAAACCGCATGCTGGGCACTTATTTGGGCACGTTTTCGCCTATGTCGGCAGGCTAGGGTTAGGGTTAGATTTTCAGCTAACGGATACTGTTAGGGTAAGAGCTAGGGTTAGGGTTTATTTCCAACCTGATGGTAGATTTGGGTGCAGTTTTCGTTTGTGCGTGTCTGGGGCTTGTGTGCGGAGGTGATCAGCACAAAAAACCGCTTGTTGGGCACTTAACTAGGAACGCTAGGGTTAGGGTTAGAGTGCACCTAGGGTTAGCGTGATTTGGACTAAGTCCACGGCACTTAGTATGACGGGGCAGGGAAGGAGTGTTGGGAGGGGTGCGCTTTTCGTTTGTGCGTGTGCAGGGGCTATGTGCCGATGCCGCAAGCGCAAAAAACCGCATGCTGGGCACTTATTTGGGCACGTTTTCGCCTATGTCGGCAGGCTAGGGTTAGGGTTAGATTTTCAGCTAACGGATACTGTTAGGGTAAGAGCTAGGGTTAGGGTTTATTTCCAACCTGATGGTAGATTTGGGTGCAGTTTTCGTTTGTGCGTGTCTGGGGCTTGTGTGCGGAGGTGATCAGCACAAAAAACCGCTTGTTGGGCACTTAACTAGGAACGCTAGGGTTAGGGTTAGAGTGCACCTAGGGTTAGCGTGATTTGGACTAAGTCCACGGCACTTAGTATGACGGGGCAGGGAAGGAGTGTTGGGAGGGGTGCGCTTTTCGTTTGTGCGTGTGCAGGGGCTATGTGCCGATGCCGCAAGCGCAAAAAACCGCATGCTGGGCACTTATTTGGGCACGTTTTCGCCTATGTCGGCAGGCTAGGGTTAGGGTTAGATTTTCAGCTAACGGATACTGTTAGGGTAAGAGCTAGGGTTAGGGTTTATTTCCAACCTGATGGTAGATTTGGGTGCAGTTTTCGTTTGTGCGTGTCTGGGGCTTGTGTGCGGAGGTGATCAGCACAAAAAACCGCTTGTTGGGCACTTAACTAGGAACGCTAGGGTTAGGGTTAGAGTGCACCTAGGGTTAGCGTGATTTGGACTAAGTCCACGGCACTTAGTATGACGGGGCAGGGAAGGAGTGTTGGGAGGGGTGCGCTTTTCGTTTGTGCGTGTGCAGGGGCTATGTGCCGATGCCGCAAGCGCAAAAAACCGCATGCTGGGCACTTATTTGGGCACGTTTTCGCCTATGTCGGCAGGCTAGGGTTAGGGTTAGATTTTCAGCTAACGGATACTGTTAGGGTAAGAGCTAGGGTTAGGGTTTATTTCCAACCTGATGGTAGATTTGGGTGCAGTTTTCGTTTGTGCGTGTCTGGGGCTTGTGTGCGGAGGTGATCAGCACAAAAAACCGCTTGTTGGGCACTTAACTAGGAACGCTAGGGTTAGGGTTAGAGTGCACCTAGGGTTAGCGTGATTTGGACTAAGTCCACGGCACTTAGTATGACGGGGCAGGGAAGGAGTGTTGGGAGGGGTGCGCTTTTCGTTTGTGCGTGTGCAGGGGCTATGTGCCGATGCCGCAAGCGCAAAAAACCGCATGCTGGGCACTTATTTGGGCACGTTTTCGCCTATGTCGGCAGGCTAGGGTTAGGGTTAGATTTTCAGCTAACGGATACTGTTAGGGTAAGAGCTAGGGTTAGGGTTTATTTCCAACCTGATGGTAGATTTGGGTGCAGTTTTCGTTTGTGCGTGTCTGGGGCTTGTGTGCGGAGGTGATCAGCACAAAAAACCGCTTGTTGGGCACTTAACTAGGAACGCTAGGGTTAGGGTTAGAGTGCACCTAGGGTTAGCGTGATTTGGACTAAGTCCACGGCACTTAGTATGACGGGGCAGGGAAGGAGTGTTGGGAGGGGTGCGCTTTTCGTTTGTGCGTGTGCAGGGGCTATGTGCCGATGCCGCAAGCGCAAAAAACCGCATGCTGGGCACTTATTTGGGCACGTTTTCGCCTATGTCGGCAGGCTAGGGTTAGGGTTAGATTTTCAGCTAACGGATACTGTTAGGGTAAGAGCTAGGGTTAGGGTTTATTTCCAACCTGATGGTAGATTTGGGTGCAGTTTTCGTTTGTGCGTGTCTGGGGCTTGTGTGCGGAGGTGATCAGCACAAAAAACCGCTTGTTGGGCACTTAACTAGGAACGCTAGGGTTAGGGTTAGAGTGCACCTAGGGTTAGCGTGATTTGGACTAAGTCCACGGCACTTAGTATGACGGGGCAGGGAAGGAGTGTTGGGAGGGGTGCGCTTTTCGTTTGTGCGTGTGCAGGGGCTATGTGCCGATGCCGCAAGCGCAAAAAACCGCATGCTGGGCACTTATTTGGGCACGTTTTCGCCTATGTCGGCAGGCTAGGGTTAGGGTTAGATTTTCAGCTAACGGATACTGTTAGGGTAAGAGCTAGGGTTAGGGTTTATTTCCAACCTGATGGTAGATTTGGGTGCAGTTTTCGTTTGTGCGTGTCTGGGGCTTGTGTGCGGAGGTGATCAGCACAAAAAACCGCTTGTTGGGCACTTAACTAGGAACGCTAGGGTTAGGGTTAGAGTGCACCTAGGGTTAGCGTGATTTGGACTAAGTCCACGGCACTTAGTATGACGGGGCAGGGAAGGAGTGTTGGGAGGGGTGCGCTTTTCGTTTGTGCGTGTGCAGGGGCTATGTGCCGATGCCGCAAGCGCAAAAAACCGCATGCTGGGCACTTATTTGGGCACGTTTTCGCCTATGTCGGCAGGCTAGGGTTAGGGTTAGATTTTCAGCTAACGGATACTGTTAGGGTAAGAGCTAGGGTTAGGGTTTATTTCCAACCTGATGGTAGATTTGGGTGCAGTTTTCGTTTGTGCGTGTCTGGGGCTTGTGTGCGGAGGTGATCAGCACAAAAAACCGCTTGTTGGGCACTTAACTAGGAACGCTAGGGTTAGGGTTAGAGTGCACCTAGGGTTAGCGTGATTTGGACTAAGTCCACGGCACTTAGTATGACGGGGCAGGGAAGGAGTGTTGGGAGGGGTGCGCTTTTCGTTTGTGCGTGTGCAGGGGCTATGTGCCGATGCCGCAAGCGCAAAAAACCGCATGCTGGGCACTTATTTGGGCACGTTTTCGCCTATGTCGGCAGGCTAGGGTTAGGGTTAGATTTTCAGCTAACGGATACTGTTAGGGTAAGAGCTAGGGTTAGGGTTTATTTCCAACCTGATGGTAGATTTGGGTGCAGTTTTCGTTTGTGCGTGTCTGGGGCTTGTGTGCGGAGGTGATCAGCACAAAAAACCGCTTGTTGGGCACTTAACTAGGAACGCTAGGGTTAGGGTTAGAGTGCACCTAGGGTTAGCGTGATTTGGACTAAGTCCACGGCACTTAGTATGACGGGGCAGGGAAGGAGTGTTGGGAGGGGTGCGCTTTTCGTTTGTGCGTGTGCAGGGGCTATGTGCCGATGCCGCAAGCGCAAAAAACCGCATGCTGGGCACTTATTTGGGCACGTTTTCGCCTATGTCGGCAGGCTAGGGTTAGGGTTAGATTTTCAGCTAACGGATACTGTTAGGGTAAGAGCTAGGGTTAGGGTTTATTTCCAACCTGATGGTAGATTTGGGTGCAGTTTTCGTTTGTGCGTGTCTGGGGCTTGTGTGCGGAGGTGATCAGCACAAAAAACCGCTTGTTGGGCACTTAACTAGGAACGCTAGGGTTAGGGTTAGAGTGCACCTAGGGTTAGCGTGATTTGGACTAAGTCCACGGCACTTAGTATGACGGGGCAGGGAAGGAGTGTTGGGAGGGGTGCGCTTTTCGTTTGTGCGTGTGCAGGGGCTATGTGCCGATGCCGCAAGCGCAAAAAACCGCATGCTGGGCACTTATTTGGGCACGTTTTCGCCTATGTCGGCAGGCTAGGGTTAGGGTTAGATTTTCAGCTAACGGATACTGTTAGGGTAAGAGCTAGGGTTAGGGTTTATTTCCAACCTGATGGTAGATTTGGGTGCAGTTTTCGTTTGTGCGTGTCTGGGGCTTGTGTGCGGAGGTGATCAGCACAAAAAACCGCTTGTTGGGCACTTAACTAGGAACGCTAGGGTTAGGGTTAGAGTGCACCTAGGGTTAGCGTGATTTGGACTAAGTCCACGGCACTTAGTATGACGGGGCAGGGAAGGAGTGTTGGGAGGGGTGCGCTTTTCGTTTGTGCGTGTGCAGGGGCTATGTGCCGATGCCGCAAGCGCAAAAAACCGCATGCTGGGCACTTATTTGGGCACGTTTTCGCCTATGTCGGCAGGCTAGGGTTAGGGTTAGATTTTCAGCTAACGGATACTGTTAGGGTAAGAGCTAGGGTTAGGGTTTATTTCCAACCTGATGGTAGATTTGGGTGCAGTTTTCGTTTGTGCGTGTCTGGGGCTTGTGTGCGGAGGTGATCAGCACAAAAAACCGCTTGTTGGGCACTTAACTAGGAACGCTAGGGTTAGGGTTAGAGTGCACCTAGGGTTAGCGTGATTTGGACTAAGTCCACGGCACTTAGTATGACGGGGCAGGGAAGGAGTGTTGGGAGGGGTGCGCTTTTCGTTTGTGCGTGTGCAGGGGCTATGTGCCGATGCCGCAAGCGCAAAAAACCGCATGCTGGGCACTTATTTGGGCACGTTTTCGCCTATGTCGGCAGGCTAGGGTTAGGGTTAGATTTTCAGCTAACGGATACTGTTAGGGTAAGAGCTAGGGTTAGGGTTTATTTCCAACCTGATGGTAGATTTGGGTGCAGTTTTCGTTTGTGCGTGTCTGGGGCTTGTGTGCGGAGGTGATCAGCACAAAAAACCGCTTGTTGGGCACTTAACTAGGAACGCTAGGGTTAGGGTTAGAGTGCACCTAGGGTTAGCGTGATTTGGACTAAGTCCACGGCACTTAGTATGACGGGGCAGGGAAGGAGTGTTGGGAGGGGTGCGCTTTTCGTTTGTGCGTGTGCAGGGGCTATGTGCCGATGCCGCAAGCGCAAAAAACCGCATGCTGGGCACTTATTTGGGCACGTTTTCGCCTATGTCGGCAGGCTAGGGTTAGGGTTAGATTTTCAGCTAACGGATACTGTTAGGGTAAGAGCTAGGGTTAGGGTTTATTTCCAACCTGATGGTAGATTTGGGTGCAGTTTTCGTTTGTGCGTGTCTGGGGCTTGTGTGCGGAGGTGATCAGCACAAAAAACCGCTTGTTGGGCACTTAACTAGGAACGCTAGGGTTAGGGTTAGAGTGCACCTAGGGTTAGCGTGATTTGGACTAAGTCCACGGCACTTAGTATGACGGGGCAGGGAAGGAGTGTTGGGAGGGGTGCGCTTTTCGTTTGTGCGTGTGCAGGGGCTATGTGCCGATGCCGCAAGCGCAAAAAACCGCATGCTGGGCACTTATTTGGGCACGTTTTCGCCTATGTCGGCAGGCTAGGGTTAGGGTTAGATTTTCAGCTAACGGATACTGTTAGGGTAAGAGCTAGGGTTAGGGTTTATTTCCAACCTGATGGTAGATTTGGGTGCAGTTTTCGTTTGTGCGTGTCTGGGGCTTGTGTGCGGAGGTGATCAGCACAAAAAACCGCTTGTTGGGCACTTAACTAGGAACGCTAGGGTTAGGGTTAGAGTGCACCTAGGGTTAGCGTGATTTGGACTAAGTCCACGGCACTTAGTATGACGGGGCAGGGAAGGAGTGTTGGGAGGGGTGCGCTTTTCGTTTGTGCGTGTGCAGGGGCTATGTGCCGATGCCGCAAGCGCAAAAAACCGCATGCTGGGCACTTATTTGGGCACGTTTTCGCCTATGTCGGCAGGCTAGGGTTAGGGTTAGATTTTCAGCTAACGGATACTGTTAGGGTAAGAGCTAGGGTTAGGGTTTATTTCCAACCTGATGGTAGATTTGGGTGCAGTTTTCGTTTGTGCGTGTCTGGGGCTTGTGTGCGGAGGTGATCAGCACAAAAAACCGCTTGTTGGGCACTTAACTAGGAACGCTAGGGTTAGGGTTAGAGTGCACCTAGGGTTAGCGTGATTTGGACTAAGTCCACGGCACTTAGTATGACGGGGCAGGGAAGGAGTGTTGGGAGGGGTGCGCTTTTCGTTTGTGCGTGTGCAGGGGCTATGTGCCGATGCCGCAAGCGCAAAAAACCGCATGCTGGGCACTTATTTGGGCACGTTTTCGCCTATGTCGGCAGGCTAGGGTTAGGGTTAGATTTTCAGCTAACGGATACTGTTAGGGTAAGAGCTAGGGTTAGGGTTTATTTCCAACCTGATGGTAGATTTGGGTGCAGTTTTCGTTTGTGCGTGTCTGGGGCTTGTGTGCGGAGGTGATCAGCACAAAAAACCGCTTGTTGGGCACTTAACTAGGAACGCTAGGGTTAGGGTTAGAGTGCACCTAGGGTTAGCGTGATTTGGACTAAGTCCACGGCACTTAGTATGACGGGGCAGGGAAGGAGTGTTGGGAGGGGTGCGCTTTTCGTTTGTGCGTGTGCAGGGGCTATGTGCCGATGCCGCAAGCGCAAAAAACCGCATGCTGGGCACTTATTTGGGCACGTTTTCGCCTATGTCGGCAGGCTAGGGTTAGGGTTAGATTTTCAGCTAACGGATACTGTTAGGGTAAGAGCTAGGGTTAGGGTTTATTTCCAACCTGATGGTAGATTTGGGTGCAGTTTTCGTTTGTGCGTGTCTGGGGCTTGTGTGCGGAGGTGATCAGCACAAAAAACCGCTTGTTGGGCACTTAACTAGGAACGCTAGGGTTAGGGTTAGAGTGCACCTAGGGTTAGCGTGATTTGGACTAAGTCCACGGCACTTAGTATGACGGGGCAGGGAAGGAGTGTTGGGAGGGGTGCGCTTTTCGTTTGTGCGTGTGCAGGGGCTATGTGCCGATGCCGCAAGCGCAAAAAACCGCATGCTGGGCACTTATTTGGGCACGTTTTCGCCTATGTCGGCAGGCTAGGGTTAGGGTTAGATTTTCAGCTAACGGATACTGTTAGGGTAAGAGCTAGGGTTAGGGTTTATTTCCAACCTGATGGTAGATTTGGGTGCAGTTTTCGTTTGTGCGTGTCTGGGGCTTGTGTGCGGAGGTGATCAGCACAAAAAACCGCTTGTTGGGCACTTAACTAGGAACGCTAGGGTTAGGGTTAGAGTGCACCTAGGGTTAGCGTGATTTGGACTAAGTCCACGGCACTTAGTATGACGGGGCAGGGAAGGAGTGTTGGGAGGGGTGCGCTTTTCGTTTGTGCGTGTGCAGGGGCTATGTGCCGATGCCGCAAGCGCAAAAAACCGCATGCTGGGCACTTATTTGGGCACGTTTTCGCCTATGTCGGCAGGCTAGGGTTAGGGTTAGATTTTCAGCTAACGGATACTGTTAGGGTAAGAGCTAGGGTTAGGGTTTATTTCCAACCTGATGGTAGATTTGGGTGCAGTTTTCGTTTGTGCGTGTCTGGGGCTTGTGTGCGGAGGTGATCAGCACAAAAAACCGCTTGTTGGGCACTTAACTAGGAACGCTAGGGTTAGGGTTAGAGTGCACCTAGGGTTAGCGTGATTTGGACTAAGTCCACGGCACTTAGTATGACGGGGCAGGGAAGGAGTGTTGGGAGGGGTGCGCTTTTCGTTTGTGCGTGTGCAGGGGCTATGTGCCGATGCCGCAAGCGCAAAAAACCGCATGCTGGGCACTTATTTGGGCACGTTTTCGCCTATGTCGGCAGGCTAGGGTTAGGGTTAGATTTTCAGCTAACGGATACTGTTAGGGTAAGAGCTAGGGTTAGGGTTTATTTCCAACCTGATGGTAGATTTGGGTGCAGTTTTCGTTTGTGCGTGTCTGGGGCTTGTGTGCGGAGGTGATCAGCACAAAAAACCGCTTGTTGGGCACTTAACTAGGAACGCTAGGGTTAGGGTTAGAGTGCACCTAGGGTTAGCGTGATTTGGACTAAGTCCACGGCACTTAGTATGACGGGGCAGGGAAGGAGTGTTGGGAGGGGTGCGCTTTTCGTTTGTGCGTGTGCAGGGGCTATGTGCCGATGCCGCAAGCGCAAAAAACCGCATGCTGGGCACTTATTTGGGCACGTTTTCGCCTATGTCGGCAGGCTAGGGTTAGGGTTAGATTTTCAGCTAACGGATACTGTTAGGGTAAGAGCTAGGGTTAGGGTTTATTTCCAACCTGATGGTAGATTTGGGTGCAGTTTTCGTTTGTGCGTGTCTGGGGCTTGTGTGCGGAGGTGATCAGCACAAAAAACCGCTTGTTGGGCACTTAACTAGGAACGCTAGGGTTAGGGTTAGAGTGCACCTAGGGTTAGCGTGATTTGGACTAAGTCCACGGCACTTAGTATGACGGGGCAGGGAAGGAGTGTTGGGAGGGGTGCGCTTTTCGTTTGTGCGTGTGCAGGGGCTATGTGCCGATGCCGCAAGCGCAAAAAACCGCATGCTGGGCACTTATTTGGGCACGTTTTCGCCTATGTCGGCAGGCTAGGGTTAGGGTTAGATTTTCAGCTAACGGATACTGTTAGGGTAAGAGCTAGGGTTAGGGTTTATTTCCAACCTGATGGTAGATTTGGGTGCAGTTTTCGTTTGTGCGTGTCTGGGGCTTGTGTGCGGAGGTGATCAGCACAAAAAACCGCTTGTTGGGCACTTAACTAGGAACGCTAGGGTTAGGGTTAGAGTGCACCTAGGGTTAGCGTGATTTGGACTAAGTCCACGGCACTTAGTATGACGGGGCAGGGAAGGAGTGTTGGGAGGGGTGCGCTTTTCGTTTGTGCGTGTGCAGGGGCTATGTGCCGATGCCGCAAGCGCAAAAAACCGCATGCTGGGCACTTATTTGGGCACGTTTTCGCCTATGTCGGCAGGCTAGGGTTAGGGTTAGATTTTCAGCTAACGGATACTGTTAGGGTAAGAGCTAGGGTTAGGGTTTATTTCCAACCTGATGGTAGATTTGGGTGCAGTTTTCGTTTGTGCGTGTCTGGGGCTTGTGTGCGGAGGTGATCAGCACAAAAAACCGCTTGTTGGGCACTTAACTAGGAACGCTAGGGTTAGGGTTAGAGTGCACCTAGGGTTAGCGTGATTTGGACTAAGTCCACGGCACTTAGTATGACGGGGCAGGGAAGGAGTGTTGGGAGGGGTGCGCTTTTCGTTTGTGCGTGTGCAGGGGCTATGTGCCGATGCCGCAAGCGCAAAAAACCGCATGCTGGGCACTTATTTGGGCACGTTTTCGCCTATGTCGGCAGGCTAGGGTTAGGGTTAGATTTTCAGCTAACGGATACTGTTAGGGTAAGAGCTAGGGTTAGGGTTTATTTCCAACCTGATGGTAGATTTGGGTGCAGTTTTCGTTTGTGCGTGTCTGGGGCTTGTGTGCGGAGGTGATCAGCACAAAAAACCGCTTGTTGGGCACTTAACTAGGAACGCTAGGGTTAGGGTTAGAGTGCACCTAGGGTTAGCGTGATTTGGACTAAGTCCACGGCACTTAGTATGACGGGGCAGGGAAGGAGTGTTGGGAGGGGTGCGCTTTTCGTTTGTGCGTGTGCAGGGGCTATGTGCCGATGCCGCAAGCGCAAAAAACCGCATGCTGGGCACTTATTTGGGCACGTTTTCGCCTATGTCGGCAGGCTAGGGTTAGGGTTTATTTCCAACCTGATCTTATTTTCAGCATCTCAGCATTCTTGTATTTTAATGATGTATTTTTGTTTGACTCGTTCTTATATTTTTTATCTTCCTTTACTTTGATTTTTCAAAAGAATGGTCTATGTCAGTGGTTGATACAAGGATCTTTGGAACGTTATGCATGTGAATATAGCGTATTTTAACAGAAAAGGAGCATTCTTGAGACGTGCCCTAAAATGAAAGAAAAGAGTGCTAAACTATGTCTCCCACATTTCAAGGCACCCTGCAGAAACACTCACGCAAAAGGGCTTCAAGCAACGTACAAGTCATGTTGAAAAATTCCCATACGCAAAATCTCAAAATTTTGATAGAGGGAAAAAATAGGGACTACTTTATATCACCGACGGCCCAAGGATACAGCCACATTTTTCTCATAGGTGAAAATTATCATTTTGTAATAGGGGGAGAATTCATTTCATGGAATATACCAAAAACGTTTTCCTACAATGGAAGTCATGCACACTAGTGCGGATTCCTATTACTCTTCGTGTATTTTATAGATTTATGATATTCAAACATTATTAATGCGCTGTCAATTTGCGATTGCGTACAAATATGTTACAAGTGGTATAAAACAATAGCTGGAATTACTCCCCTCCATTCTCCATCGAATTTTGCTAATTGCTCATTATACCAGGGGGTGAGTATTCGGGTAAGTAATATTAAATATACTCTATGTGGAAAAAACAATGGTGTTTGGGGCAAGCATATAAAATATATCTTTCTAATAACAAATTTCTTTCAGCGAAATAATTTGACAAGACAATCTTGCCACAGAATGATATTCTCACTTAGTGTGACAGTGTTCTACAATGTTACAGTCATACCTTCATGCTCTTACACCCACCCATGTTATGGTTCATTGAAACATTGTTGAAACATTGTTGAAACATTGTTCACTGTTGTTAAACCCATCTGGGCTGTCACTGAGTTTCTGCTACACTTCATATTGACACCATCAGAGATGCTGGGTGTTGTATGTGGGTGTTATATGTGGGTGTGGCATGACAGAACATATTAAGAAGCTATGGTTTATTCAAAGTATATACCCGACTTAAAGGGACGATTATGCAGTATCTGAGCACTCATATCAGCTTCTCCACACACAGCTACAAAAGCAGATGATTACAATAGAAAAAAGGCATGTAACTGAGGTTGTTTGCAAAGGTTACCTTAGAGTATGAACGTACATTAAAACAGCCAGGCAAGTTTCAATCTCTGTGTCTCCAAGCATTAACTCAAGCATGTGTAAACAAGTGGGACTTTAAACATTCATAAGAATGAAAATGATTTTGAATGTTTCATTCAAAGTGAAGGGTATGTTCAGTTGAGATACTGACACATGCAGTCAGGGTTTGTCTTCAGTTAAAATAACCAGGTTACACTGCCAGCCTAGACACTACTGGTCACATAGTATACAGTCTTTATTCAGTTGTGTCATTCCTAACAATTTGTTCATCATCAGTATCCAGTCAATATGCTGCAGATGATATGCTGCAGTAGTTGCATTACACAATCTGTTACAGAATCTGTTTATAGAATCAAGGGTTTGTAGAGCAAATGAGAACTGATGGGCAAGCACTGTGTTAAATTACCTGTTTGTATATAATGCCCAAAAGAAGAGCAAATTTCCTTCCTGGCTACAGACTAAACAGTATACATGTTGAGGAGTCCAGTCTTGGTGCAGTGGCAGCCACTTTGGTAGAGTGCACCTGTTCTTTAGTTCACCCATTTGTCTTCAAACCAGTGAGCCATAAGTGTCTCTGGTGCTTACATTTTATCACTTGCATGATGCTTACTAAGCCAATTATCTTCTTGATAACAAGCAGCTGAATTGCTACCTCTGTGGTCTCACTGCACAAACAAACATCACACTCTATCCACACAGGAATTTGACAGCTCTAATAAGTGATAGTGATAGTGATAGCAGGTATTGACTGTATAGACAAACCTTATGGATAGCAACTTTTTCATTTTGTGATATCACTCATGACATAAACACATTGTTATTCATAAAGTTTGTCCATATTGCACCACACCCATATAAAATCTCACTCCAAAGGGGTTACAGACTGGTGTGACAGACAATACTGTTGCATAAACTGGTGTGATAGATAGATAGATAGATAGATAGATAGATAGATAGATAGATAGATAGATAGATAGATAGTCCAACTGAATGATGATTACAATGTGCAGGGAATATATAATTTACATTAAACGATTAAGATTAAAACTAAGATTAGTGCTTTAGTCAGGAATGTTGAGATGCATGCAAGTGTTTCAGCAATTGTCACTTACTCCCTTATAAAATGGTTTACACTGATTATTACTTTTGTCCACTCATCCCTTTCTTTTTCCAAGATACATTGTACTGGACATCCAGTGAGTAAAAGTGCAAGAATGACATTATCATCTTGGTCGCAAATCTTAACGAAAGTTATCTAAATCCAGAATATCTCATTGGGAGTTATAGAGATCATTTCGGTCGTTCATGTTAATCGTACATTACATAAACACGTGCTTTACAATATCTGTGACTACAGGTCCTGCAATATCAGTAATCTGGTCATTTTCCTCTGTGACTATTCATTACTGGATCTTATATTGACATATTTTTATTAACTAAGTCCTGAGTTAAGATGGCCATAAAATAGATCTGATATAAGACAACATGTTATGGATGTCAACTTCTTTTTTATTGTTTACACAATGTTTATGAGCTATTCCTTGCCCTTGCGTCTGGTGGATGATAAAACAGATTGTCTCAATGAGATTTTATAGCATCATTTAGGGCATTGGACCAGCTTTTCTTCTTAATAAATGGACCATTTCTTACTTAGTATATCATACAGGTTATACTTATGTACAATTTGCAGCATATTATATACAAAGGATTTTTACCTCATGTAGAAACTTATATTTGCATGTAAAACTCTCTCAACATATAAACTGACCAAGGAAAACTAGAAAGATTACTTTAAAAGCATAGTTATACGTTGCATTACATAGATTTCCTAATAGGTACAGGACTCTTTTCTCTGTGTAATACAGTAGTGGCATAATACTGATGACATCCAATACAACAAGACTGAGAGTGTGCTTTTGTAGGCTGCTGTTGTATAATACAGATGACATCCAATAGAACAAGACTGGGAGTGGCTTGTGTAGGTTACTGTTGCAACATTAGTGAAATGGACCCGCCCAAACACACCCAACTCACCAACCCACTCACTCTTCTAAACACAATCCACTTGTACTGCTTCAGTTGCAGGACCTGCATGTTCATTATGGTAACTGTTTCTAAAACAGCTTATATAACATATCCTTCTATGTTTGGCATGAATGAGCATACATGCCAGGTGAACCACCTCCTGTGTAGTGACGGGATGGGTTGATGGTCTGCCTGAAGGTGACGTAACCAGGGCTTACATGGAGTACAGTGATGTGCCTCACACATCATGTTCCTCTTATATTTTTAATTTTTGCTTACAACTTGCCTGTGTATATGGTGTTGTGGATATATGGCTGTAGCAATGATGAAACCATGTACAGTTTTTTCTCTTCCAGTCATTCACCAACAACCAACTCACTGACTTGATCAGTGATATAGTTTGGCCACTCAAACATTTTTATCACCTGGTGACAATTCTGGAGGCCCTCTATACCACAGTTAATCTGGTATACCACAGTTAACTGTATATCACAGTTACCCTGTATAGAACAGTTAACCCGTATACCACAGTTAACCTGGTTTACTACAGTTACTGTGTTATTCCACAGTTACCCTGCTATACCACAGTTGACCTGGTTTACTACAGTTACTATGTTATTCCACAGTTACTATGTTATTCCGCAGTTACCCTGGTATACTTCAGTTACCTTAATATGATCACATAGACCACAGACAGTGAATTAATTTACTTGCAGTAAAGGTGATATATATCAGCAAATTTGAAGATATGAGTTGTTGACACAGATGTGTGTTGGTTTTCTTTAATTGTACATCATGGCTGAATTTTGTAGAGATACCTTTCAGTGTTACATGCATCCCATTAGGCATGCCAGATCTGGCTATGGATGTATGTAGTTTGCCTTCTTGTGGATTGGACACATGAAGGTCCCGGGGTAGAATAGGCCTTCAGCAACCCATCCTTGCCATAAAAGGCGACTAAGCTTGTCGTAAGAGGCAACTAACGGGATCGGGTGATCAGTCTAGCTGACTTGCTTGACACATGTCATCGGTTCCCAATTGCGCAGATCGATGCTCATGTTGTTGATCCCTGGATTCTCTGGTCCTGACTCGATTATTTACAAAACTGTTGCCATATACCTGGATTATTGCTAAGTGCCATGTAAACCTAAACTCACTCACTCACTCACTGACTCACTCACTGACTCACTCACTCACTCTTGTGGATTGCTGCTTCAGAGAATGGGTTGCATTTCCACTATGTATAGTGTTGTGTGAACAGTGATTTGATCATACTATGCAGTCAATTGCATAAACATCATACACTAATATTCCCAGGTACTCACATGCCGATATACTTAGCTTGTTAAAGATGTATGTTTATTCCATCGAATCTTCTTTACTTACCGGTTTTTCCCAAAGCAAGAACTTTCATTCACTGCAACAGTTTTCATTAACTTTAGACTCATTACCATTATGTTACAGTATTTGTGAAATGAGACTACAGGTTCTTGTAAGTGATCAGGAATTCCACTACATATATCAATGTCATCAGCATTCAATAACAATAATTCCTGTATGCTTTCATTCTACAGTTGAAACTTTCAAAACCAGTCCTGTTCGTGGCTTGTACATTTATCATCATTTAAAAGCTATGCGATCTGGCAGTTGCCAATTCCATATCCCAGCATGAAAAGAGCCACCCAAATATGTGTTTATACAGTAATTAGCGCTGTCTAATCTAGCATATGGCATTGTGTCGGCCGAATGTGTATTGCCATCCATTAATCCTGTGCTGGTAACTACATGGTTGCCGACAAAGACAAGTTAGTCTTGCTTCAGTATGCAATAACTGAGAAAACCACATGATACAACAATGTACATGACAGTGACAAAACTGGCTCAGTTCTAGTTGTACTTCACAGTGCCACCTCTACCATTCAGCATGCTGTTTAATCCGGATTATTTTGTCAGTCTCAATGGGTGCTGGTTTAGACAGCTTCCACTGGGTGCTGGTTTAGACAGCTTCCACTGGGTGCTGGTTTAGACAGCTTCCACTGGGTGCTGGTTTAGACAGCTTCCACTGGGTGCTGGTTTAGACAGCTTCCACTGGGTGCTGGTTTAGACCGCTTCCACTGTATTCTAAAAAAGTAAGAAACAACTGCTGATACAGTAATCTCAACTTTGGGCAAAGTGTGGCCGTGATGTCAAGATACCAGATGATCGCCATATTTCTTTGCTTACATTGCTTATCTCTAATTCGTTGATCGGCATTCTAGAAGTTGGTGAGTCAGAAATGAAACATACAACTTTATGGATGACAACTTCTTCTTTATTGCATAGAGTCAATTACACACCATCGACCTGTGAAACATCAGTCAAGCAATTGTCACAAATATATTCAGAATTTTCTCTAGCAACATGGAGACAATGTGACAATGTCAAGACAATGTAGCAACATGGAGACAACATGGCAATATAGAGACTATGTGGCAGCATTCGTGTGGCCACCTTTTTGTCATCTGCCAATGGATGCGTGGATTCTTTTAAGTGCACAGGGTTGTGTACTGCACACTAGGGGTTGTGACAACTCGGAATGTGGCTGCACACAAACCTGACTCCAAGGGTTTTTACACCTGGTCACAGGTGGGCTCGACCCCGGCATCTCCAAGCTCACCTGGCACCTTTGACAGCTCGCCCACTTCATCCCCCATAGCATGGAGACAATGTAGCAACATGGAGACAATGTGACAATATAGAGAAAATGTGGCAACATGGAGAAAATGTGGCAATATGGAGACAGTGTGGCAATGTGGAAATGTGTAAAGTATGGATTCAGTGTGGCAACATGGAGACAATGTACCAACACAGAGATGAGCAAAACATGGATTCAGGGTGGTGACATTAGAAAGTGGCAGTAACGTGAGTCACTCAAATTCAATATTTTCTAAATCAACAATTAATTAAATCAATGATGTTTTCTTTGAACATAGAAACATGATGAAGTAGAAAAAGACTCATGTGTGAGTTCTACCATAACAGTGAACTGTGGTCTGCACATGGAAGCCTTCAACCCTTGTGTCAGCTAGTGCTGCTGGTCATGTGATCAGATGCCAGGACTTGGATCTTATTGGAAACTGAAAAAGTTCAGGCAGCACCCTGGGTTTGAACTCCTAACCTCTGTGTTCGTGGTAAATACTCAACTTAGCAGACCAAGTGAATAAACCTTATGCTACACGTACAGGTGTGCTGATATTTTAAGCTATTGTAATAGCCTCTTAATGAATTACGTTCCTGAATTGAGTGTTCTGCATGTACAACGTGTGTTTCCAACTAATGGTGACTGATACAGATGGTTCATTGCTTCACATATATAAACTGTGACATATAACATCATTAGTTCACACAATATTGTGACTCCTTCTACCAGATTAAAACAGCCAACATGATCTTTCTTTCTGTGGACAGCAGCAGGTAGACGTTTCATCTATATCCCAGGGCAGGTCATACCTACAAGAAAAGTAATGTGATGATTCTTATAATTTTCTTATGGTGTTTGAAAGTTGCTTATTTATCCTAACTCAGTTAAGATACACAAAGAGTATGTTAAACTATAATGTACATGTATACAGAACACAGATACAAAGTGATACAATGTGTCCATCTGGTGATTTATTAGAGAGTCCATCGTACAACCATCACAGAAACATATGTTAAGTTAAATATGAGTTTGATGTTGGAAAAAACCAACATGGATTTATTCAGTGCAGATGTTTTAAAGTCACTTCACCTCATCACAGCACATCATGGTAGAGGTGTGTGCTGGGACACCTGGTGTCAGTATGCATCACAACACATCATGGTGGAGGTGGAGCACTGGTACATCTGGTGTCAATACACCTGATCACAACACATCATGGTGGAGGTGGTGCACTGGTACACCTGGTGTCAATACACCTGATCACAACACATCATGGTGGAGGTGGTGCACTGGTACACCTGGTGTCAATACACCTGATCACAACACATCAAGGTGGAGGTGGTGCACTGGTACACCTGGTGTCAATACACCTGATCACAACACATCATGGTGGAGGTGGTGCACTGGTGCACCTGGTGTCAATACACCTGATCACAACACATCATGGTGGAGGTGGTGCACTGGTACATCTGGTGTCAATACACCTGATCACAACACATCATGGTGGAGGTGGTGCACTGCTACACCTGATCACAACACATCATGGTGGAGGTGGTGCACTGGTACCTCTGGTGTCAATACACCTGATCACAACACATCATGGTGGAGGTGGTGCACTGGTACATCTGGTGTCAATACACCTGATCACAACACATCATGGTGGAGGTGGTGCACTGGTACACCTGGTGTCAATACACCTGATCACAACACATCATAGTGGAGGTGGTATGCTGGTGCACCTGGTTTGAATATACCTGACCACTGCACAATGTTGAAGAGTAGAATTAATAATTTATGAATGAAATTCTGGAGAAATACTATTTGCCTTTTTGTAATTGTGTTCATAAGTACAATATTGGTCATTGCCTTGACATATCTGAAAGACACCAGTAAAAATTCATTTGCTTCAAAGTATATGTTTCTAAACTTATCTCAGTTGTTCACAGTGAGGTAGTGAGTTTTACATTGCTTTTAGCAATATTAAATCAATATCACAGCTGGGAAACAAATGAAATTGGCTTCACACACTGTACCAACTTGGGGAATTGTATACAGGTTTTTGGTATGACAAGTGAATGATTTTAACCCAACAGCCCCTTCATTGTTCATAAGTTATGACACTGATAAGTGATGCTGTCATTTTATACAATTTCTTTGAACACATTAGCAGAATTTCTGTGAGGGATGAATTGTTTATTGCCATTCACAGGTGAATGTCTTCTAACAAGACTGAATTTGAATATACAAGTATGCATCTGATAGGGGATGGCAGGTACATCGTATATAAATTTGTCCTACTCTGAAAGTTTTCTAATGAAAGTGATTATCATTTCAAAGTGGTTGTAAATATCTGTATATATCTGATGCAACATGAATGCTCTTTGTGACATATGTTACAGCTCATATGCATTTTTCAGTGTAACTGGTGAATTATTTCTTGGCATCTGAAACCTGATTTAAAGGAAATCTCATTTACCATATGGTATTAAGTACCTTTTATATTGAGGTGATTTTTTTACACATAAATGAACAGAAGACATTGATATTTCTTCACTGCTCTTGTACATGAAACAAGATATATGTGCTTCTACACAGTGGAACACTGATGACAGTTGTTTCGAGTTTATCCATGGTTGGTTTTGCATTTCTAAGAATATTCTAGAACATCTACATGATGTATTTGTTCCTGAACATATGTTGTAGTTAAACACTTATTGTCCTAAGGAAAGAATGGTAGCTGCATTAAGTAAATGGAGATGTACAGTGGAAGGGTGTGTTATCTCACTCTAATTGCTGACTTCACAATGGTTAGTAAAGCCAGTTGCGGAAATACTGGTAAGTGATGATACAAGTTAAGTTTGATGCTAAGGCTACTAGAGTGCACCTCACATATGATAGCACCTGGACTGTAATACAAACACAACAGATGGCCTTGGATACTGATTGGCTTTGACTGGACAGAGTGGACTAGACTTACTGAAGGGAACAAGCAGTTGACAAAAGGCAGTGGCCATGAGAGGATGTGTCATGTGAGTGAGTAAATAATGTCAGTGTCTATTCTAGGACGCGCGATTGTGAGATTCACGCTAACAATGATCAAATCGAACCTCATAAAAACAACAGAGCGCAAACTGTCGCGCACAGTAATTTGCTCCCTAACTACCTTTCAAAAAACATACGAAAAAAGCTTTATATGGACAAGGAATAACAGTTTAAATCGGAGTCAGCCACAGAGTCACGGCAGAGTGACAACATGTAAACATAACAAAGCAGCCTCCCTTGGTTAAAACCAATATCGGCACTGGGGAAACTAAATTCCATTCATATCAGCATGAAAATAGATAACATTTTTTGATGAAGTTATGATTTGATTAATTAATTAATTGACAACGTTACACTATGAACACTAGACATAGTGCTTGTGTACGGCACTTGCAAAACACAGTTTCGTCAATCTTTTTCAGAACATCAGTTTGTTTTAGCTTCGTTTTCGAAATCAGACAATATTATCACTTGAAGTTGCAGACGACAAATAAATACAAAATTCTTATTTACAATGGTTTGTGGTAATTTGGCGTGAATAATGCCATGCAAAAGAATGAAAATAACTGACTTTTTTGCACAAAATACCACTGAGACAGCAACAGTGTCCGCCATGTCTCCCCAGACTTATACATCTGTTAAGGAGACGTGTGAATCAAAAGGCGAGCAAAACCCCGAGACTTACCCTGGTCCCTCTGACTCGAAAAAAATTCCAAACCAAGTGTTTTTAAGAAAAAAATGGTTGCAAGAATGGCCATTTCTCACTCAAAATGGGCTTGGTACTATGATATGTGACTATTGTAGGCACAATAAAATGAACAATTGTTTCACTGGTGGTGGTTGCAATAACTTTCGTACATCCACACTATTTTGAAAGACGGTAATACAGGCATTACCCCCTACATTTTCCAAATTTCCCCAACTTTTTTTGTAAGGGGGCGACAAATCACCCCTAGATGTTCAGTTCTAGAATAGACACTGTAATGTACATGGTTGCAGAGCATAAAATTCACTTTAAAGAGGAAAATGGCTGTGAATCTTAAATCACCACCAACATTGAAAGAAGATAGTGTTTATGAAGTTTGGAAAAATGAGTTGAATGTTTGGAGTCTTATGACAGATGTAGTTGAAGAAATGCAAGCGTTGGCAGGTACTCTCACACTTACTGGTCAAGCTAAGGCTAAACCTTTGGAGATTGATGTGACATATTTAAACAGAAACAGAGGACTGAAAACCTTACTGAAAGCACTTGACTCTTTGAACCAACAAAGAAGATAGGCTTGGCCTATTCTGCATACACCCAGTTTGATATCTATCGTCCAACATGTGGGACAAGTATGAATGAATATATCATTGAATTTGAGAGAAGAAATGGCATGTGCAAAAGATACCAGATGGAATTTCCTGACTCCATTCTTCCTTTCAAACTTCTGGATTGTGCAAATCTTTCAGTTAGAGAAAGGCAATTGGTTCTAACAGCTGCTTGTGAAAGAAAATATCAGACAGTAAAAGCAGCACTAAAAAGAATATTCGGTGAAAGCATCACAACAAATCTGAAGTGGTTACTAAAGAGAGTGAAACAGCAGTCCGATTTGGAGAGGAGTCAAAGTGACATCATCCATGACAGCTTTAATTCCTGCAACAATTGGTGAAACAGAGTGTAAGATAGAGACAGAGGTAGTGAATGCTGACATTCCATTGTTGTTGAGCAAGCAATCCCTGAAGAAAGCTGGGATAAAGTTGGATTTAGGTACAGACAAAGCTGAAATGTTTAACAAACCAGCTGCTCTCAGTCTGACCTCAAGTGGCCACTACTGTGTGGAAATATCAGGAGACAGAGCACATATTGAAAGTCACAACATAGACCAAGAAATCCTGGTGATAGAAGAAACAACAAGCAAGGCAGAGAAGAAAATTATCATGAAGAAGCTGCACAAACAGTTTGGATATGCATCAAAAGAACACCTCAGAAAACTGATTCAGAATGCTGGTGTGATTGACAAAGAGATTATCGGTGTGATAGATCAGGTGTGCAATGACTGTGACACTTGTCAGCAGTATAAGAGACAACCTCCTGAGCCAGCAGTTGTCCTTCCTCTTGCTTCAGATTTCAATGAAACAACTGCGGTAGATCTCCATCAACTTGACAGAATATGGTATTTGCATATTATTGATCAGTTCACCAGATTTAGCTCAGGGGCCATAATGAGAAGCAAGGAATCAAAAGAGTTTGTAGCGAAGTTTTTGTCATGCTGGATATGTGTCCATGGTGCACCAAAAAGACTGTTCAGTGATAATGGTGGTGAGTTTAACAGCTGTGAAGTGAGGGATTTGTGGGAGAGCTTCAACATTGAGATAAAGACCACAGCAGCATACAGCCCCTGGAGTAATGGACTTTTGGAGAGACATAAGCAAACTTTGACTGTAGTGTTGAAGAAAGTTTGTCAACAGCAGAATTGTGATTGGGAGACAGCACTCAGCTGAACACTCTCAGCCAAGAATAATACAATGACCAATGTCTATGGCTTTAGAGCACACCAGTTAGTTTACGGCAGAAACCCAAACTTGCCTACGAATTTGACAAATGACCTACCTGCATTAGACAGAACAACTGAGAGCAAGACTGTTGGACAACATATCAACACTTTGCATGCTATGAGGCAGCAGTTCTCCAAAGCTGAATACTCTGAACGCATCCGAAGAGCTTTAAGGAAACAGATCAGGCCAGAGTCTGGTCCTTTTGTTAATGGAGAGAAAGTCTTTTACAGGAGACCTGACAGCATAAAGTGGCGAGGACCAGCTACTGTCATTGGACAAGAAGGGGTTGTGGTTTTCACTAGACATGGTGACTTTGGTTAGAGTATGTAAATGCAGGCTACAAAAGTTAGAAAACCGGAAAGAAACTGATGACCTGCAGGAACCAAACAAAGATGATAGTGAAGGAAGTCAAGAAAGGCCAAGTTGGCAGGGACACTGACGACAGTGGCTCAGATGTGAGAGACTGTGATTTGAACAGAACAGATTGGAGCAAGGTCAAAAATGGTCAAAGCATCTCATACGAGTATACAGAGTGGGTAAAGCTACCGGAAAAAAACAAGTCTTGGTATAGTATAGAGCTTCAGGGGGAAGACATGCAAGGTGTAAGACAATCTATTGACTAAAGCCAAATAAAAAGTTTACAAATTTTGAAGGAGTCTTGATGAGTGTCATACAGAATCAGCAGATGCAGCACAGACAGATGATACTTCACAAGATGAAGTTCTCATTACAGATGAAATTTCATGGACTGAAGTCAAACAGGCAGAGCTACAGAACTGGAAAGATAATGACGTTTATGAAGAAGTGGAAAAAGGCAATCACAAGATGCTGTCAACACGCTGGGTCTGTACTATGAAAGAAACAGAAAAGTGAATGATGCCAAAAGCCAGACTTGTTGTGAGGGGATTTGAAGAAAACAATATTTGTGGAGATAAGTTCAATCAAAGAGATGGGGGACGGCGGCCTAATCAAAACAATACAGTGGATGAAAACAAAACATCAGCTCCAGGAGTAACACCGTCGAAATGGAAAGTGAATCGACTGAAGCTCAGGTGAATGAAGTGAATATGGCTACCCTCACATGTGAGTTAAAACAATTTATCACAGACTCGCTAAAGCAACAAACAAGCGAGCTAACCGACAAACTCGACTCTATTAAATGTGAAGTGAACAATTTAAAAGTGAAAACAGATGAAATCGTTCGTTCATTAGAGTTTAACTCGGACGCTATAGATGCAAACAGTGCAGAAATCGATCACCTCCAAAAGGAAATCAATAATCTGCGTGAAGATATGAATAGACGTCTTCTAATCCAAGAAACACATTCTCGTACGACTAACCTCTTAGTCTATGGATTTCCCAACGATAAAGACGCATACACAGAATGGATTACCGGATGTTGACAACATGCAGAGGGTGAACGTGCATCATCTGCCAACACAGAGTACCAACCCTAGGACATCACAAATGCCAAAACCGATTGTGGTAAAATTTGTCAGTATGTTTGACTGACAGTCAGTGATGAATGCGGTTTATAAAAACAATTCTACTCTTCATGAACCGAGAATATCAATCCCGAGTGATTTACCTTTTGCTATGATAAAATTCAGGGGCAAGCTTGCCAATAAGGCACATGAACTTCGCAAAAACTTTAATGTACAAAGATCATGGAAAAGGGGATAGGCATCACTCTATACTACAGGAAAAGCGCAAGCTACCCCTGGAACTCTATCAGTCTAGAAGAAACCCCATTGATATAAACATCTTGCCTACCTGAAGTTTGACAGAGTGTCTGCCACTCTACCTATCTCACAACTTCCTCTGTTTCTTTAACTCCTGTCTACCTGGACCAACATCCGAACTGACACACATAATTTACAAATTACCACTAATACATTACACGCAGAATGATACATATTCCCTACTCTATGTCTGAGCTCCCAACACATTGTTCAGCGCTTGTTTATATCATGTGGGTTATAAATATGACACCGACCTTTGCGTGTTATATATATTCCCTACTGTATGTTCCAGCTGCCAACACATTGTTCAGCACTTGTTTATATCATGTGGGTTATAAATGTGACACCGACCTTTGTGTGTTATATATATTCCCTACTGTATGTTCGAGCTGCCAACACATTGTTCAGCACTTGTTTATATCATGTGGGTTATAAATATGACACCGACCTTTGCGTGTTATATACATTTCCTGCTATATGTTCGAGCTCTCGACATATTGTTCAGCATTTGTCTATATCATGTGGGCTGTAAATATGACACCCACCTTTGCGTGTTATATATATTCCTTGTTCTATGTTCGAGCTGCAGACATATTGTTCAGCACTTGTTTATATCATGTGGGCTATAAATATGACTCTCCCCCTTTGGTGTTATATATATATATTCCCTGCTCTATATTTGAACCGCTGACTTATTGTTCAACATTTGTTTACATCATGTGAGTTGTATATTATGTCACCCTCCTTTGCGTGTTACATGTATACTCCAGGCTCTATGTTCAAGCTGCGGACATTTTGATCAACATTTGTTTATATCATGTGGATTGTAAACTATGCCACCCACCTTTGCGTGTTAAATACAGTCCCTGTACTATGTTTGAGCGGCCCACGTGTTGTTCAACATTTGTTTACATCGTGTGGGCTGTAATATATGTTATCCACCTTTGTGTGTTATGTATATTTCCTGCACTGTCAGAAAGTGGACACATTATTTAACATTTAGTTACATCATATGGAAGGTGAAATATGTGGCTTTCCTTTGTGTGATATAAGTTCTCTCCTCTATCATGAAACTGTCCACACTTGTTAAACATATATCCATATCCACTAGATTGCAAAATATGTGACCCACCTATAAACTCATAATTTAAGAAAACAAATGTATAGACATACCTAGAAACATTAATATATAATCGTAAAAATACTTCACATATGACAAATGTACTACTGATCTATCATGATGTGAAATTCATCAAGTTGGAAAAACATCACTAGCGGTTAGCCTGATGGTCAAGTAGTTAGACTAACCTCCCTTTGTGTTTATGCTGCAACTTAGGCTCGCTTGTCAGAAGCCACCCGCACATACGGCTATGAAGGTGTGGAACTAACAAAACCATAAACTGACTATCAGGTAGTCGGACATTTTTGTTCTGTTATAAGTATACCCTGCGTTTCGTCCTATAATCTATCATTTTCGGAAGAATGCCAGTTGACGTCAGTATGGTAGCTATTACTACCAGACATGCAACATTTATTTTCTTAAAGGTTTATTTTACGTTGTTTGACCTTCTATCACATAATAAATCAACCAAACGGTAGAACAATATTGACGACCAGATAATCAAGATGATTATACAGTTAACGACAGCCTCCTTTGGGAAACTCTTCTTTTAGAAACACGGGGTGAAACCATTCAGTACTCATCAAGGAAAAAGAGAAATAGAGACACACTAGAGAAGGACCTGTTGTCACAAATAGAATCTCTTCAAGAAAAACTGGATGAGACTAGACATTGAACTAAAGGAAAAACTATCAGAAGACATTTTAACAATAAACCAACAACTTGATGATATAAGTAGAGAAAAAACTAAAGGTATCTTCATAAGGGCTAAAGCAAAATGGGTTGAAAAAGGAGAAAAACCCACAAAATATTTTCTGAATTTGGAATCAAGAAACTTTCTTAATAAAATCTTCACAGAAACCCAAGATACCACTGGAAACATGATAAAAGATAAAAAATTAATTGAAGAAGAAGTGAAAATGTTCTATTGTGAACTTGATCAACAGCAGGAAATATCAGATGTTGACGTAAACCAAGTTTTTAAAGATATCACGGTTCCAACCTTAAATGATGACACAGCATCACTATTAGAAAGTCAAATCTCTATGACAGAATTGCTATAAGCCCTAAAACGAAGAAAAAATGAGAAAAGCCTGGGGCCAGATGGTTTCACTTTGGAATTTTACAAATTTTTCTGGAATGATCTCAACAAATACCTTTTAAATGCTATTAATTAATCTTTTGATACAGGCGAATTATCTATTACTCAAAAACAAGGACTTATGACCTGTATCCCAAAGGGAAATAGACCTAAAGAATTTATTAAAAATTGGAGACCAATCTCACTCCTTAATGTTTCCTATGAGCTCCCTCTCCAATATGTTTATCTCCTGCGTGTTATTAGATACTGGTGTTGTCTCATACACCTACCTGAAAATAGGTTGCCTCGTAAATGTTACATCATGTTGAGATCTTTAGATGAAACTGGCCGCATCACACGGGTTTCTAAGGTGAAACAAATATTACTCACGTATGGCTTTGGTTATGCCTGGTTTTATCAAGAACTCGGAAATGTTGGTATGTTCATTTCTCTTTTTAAAGAAAGATTGAAGGATAATCTAAAACAGTCATGGTACTCATCAATACAGGATTCCTCGAAATGCTTTTATTATAAGCACTGTATATAAGTCTTTGTTGAATGTTGAAAAATATTTGTGTTCTGACATTCCAGTGTATCTAAGGGTGACCCTATCAAGATATAGATGTAGCAACTTTAAGATAGCTGTAGAAACTGGCACATATGGAAATATTGAACTAAGAGACAGACTCTGTATGTACTGTAAATCAAAAGGGTTGGACTATATTGAAAACGAATGGCATGTCATATTTATGTGTAGTTGTTATAAAGATCTAAGAGCCAAATATATTGCTAAATATATACAAGAACCCTATACTGAACACACTATGGTAAAACTGCTCCAAATGAACATTATGATGTTATGTATAGTTTCGGTTTATTATATTATATATATGTGAAGAGAGTTTCAAGTGTTTTAAAAATAGCTCGTAAACTTCGCCCATCTTCGGCAAATTCCGGCAGTTTTCAAATTGTAAATACATAATTCCAGTAAGATTTCATAACCTTCCCATGTATTTTACTGTTACTATTTTTTGGCTGCAAATCAATTCCTTCTTCACTAAAGTATTTTCATTTTAAACAATCTTTGTGCAAGTCGTCACGAAATTCGGCAGAAGGAAGCACGCTCTTGCCGAGGCAGGTCATAGAGAACATCACGCTCGTTCATCGTACTTTATTTTTCATCTATATTTCAATGTGAGTACACTCCTCGAGCTATATAATATATGTGTTGTATACCAACAACAGAAAACATTGTTGATGTGTGTGATATTTCTAATAGTTGTAATTGTAGAGACGTAATTGTCCGTACTTGTAATGCACGTGGTCAGTGGCCGACCCCAGTATATGCAAACTGCAAATCTTGAATTAACATTGCTCCACAATTTTATATTAATGTATTACTGATGCTTTTTGTAAGCTTTTACTTGTCTTGTATGTACCTACCCAGCATATATTATGTTTGGAATCGCTGTTAATAAGTTGTCTTTCGCGCCAGAACAGGCAATCCTTTGTTTGTCTATAGCTCACATGAGTTACTTCCCTTGCCGACACTCGGTGCAGCAGTAGTTATTATAGAAAATGTGAATGTACTCAGGTTGTCAGAATGTGATAATTACATTTTGTGTGTCTCATGATTCTGTTGTTTTTGGGTTTTTTTATTGTTCCCAAATCCAGTTATTGTTATTTAGCTATTGTAGCATTTGTGCCAATTTTGAACCTTAGTATTATTGTATTGTGTTTTTGTTAGGTAACTTGAACGCCAGTACGTTGTGACTGACGTCACTCCGAGCTTGTCATCACTGTTGAGCAAGTCTCCTGGGGGTGAGTTCATCAGTCTGAAGTGTATACTTTCATTCATAGGTATTCCAGATTTTGTTATGAACAAGCTGTTGCAATATGTTGGTGCTTTTCTTCATTGTACTGTAAATTAGAAATACCTTTTCATTACAGTCACATGTATGTCAGTCCAACTGTATGTATAAGTTGATTCATACTTGGAATTCTAGTCACATTTTCATATCTTATATGCAATGTTCATCATTTTTTTGCTGAACTAATTGTCACTTCATACCGATACTTCCGTCCACCTGTCTGGGAATGTCAATATTGAACTTTGTATGTTTTATACAATGTCAGGTGTAGGTATATTGCATGCTGATGAAGCAGTATATAGAAATGTTTTTTCGTTCTGTTGCTCAGTGACTTGTACCTAAAAGAGATTGTGATATTTGTATGTTGTAGGTTTTCTTTCTCATTGTTCAAGTCCAGAAGATTAAAGATGCATTGAACATTCAACACCTTGTGTCATATTTTCCGCCCCACAACTTTTTGGTGTCAGATGTGGGATGACACAGGCAATGCAAGAGACCCCCAGGAGAAGGAAGGATGGCAGCCCATCAGAGTACAACCAACGGCAGATGTCATTACTTCTGATTGGTGACAGTGCCCAGACAGTGTTCCAGTGGCATAGTGATCATGTGCCCACTGAGTATCATGGAACATTTTGACAGTGTGGCTAGGCTAAGATTGTATAACCATAGCGTATTGTAAACAACACTATTGCGTTGTGTGGTGATATTAATATTCTGTATGTACTTTCTTTGATGTAGTGTTCTTAGCCTTGAAACCATGAGTCAGCCAAAGTCACCACATAGCAGTGATGATGTCCCCAGCGTCAACCCCGAGGATGTGTCCCGTCTGGAGGAGGAGCTGGCGAGGATGAGGATCCAGTTGAAGGAGCAACAGAAGCAGTTTGCAGAGCGCCCACCCAAATCACTGGTGGTAGCCACTGGACGACAGCTGACTATTTTCAAGGATAAGCCACTGAAGGTAGGAGACACTTCCCTGGAAGAATGGCTACTTGATGTAAAGTGCACCGTCGAAGCAAGAAAGCTGAGCGATGAGGAACATGCTCTTCTCCTCTGCCAACACCTTGGAGGCAGGGCACGACAGGAGATCTTAGCGAGAGGGTCTAGCGTGAAAGAGTCACCCAAAGAGATTATAAAAGTACTGCGGAAAGTCTTTGGAGGAGGCAGTGACTTACCCACCGCCCAGCATCGATTTTATTCTCACCGCCAGAAGCCGGGACAAGATCTCATCACTCTTTCTCTGGACCTGATTGATCTATACGATCACATCACCGACATTGAACCAGCCTTCTCAAATCAGAGGAAGAGTGCCCTGAAGAGCCAGTTTGCAGAGGCAGCAAGCAATGACACCATCAAGCGGGAAATAAGACGTCTTACTAAGGAGCAACCAGATCTTGAGTTCCTTGACCTACGTGACCGTTTGATTGAATGGAGTGGGTCTAACATCACTGCTGCCAGAGACAAAGCCTCAGTAGAGGAACACCACATCAACATGGATGACATTGTAAGACGTCAAGCTGAACTCATCGAGAAACAACAACAACAAATAAACGAGTTGATGAGGCACAAACAACGAGGACGTAGGGAGAGGAAGTGCTGGACCTGTGGACAGCCAGGTCACATGCAACGCAACTGCCAAGCTAGAAATAACCAGTCAAACTAGTCGATCCTGCTGTGGAGGACCACACGGTGGGAGTGGAACGTATTCAAGTTGATGAAGGTCCACCCTTGTCTAGGTGGAGTCCGGATGAAGAGCCTTGTTGATACTGGTGCTCAAGTCTCCACTATCACAGAATCGTTTTACAGAGAGAATTGGGAATCGACAGGCCTTCTGGACATGGGACAGTTTATCCGGTTAACTGCAGCCAGCGGCCACAGTATACCTTACTTGGGCCTCGTCTCGTTGGATGTGTCAGTCTACGATCAAAATTTTGGATCAGTTTGTTTTCTTGTTGTCAAGGATCCAGTGGATAATGCCATGAAAGAATGGAAGATGGAAGTCCCTGGAGTGCTTGGATCAAATGCTTTAAAAGAAATGCAGCAGAAAGTCAAGAATGGAAATCTTAAAATTCCAGAATCAATTTCAAACATTTTGGCCCTATATCAAGAAATACGGAGAACAGACACGAAGATTCGCTTGCTTGGTGAAAGGAACAAACCCATCATTATCCCTGCAAGATCCCTTCAGGTGGTAGAGTGTAGAGTCAGCCCCTCTAAATTGCCTTACACAGGTTTAGTTGAGAATATTTTGCTTCCCCTTCCCAGAGGCCTTTCAGTAGGGAAATCCATCGTTACTGTTGACCACACTGGTATCGTCCCTGTGCAGCTTGCCAACTTCAGTGAAGCAGATATTTATTTGAAGCCAAGAACCCAGATCGGAGTCATAAATGAGGCCAGCATTGAACCAACTATTGACTTGGTTAAGGTCAGCTGTGAGGAAGTACTGGTCACCGAAGCAAGCTCAACCAAACTGAATGACCAGCTTGTTGACAGTCTTTTGCAGAGAATGGATGTAAACAGCAACCTACCTTCAGACTGCAGTCTCAAGCTTCAAGAGCTACTTCACAAGCACTCCACCATGTTCAGTAAAGATGATGATGACATTGGGTTCTGTGATGCCATCAAACATCGTATTATCACAACTGACGATGTACCAGTGCGAATTCCTCACAGAAGAATCCCTCCAGGTGAATGGCAAGAGGTCCGTAACTACATCAGTAAATCTCTGGAGAAAGGCGTCATTCGAGAGTCATCAAGCCCATATGCGTCTCCTATTGTGCTGGTGAGGAAAGACAACAAACTTAGGATTTGTTGTGATTATCGCGCGTTGAATTTGAAGACCCGGAAAGATGCCTACCCCCTCCCACGTATAGATGAAGCCCTCACTGTTCTCAAAGGTGCTAAGTACTTCTGTAGTCTTGACCTTGCGCATGGATTCAACCAAATAGCTGTTGCAGAAGACGATATCGAGAAGACTGCCTTTAGAACGGGTACTGGCGGACTGTACGAGTACTTGAGAATGCCATTTGGCCTAACAGGTGCCCCTGGAACCTTCATGAGACTCATGGATAAAATCTTTGGCGACGAAAATTTTCAAACTGTCCTTATCTACTTGGATGACATTCTCATTTTTGGCACCACCTTCGAAGAAACATTACAAAGATTAGACATGGTTTTAACAAGACTCGCAAAATTTAACCTAAAAGTTAAGCCAGAGAAGTGCCAACTATTTAAAGAGAAACTCCGTTATCTTGGGCATTACATATCCAAAGAAGGCATCTCCCCAGATCAAAGCAAGATCAGTGCAGTGGTTGAATGGCCTATACCAAAAACCGAAACCGAACTTCGTGGATTTCTGGGTTTAGCAGGCTACTACAGGAAATTTGTTCCATCATTTGCAAGAATAGCAGCACCCTTGCACTCTCTGTTGCATGGAATACCCATCAAGAAGAAAGACAAGCGTAAACTCAGTAATGGTCGAGGTATTTCTGCTTGGGACAGCTCGTGTTATAAGGCCTTTGAAGAGCTGAAGCAGAAGTTGACAACGGCACCTGTTCTTGGACACCCAGATTTTTCAAGACCCTATATCCTGGAAGTTGATGCCAGTCATGATGGTCTTGGAGCTGTGCTTTCACAGGACCAGGAAACAGGGAGAACTGTGCTGAGTTACGCTAGTCGGTCACTGCGACCTGCTGAAAAGAACATGACCAACTACAGCAGTAGGAAATTAGAACTCGTCGCTCTTAGGTGGGCTGTTACAGAGAAGTTTACGGATTTCTTACTTGGTGCACAATGTACTGTTTACACAGATAATGACCCCCTGAGCTATGTACAAACTTCGGCTAAGCTTGGTGCCACAGAGACGAGGTGGATTGGGGAATTGGCTCAGTTCAATCTGACCATTCGTCACAGGTCCGAAAAGAAAAACAAGAATGCTGATTCTCTTAGCAGAAAAGTCGACCATGGGGCAGAGTCCACAAAACTAGAGGAAGTTATAGTCGTCATGGCAGAACATAAGGCAACACCTACAATGTTACCAACAGACTTGAAGACCCAAATCAACCAGGACAGACAAATTGTACGCGCAGAAGCCATTCATGCCCAAGACGAACCACTCCCATGCACCCAAATACCATCTGTGTCGACGGTAGAAATGGAGAAATTGCAACGAGAGGATCCAGCCATTTCAAGATTCCTTTATTACTGGGACCAAAGTAAGCCACCAACCCTGCGAGGGATCAGCAAAGAGGATCCTGATACAAGGAAATTACTGAAATGTTGGAAACATATCGTAATGCAAAATGGGGTGCTCTACCGACAATCCTGTACAGACAACAGAACGGTAAATAGAGTTGTTGTCCCAAAGAAATTGAGAGGAAGAATTTTGAAGGCTAGTCATGATGAGAGTGGACATCAGTGTGCAGATAGAACCCTATCTATTTTGAATTCCAGATGCTACTGGCCATACATGACTAGAGATGTTGACTCATACTGTAAGATGTGTGAGCGATGCATGCTTGGAAAGCATGGTCCGAACGTAAAACCAACCTTTGGTTCCATCATTGCCAGAAAACCATTGGAAATTCTAGCCATGGACTTTACCCTTTTAGAGAGAGGATACAACGGATATGAGAACGTTCTTGTATTAACAGATGTATTTACTAAATATACCCAAGCCTATCCTACTAAAGATCAATCTGCGGAGACTGTTGCCAAAATCCTTGTAAAGGAATGGTTTGTCAAGTTCGGGATACCACATCGACTTCACAGCGATCAAGGGAGATGTTTTGAGAGCAGAATAGTTCATGAGTTGTGCAGTATCTATGGAGTCAAGAAGACAAAGACTTCACCTTACCATCCAGAGGGAAACGCACAATGTGAGCGATTCAACCGAACCATGCACAACATGTTGCGAACCTTGCCACCAGAAAGAAAGACACTATGGCCACAGTTATTGCCAGAGCTCGTGTTTGCTTACAACTGTACTCCACATGCCACCACCGGATACTCTCCATTCTATCTCTTCTATGGCAGAGATCCACGGCTTCCCCTTGATTTGTTGCTAGGACAAGTTTTAGAAACAACCGACACAGAGTGGGTGACCGAACATCAAAACCGCATCAAAACCGCGTTTCAACAAGCAAGGGAACGTACTGAAGAAGAAGCTCTTAAGAGGCTAAAAACTCTGAACAAGAATGCGGTTGACCTTGAAATTCCCATTGGTGCTCGAGTCTTTATCAAGAATCACTTCCAAGGAAGGCACAAGTTGCAGGATATATGGAATCCAGAACCATTCAAAGTCATCGGCAAAATTGAGCCATCAGTTTACATCGTCAAATCACTAAGCGGGGACAAGGAAAAGTCCATTCATAGACGAGAAATCTTGGACTCAAAGACACTCGTGAAGGACATCAACCCAGTCTCTAGAATTGAAGCCGATGTGATAGAGGAAGTGGTAGAAGAAGAGGATGATACTCAGGCTGGAGAATTGCCTGCATCTTGTCTACTTTACATCCAAGACCCAGAAAAAGAGGTGCCAGCTAAAGAACCACATCATGTTGGTCATCTTCCAGCAGGGGAGGATGAGACTAGAGAGGAATCACAGCCAGTTTCAACTCCAGATGAGGATGCAAGCCCTGGCCCTGATATGGACGACATGGTAGTGGTTGAAGAAAGTACTTTGTCTCCAGCAGGGGAGGAACAGAAGGAAGCCATCCAGGAGGTCAATCCAAGAAGGAGTCAGCGATCCTGTGCTGGGAAGCATTCCAACCCATTCAATTTACCCAGGTCAGCAATACAGAATTAAGTTGCATCGTCAACAGTTGACCCCACCCTGTTGTCAAACATAACCCAGTCACATTTGTTGTTCATGCAGTTATTGTCAAATTCAATGAAGTAGCGCATTTTTTATACTAAGTGTCCCATGTTAAGAATATTGTGTCTTTCCAAGTTACTACTAGCTCAGGTTGTTAATCGAATGTTATTAGAATTATTAGATCATGTAGACAATGTGATCTGCTTCACAGCAAGAATTTAAGCGTTTATTGGTTCTAAGTATGTGACTTAGAAGTGAGATACATTCTCGTTCTAAGAGTGCAGAAACCAGTCCCATGTTTGTGCCTTCAGAGCAAGTGCTGTGAAAAACCTTTTTCTAGGCATTTGAGTTAGTTCCAACCACATACTTATGTTTGAGGTAGCAAAACAATTTGATGATTTAGGAGTAGTCATTTTTTTGTTTGATTTTTCTATTTAATCTTGGATAGTTATAAGGTTTGCGTCTAGTTAGGTGTCAGAGTCAACTAATTCAGCAGGGGAGTGTGAAGAGAGTTTCAAGTGTTTTAAAAATAGCTCGTAAACTTCGCCCATCTTCGGCAAATTCCGGCAGTTTTCAAATTGTAAATACATAATTCCAGTAAGATTTCATAACCTTCCCATGTATTTTACTGTTACTATTATTTGGCTGCAAATCAATTCCTTCTTCACTAAAGTATTTTCATTTTAAACAATCTTTGTGCAAGTCGTCACGAAATTCGGCAGAAGGAAGCACGCTCTTGCCGAGGCAGGTCATAGAGAACATCACGCTCGTTCATCGTACTTTATTTTTCATCTATATTTCAATGTGAGTACACTCCTCGAGCTATATAATATATGTGTTGTATACCAACAACAGAAAACATTGTTGATGTGTGTGATATTTCTAATAGTTGTAATTGTAGAGACGTAATTGTCCGTACTTGTAATGCACGTGGTCAGTGGCCGACCCCAGTATATGCAAACTGCAAATCTTGAATTAACATTGCTCCACAATTTTATATTAATGTATTACTGATGCTTTTTGTAAGCTTTTACTTGTCTTGTATGTACCTACCCAGCATATATTATGTTTGGAATCGCTGTTAATAAGTTGTCTTTCGCGCCAGAACAGGCAATCCTTTGTTTGTCTATAGCTCACATGAGTTACTTCCCTTGCCGACACTCGGTGCAGCAGTAGTTATTATAGAAAATGTGAATGTACTCAGGTTGTCAGAATGTGATAATTACATTTTGCGTGTCTCATGATTCTGTTGTTTTTGGGTTTTTTTATTGTTCCCAAATCCAGTTATTGTTATTTAGCTATTGTAGCATTTGTGCCAATTTTGAACCTTAGTATTATTGTATTGTGTTTTTGTTAGGTAACTTGAACGCCAGTACGTTGTGACTGACGTCACTCCGAGCTTGTCATCACTGTTGAGCAAGTCTCCTGGGGGTGAGTTCATCAGTCTGAAGTGTATACTTTCATTCATAGGTATTCCAGATTTTGTTATGAACAAGCTGTTGCAATATGTTGGTGCTTTTCTTCATTGTACTGTAAATTAGAAATACCTTTTCATTACAGTCACATGTATGTCAGTCCAACTGTATGTATAAGTTGATTCATACTTGGAATTCTAGTCACATTTTCATATCTTATATGCAATGTTCATCATTTTTTTGCTGAACTAATTGTCACTTCATACCGATACTTCCGTCCACCTGTCTGGGAATGTCAATATTGAACTTTGTATGTTTTATACAATGTCAGGTGTAGGTATATTGCATGCTGATGAAGCAGTATATAGAAATGTTTTTTCGTTCTGTTGCTCAGTGACTTGTACCTAAAAGAGATTGTGATATTTGTATGTTGTAGGTTTTCTTTCTCATTGTTCAAGTCCAGAAGATTAAAGATGCATTGAACATTCAACACCTTGTGTCATATTTTCCGCCCCACATATACAATATTATAAAATGTAAGAACAAATGAGCGCTATAGATACATCCTAAAGCATGCGCTTGTGAAAGGTGTAAACTATTATCTACATGTATTATGGGCCAGTGGCCTCCTTACTGAATAAACTGTCTGTCTGTCTCTCTGTCTGTCTGTCTGCAATATGAGAATCAGGGCAGTATCCAGCCCTAGCAGATGCCTATCTTACCAAAGGAAAGTCATGATATTCGAAGTGAGTTCAGTAAAGAGTAGCTACAGACAAACCTGTCAATATCAGTAGCTCAGAACCTGAGAGAGAGAGAGAAAAAAAAAGAGAGAGAGAGTATGTTATATACATATGGAAATTAATTAAGCAACACCAAATTCAAAGACACATAAAAACTTAACAAAGTTTAACGAAGTAATTTTGATGATTGATTATTCAATTTTGATGTATTGACATACAGCATGAGCTTTTCATGGGTTGATATGACGCGCGTGAAGCTTGCACAGCGCACGTGCATTGCTTTAACCTCAACTTTCGAAAAATGCACTTTTTCCCTGGGGTGTTTACAAGCGCAGGTTGTCGATTGCATTCGGTTTTTCATTCATTTCAATGTCATGGCACGTAGGAAATTATCAGAGGCCACTCGTTGGCAAATAATCGGCATGAGGAATGCTGGTATGTCTCTAAGACAAATCGGGACTCAAATCGGACGACATCATTCCATAATTTCAAAACTTTTGAAAAAATACCGGGCCACTAATGAAGTTAAAGACCTGCCTAGACCAGGAAGACCCAGGAAGACCACAGTCCGGGAGGACAGAGCTTTACTGAGACTTGTACGGCGCAGGTCCTTCGACTCGAGCTCTCGGTTGAGACAGGAGTGGCTTCCAGGGAGACCCATCTCGAACAGGACTGTTCGGAATCGTCTGAAAGCTGCAGGATACCGGGCAAGGAGGCCAATCAAGCGACCCAGACTGTCTCCAGCCCATAAGGCAGCCCGACTGGCCTGGTGTAATGACCGTTTGCACTGGAACATTGCCTCTTGGAGGAAGGTCCATTTCTCAGATGAGAGCCGGTTCTTGCTGCACATGGTGGACGGTCGTACTCGGGTCTGGAGGCAGAGGAACACAGCAATGGCTCCACGGAACATCCAGGAGACTGTGGCCTTTGGGGGAGGTTCCGTTATGGTATGGGGGTGCATTTCCATGAACTGCAAGTTGGATATCATTACCATCCGTGGCAACCTTAACGGTGTTCGTTACCAACAGGAGGTTCTTGACAGGGCTGTGGTACCTCATTTTGAGAACCATCCTCTGGCAACGAGACCCATATTTATGGACGACAATGCTAGACCTCACAGGGCGCATGCTGTAAATGATTTTTTGCGGCAAAATGCAATTGACAGAATTCCATGGCCTGCCATGAGCCCTGACCTCAACCCCATTGAACATTTGTGGGACTTTATTGGCCGTCGTGTGAGGCAGAGAGACCCACCAGTCCATAATCTCAACGAATTGACGGCTGCCCTGCATGAGGAGTGGAACAGGATCCCCCAGAATCAGATCCGGAGACTCATCCAAGGAATGAGGAGGCGTCTGGAATCGGTGGTGCGTGCGCAGGGAGGACACACTAGATATTGATGAAAGTCGGTGTGCAGACTCTCAGATGACTGTTCTTTCTTTCCATGTGACATTTGTGTTAATACACCTGACAACAACGTCTGTGGATGAATAGTAAATTGTGTCCATTTTTTCATGAATTTAAGACAGTTTTAAGAATTTGGATTTCGTTGCAATAAAGCAAAGACTTGATACTTTTTCCCTTTAAGTTGTTTGTCAGAGATCGTCTGTTGAATAAAAAAGTGTCAAACTATATCAACCCGGCATATTTTGATTGTCAGAACACTTCAAAGTTGCTCCAATAGAAAAAATTGGGGTGTTGCTTGATTAATTTCCAGGTGTATATAATATCATATCGTATCGTTGAGGCTGAAATGTAAGCTAAGTGTGTGTCTGGGGATATAATATTACATAACTTCCATCGCAGACAACGACAAGCGTGAAGGGCGTATTGGAGAAATAAAGAAGCGACCAAACTCTTCCCACGCCCATAGTTCCAATTGTGATGAGCTCGTATTTGTTTCAGCAGTGTTACAGCTGGGTGTTGTTGTTCGTAAAACGTCTTTGATTATATCCATATACCACATCAAACAGAATGAAAGTCGGGATAGGTATGTATTGGACATGTAACTTATGCCATACAGAATAAAAATAGTGAAGGGTATATTAACACACACAGAATGAAAGACGGGAGGTGAGGGAGGGTATGAATACCATGTTCAATATATACTACCGACAGAAAATAAGGGAACCAAGAAATTGAATGTAGATGACTTTGACTGTGACAGGGTCCGTTATCGTGGCGTATCTCCCAAACGCAACGTCCAATGACAATGGAATTTCGCATAATGCATGCCCAGCACGTGCTACACGTGCATACAGAAGTTAACTCCTGTAAATGTACTGGAGAAGTCGCAATCATTATTGCAATAGAGATTGACACTTACTGACAGAAATGCCTCCGAGGCAGTATCTCGGTGTATCTCGGTGAAGCAACAAAATGGAGAATTGTGGGGATAGGGGGGTGGGGAGGGAGGGAAACATCATTATGTGAAGTTGCCGGGCAGATGGGTAAATCAAAAAGTGTAATTTCACGCCTGTGGGATAAGTACCATCAAACGGGTGGGGTTGCAACGAGACCTGGGCGTGGTAGACAAAAATCAACGACACCAAGACAGGATCGTCTCATTACGTTAATTGCTCTACGCGATAGGTTTAAATCGGCCCCTGCCATCAATAGAGAATTCCGCACACTCACTGGAAGACGCATTTCAACCTCAACCGTTAAAAACCGACTCTATCAAGCTCGTCTGTCACCCTTTCAGCTCACCATAAGCACCAAAGATTGGCATGGGCTAGGCAGCATCAGGGAGGGGCTATGCGCCACTGTCGTTACACCATGCTCTCTGATGAGTCAAGGTTTTGCCTACGATTCACAGATGGCAGAAAACGTTGTTGGCGTCGGAGCGGGGAGCGATATGCCAGAGCAGCAATTCTTGACCATGATCGATATGGAGGTGATAGTGTCATGGTGTGGGGTGGGATTATACATGACAGACGATCAGATTTGGTCATCATTAACGGAGCCATGACTGGTCAGCGATACGTTGACCAAATATTGCGTCCTGTTGTGGCTCCATTGGCTAGAGCTATCGGCCGAAATTTTGTATTCCAAGATGATAATGCCAGACCACATCGGGCCCGAATTGTCTCCGCTTATCTCCGACAAGAAGGTATCCAGACATTGGACTGGCCCTCTAAGTCCCCAGACCTGTCCCCAATTGAACATCTCTGGGACGTTCTTGGTCGAAGGATGTACGCCAGGGACCCAGGACCCGCCAACCTGGCCCAGCTTGGTGCAGCTGTCCAAGAGGAATGGCGGGCAATACCACGGGGAACCATCCGGAAATTGATTAACAGCATGCCATCAAGGTGCCGTGAATGTGTTGCCCAGCATGGTGGACACACCAGATATTGAACTTGACGCCTAAAATTGATTTAGTGGATATTTAAAGCAGTTTCAAATTCGCTATTATTTCATTACTTCCCTTATTTCTTGTCGGTAGTATATTAGGTTGAATAGAAAAAGTGAAATGTTTCTCCAGCATCGGCGCGTCACTTTTATTTCGCTGGGTAATAATATTTTGTTGCCATTTTAAAAAAAAATCATTTTTGACTCTGCCATGTCCCGATCATCCATTTGTCCACTATAAGAATGAGTGTGTGTAAGAGCGAGAGTTACTTAATCTACAACTCATAAACACGTGCTTAACTTTCCGAGCTGAATATCTCAGAGAACACAATGACAATGTGTTCCTCCCTCGTCACTTTTTTTTCTATTGACAATTACAAAACAAAGTCCTATCCCCCTCGCCAAAATGTGCCGGAGAAACGTTTAATTACTTTTATGTACTTTTATGCAGGCTTATAAGTCAGTGTGCGAAATGAATGTTATTACCCATTTGGGCTATACGTTATCTATTCTTTTAATTAAACGTTACTGCAGACCTTGCATCTGAAAGACCCTGAGGATGCAAGCCATTTCTTTCTCGGTTCCTTTTGTATTATCAATATTATTATTGTATAGTCACTTCTTATAAACTGAGGGTTGCTGGTGGGGTCCATGGGGTAGGGAGTGGTGCTATAAATCAGGGCCTAGATTTTCGAACCTCTCTTAGTGCTACTATAGTCGTACGTTATTGCCAATGAGTGGCAGTTACGACTATGTTATGGCTAAGAGAGCTTCGAAAATCTAGGCCCTGGATTACAAGGCGGGCGGCATTCACGGGTCGTCTTTGCAAGAGTGAGATTAAAATTTCGACAGTTTAAAACACAATTAACATGTCATGTAGGATTTATTCTATATATGTGTAGTTGTGACACATTCACACCTTATTTGTACAATATGGTAGTGTCCAGAATGTTTTTGTTAAAAATGACAAAAATTAATTAGAATTTCTTCATAACATTTCAAAGGAATTTTAACAGTTGTGAAACATATATATTTTAAAAAAAAGAAACTTTTACGAAATGTCATGATAATGTTTTGAAAACAATATAATGACTAATTGTAAATAGCAGTGTGGAGTTGTGTAGAAAATAGCGATATTTGGGATGCTCCGAAACCAAGCTTACAGCATCGACTTGAGCACGGCGGAATATCTGCGCCAGAATAATCAAAACAAGCCCTCAGACGACTGGCAAGGGTTAATATTATCAACACTGTTTAACTACATCCAGAGGGTTAATATCATCAAGAGTCTGAACGACATCCAGGGGTTTATATCATCAAGACTATCTGAAAGACATCCAACGGTTAATATCATCAACAGTGTTTAACGGCACCCAGGGGTTTATATCATCAACACTATCTGAACGGCATCCAGGGGTTTATATCATCAACACTCTTTAACAGCATCCAGGGGTTTATATCATCAAGACTATCTGAGCTGATAATAAAGAACATCAGTCATGTGATTTTATAATATGCTAAGAATTCGTGATATTCTCATAACACAATTTACCTCCTAGTTGCCATACGGATATATCTGAAGTCCAATAAAATTCTAAAGATATCACGCACATAAATATGCTTCACAGTTTTGAATTCTTCGTATCTTGATACCATCCACTATTATCTCAGACAAACTTAAAGTGCTTAAAATTAGCTCTCAAAATTGTCTTCATCGTAAATGTCGCCATTTTTGTTTCCAAACAAAACACAATCGCGATTCACATCGTTATTTGTTGTATGTTTTGAAATGTGAAAATCTGATAAATACTGGAAGTATTGAATTTCAAAAATAGCGCATTAATGGTCACTGATATCAAGTTGTCACGTAATCAGTAGAGATAATTCTGATACGTCGCCAGTGAATCCAGAATCAGTTTTGATGCTTTCGAAAATACACTTACACACATGCTGAAGTGCACTTTGCGTCATATTGGATAGTGTTTACTAAATCACGTTTGGCGAAGGCCAGTATTGAGACGCCAATTACATCGCGTATCACATTCGGCTGCGACAAATGCATCATTGATTTCACAGACATCTTAGAAGCAAATTACATACGGTCTTTGTCACCAACACCAACTGTCTAGACAAAACGAAAAAAAATGTATTTCTGGCTTCTTCTCTTATTTACAATGCAAACATGTCACAAAAGTACACGAATATTCTGGATCACGCCGATTACTTAACGAACGATCCATGGGAAGAGCCCTCGCAATGTCCCGTGTACCCTTGTCAACGGAGCAGCCAGTTGGTAAGAAATAGGTCAACAGTAGTGATGTCACACGTCAACATTGTTGCACATACAAGGCAATTTCTTTGAGGTGAAGGTCGGTTGAACACGAGTAAACACAATGGCCCTATCATTCCGATTACACTTTCAGCAATATGATGTATATTCTGCTTCTCGTTGAGATACTTTTTTCATGTAACTATTTTCAGCATCTACATTTAACCTTGTTCAACATCATATATGTCAATATAGGGTATGCCTTTTATTATTTGAACATTTTTGATTGGTTGAGTAATATTTACATGGGAAATTCACTCATTAAGTGCGGCATACCACATTTTAAGCCTTTACACAAGTGTTACAAGATCACACGTAGCCGTGACATGTGATTTAGTGCCTGTGATGTACTGTATTCAGTACTTTGGGATTAATATTGCAGTTTCGTATGAACAGGTTAATGAACCGAGATTTAATTTAACTTATAAGTAAAACTGACACATTTCATGATAAAGTATAGACACAGGATATGTAAAGGCATTGTCTTGTGACGTTTACATAGACAAAACAATTAGGGATATAAAACATATAAACAAAAAATAACAGTAACATAAAACAAAAGAACATTGTATGATTCATTGTCATTGTTTTCAATAATACAATCAATTCAATTTCGATCAAAACACTTTGATGGCGGGCTCTCTAATTCAAACGGTGTTTGTAAGAAAGTTGTTTATAGACATTTAAACATAATCATACAAAGAAAAAAAATATATGAATGAATATGAAGGTGTTGCGAAATATTATTTTTCATTTGCAAGAGGTACGCATGTTGGTCACAATAAGATATGTATTGGGGGCGCGGTGGCCAAGCTGGCTAAAGCGCCACGCTAGTGATCCAGAGAGGTTCTGGTGTCGGAATCTAGCTCACCTGTGACCAGGGGCCCAGCTAACACGCGACGTTCCCACAACGTTATGTTTACGTCAGGGTTTGGTTACGTCGGGAAATGACGTAACTAGGACGTTATTAGAACGTCCTAGGATAACGTCATATCACAACCTTGCCACAACGTTACACATTACGTTCTCTCTACGTCCTTGCAACGTATTTTTCATACTTTGGTGTAACGTACTTGTAACGTTGTCAGGACGTTCGTTTCATATATTTTGTTTACTTGACCTGTTAGAAGGTGTTTGTATTTGCAGTTGACCATCTAATTATTTATCAAGACGATATCGAATCTAGAACAACTTTTGAATAAATTTGTTTTGTTTGCTTTGTTAAATGCGTTCAACTGAAGCAAATAGATAACTTCACGTTTGAAGGTTATAAGAATGTCATTTACAGACGTTGTCACAACGTTACGGTTTACGTAACCAGGACGTCGTAACAGCGTGTATTTCAGACCAAGGTGCAACGTTCGCATAACGTTGGGAGGACGTTCTGTCCACGGCTTGCCAGCACTGACCCGTTGGAACATCGTTACATCTTATTCTCCTCATCCCGGAGTTTACTTGATGGAATATCATATTTAACAGGATCGAAGCATGTGATATTTTCTATTTAAATTACCATATAGATCTATCTCTTCAGTATATAATGAAGTTTATTCATAGTATTTACCTTATTTTTGTTGCATACAATTTATTATTATATTATACACTTGTTGTTGTGCTCTTGACTTCACTCATTTCAGGGAAGTTATGAAACATGTCTCCTTCTAGATCTTTTAACCCACAAGATCCAGATTGAGGCACATTACACATGACTTCTTCATGTGACGTCATTGCCTGTGCGAGCACTTTCCCGCTCGCTGACATCACACTTCTCGCGCGGCTGCCAGTCCTACGTGTACAGGGTTCTGTGTCTGTTCCTCACTTTTAAAACGGGCTCATCGCCATAACAGTGAGTAGTTTGTTTATTGTTTTGTTTAGCTTAGTAAATTATATGTATTAATTCAGAATGTACTCATTAAGAATAATGAAACTGACTCTTGATTAGATCTATTTACTTGTCCTACTTTTTACACATCCGAAATTCACAGTGTCATTTGATATATTTTTTTAACTGTCAAAATCGGATAATTACTCGGAGCTCTGAATTTCTAAATAACATATTAATGATCACTGATATCAATTTTGCATGGAATCATCAATGATAATTCTGAAACTTTGCCGATGAACCTAGAATCGGCTGGGATGTTTTAAAAAATACATGCTAACAGTAAGTGCGTTTAAAAGTTCCGCCATTTTGGATACTGAGTAGTGTTTACATACCATATCGTACGTTGATTCAGGGTAAGCGATTTTATTCTTTGAGTGTTTCTCTTTGTCTGAATAATATTTACATAAATATAGTGTAGTATACCACATCTGAAACCGTTAGTTGTTACACAAGTGTTATTAAACGTAGGCATAACTGTCGCATGCTCCAAGGCGGTACGGAGGCCCATGGCTAGGCCCATGGATGTAATTCTATCCTTCAAAGAGGCAAGTCTAGATAAGAGGACATTTCTGCCGTGTGAAATACCATTCCCCTCCCTCAACCCACCCACGTGGTTATCTTTTTGAAATGAAAAAAATCCGATTTTACACCACGTAGCATTTTCGGAAATTTTCAGACATCTAGCCGTCTAATCATTGCTTACAGTGGCTCAATACGCTTAGTATATTCAGGGGAAGAGTATCGTAGCAGGAAACAGAAAATTAAAAATAGATACGATACAATCATTTGATCATTCATAAAAAAAAACTGTCGAGTAAGTGCAGCGTGACACCATGACTGACGCAAAATCACGCAGAACGACAGCAGTAATTATCGGCATTTCTGGCTTCTTCTGTCATTTACAATGCAAACGATAAATACATATAAATACACAGAGAGTCAGAATAATTCTGATTACTTACATCTCACTTTCATGTACAAAACATCCCTAAATCAAGGAAACTGCTCGCAAAATCCTGTGTACCCATGTCAGCGAGGCCGCTATTTTGAAAGAAATCGGCCCTCGATAGTGATGTCACACGTAAACATCGTTGCACATGTTAGGCAATTTCTTGGAGGTGAAGCTCAGTTGAACAAGAGCAAACACAATGGCCATATCATTCCGACTGCACTTTCAGCATTGTGATTTATATTTTTCGTTCAGATACTTTTTCATGAAACTAATTTCAGTATCTTGATATATCCTTGTTCATCATCATCATATCATATGTGGATATAGGGTATGCATTTTCATTCATTTAAAGCTTTTCATTGTTTGAATATTTACACGGGAAATTGACTCAGTAGTGTACTATAGGATCTATCACAGTTTAAGCCTCTACACAACTGTTAGAGGATCACACGTAGCCATTACTGCAACATGTGCTTCAGTTCCTGTGATGTACAATATTCAGTATGCTGGGACACACATTGCAGTTTCATATGAACAGGCTAATAAACAGCAATTTAATTCAAAGTTATAAGTAAAACTGATAATATTGATGAACATGATTTGTACATTTTCTGTGTAATTTTATAGCCGTATGCAGACAACAAAAAAAACCTCGGCATTCAGGGTGTTAAAAATGTAACGGCATGTTCTAATCTTGTGCTTTTGAATAACATTTAGTCTTGAAGCTAAACTATTCTTTTTTCAGATGCACGCTGCCGCTGGGAAAGATGAGGAAGTGCAAGTCTAGAGTGAAACGTTTCTAAGCAATGTATTATACTGGAATAAATGGTTCAGTGTAAACAAAAGAAGAATCTCTGTTATTTGTTACCAGGGCTCAAAGTAGACAGTTTCGAAAAATGCAAACCACACATTCATAATTGCCGAAATGAGTTTTCGAACTGTTGATCACTTTACCTTTTTTCAGCATTCGTAATTTAAATCTAACAAAAACAACGGAAACTATGACTTTTAGCCCTGGATATTGTTATGATCATGGTGACAACAGCCCAGAAACCTAATACAAATATTTTATCCTCAGACTACTGTTCGTTCTGAGTAGGTATATACCCAAAACAACTATAAATAAAGTTGTTACAACGTTATGTTTATGACGTCACGAGGACGTTATTTTTGGGTCGTATGAACGTAGAAAATAACGTTGTGACAACGTTATGTTTATAACGTCACGAGGACGTTATTTTTGGGTCGTATGAACGTAGAAAATAACGTTGTGAGGACGTGTTTTCGACTCCACAAAAAAGACGTAAGTGGGACGTTATATGCTGACGTTCTGGGGACGTAAACGTAACGTTGAGACGTCCTCAAAACGTACTTTTGATAGCTGGGGGCCCGTTTCACGAAACTCTCGCAAGCCTAAGATCTCGTAAGTTTTCTCGTAGCCATTGTGCCTCCTATGTTGTAACACAGGAGTTACGGATACTACGAGAAAAGTTACGAGATCTTAGGCTTACGAAAGCTTTGTGAAACGGGGCCCAGGTGTTGGATGTTGTATTGCCCGCAGTCAGTGAAAAGGTGAAATATATACCCCTGGAAAATGTATTGGCCAACTGGACAGGCTATAATTTATAAGTTGTAAGCCCAACATGCAATTAGCAAGCAGCGGGCCGCCGAACAGACGCTATTTCATTCACTTTTATTATCAGTCAAATACATCTGCAGAAACGGGAGTCGACAAAAACAGAGTATATATCGGAAAGGACCATCCAAATTGCTATGACATGCTTTCTGCTGTAGTACATTGGCATCTTTTCTTATAAATAGTGACACTACCAAAATGTATCCGCTCACACTGGGAAACTTTGTATTGGAATAGTTTTACAGGTCATCTTTAATGTTGATGTATAACGTTGTGCATAACCGCATAAATCTACTTCATATGCATTTATGTCGTTCAGAAATCAGGCCGTATTTTCTTTCTTCACACTATGGGTAAAGACGACAAGTTAAAAATACACATCGTAGCAGAGTGTTTTAATCGGTGCGCGATTAAAAACGGAGAAATTTACTGTTTTTCAATGCATACGCAATTTTTGGCAGTGTCTATTTCTCAAACCCTAGTTGGAGGCGCATATATATTTGTACCAACGGATAGGAAATTTAATATTTTACATTTCTGTGTACATCTAATTGTGTAGCCGTACGCAGATCCAAGACTACGCGAGCGCAATTCTCGCACAACGTTAACTTTTCAAACCTTGGGTTAATATTATCGAAACAATTTCATCGGCATCTAAAGGGCTAATATTATCAACACTGTTTTCTCGCCTAAGAAAAACCATGAGTCATCTGATAGTATAAATCTGTGAAGAATTCAAGGATGTGTGTTTTGTGGCCGAGTGTTAAACATTTGTGTGTAATGGGCGTTTCATGAATCTTTACGTGAAACAGGATTTTGTAAACACTGTCAAACAGAAGTGGTGGGGTAGCCTTATGTTTGAAGCGTTCACTGGTCACACCGAAGACCTGGGTTTGATTCCCCACATGGGTACAGTGTGTGAAACTCATTTCTGGTGTCGCCCGTCGGGATATTCCTGGTATATTGCCAGAAGCGGCGCAAAACTAAGCTAACTCGCCGAGACTCTCACTATCAAATATGACAGAAGGACTATTTAAAGATTTCTTTTTTTTATATATCTGAAAGTTATAGGCGAGGTCTCAGCAAAATCATTTGCGACTTGACAAAACACACGCGTCACCCATCACTAATACAAAACAATATTTAAATTTACAACAAACAGTAAACGTGGCGACTAATGGTGACTTCGTCATTGTCGAAAATGGCGAGATTTATTATGTAAATAATCATTATCGGTCATTTTCAGAAATTGTGTTTAGCCTAAAACCTGCATGTTATGTCAAGAGGGAGATTATATTTGTCCTAATGGCATCCAGGGATAAATACAACTGAGATTATTTGGCAGATGATTGTTTTTAGCTCAATGTTGTGTGTTCAGTCAGTGCAAAATAGGTGCATTTCCCTATTACACAGTAATCAGCTGCAAATGTCCGTTCTCTCTTTGCTAAGCAATATCAACGACCTCGTATTTGACTAACACTGCTTGTGTTGTGTGGCTCTAGCTGGCCTCAGTGTATCTTTATGACGTCATAAGCAGTGTGACGTCACTATCACTGTACAAATGGCACCACGTCAGGTGGCGAACCTGGGCTCAGTCTGAGGTCACAGAGTACAGCGACATGTAAGTTTGTTGTCGTCTGTTTCACAAATCGCGAGGTTCTCAGAATAAAATTAAAGTGGAATTATGTCAAGACGGGCGGCGTTTACGTACAATCACTCATAGTTTATGTTTACACTCACTTCACAATTTTCTTACTTGATCATGCGAGGTTCCAAACACAAAACATGACAAAATGTCTGAAAATACATTCAACAACTTTTATATATATTCAAGAAGATAAAAGGAGATCCCCTGAATTGTGACACACGACTACATGAACGGCACACACCACGTTAGTGTCAGTAACGACATCTGCTCCGTCTCTGTCTACACCAACACTGACTTCAGTGTGCACCACGTGCCACCAGGAGATGCAACACTCGCTGACGTTTCCAGCGTCTTGCGTAGTAGGCCGCTGTCTGCCCGAAGTTGTTCCTGGCGTTGACGTCCACCACGTTGAGCACGCATTCTCAGTTAACCCCTTGGATGCCGAGTTTTTTTTTCAGGCGCACATTTTCATGAGGTTTGAAAAGTGAACGTTGTGCGAGATTTGCGCTCGCGTGGTCCTGGATCTGCGTACGGCTATGAAATTGCACAGACATGTAGAATATTTAATTTCCTATCCGTTGGTATAAATATAATTGCGGCTACCTCAGGGGTTTGAGAAATAGACACTGCTAAAAGTTGTCCAAAACTTTTGTGTGTGTTCAAAAACAGTACATTTCTCAGTTTTTTATCGTGCACCAGTAAAAGCACTCTGCTACGATTTTTTTAATTTGGCATCTTTTCGGAAAGTGTGAGCGAAGAAAATACAGCTTGATATCTGAACGACGTAATTGTATATGAAATGGATGTATGTGCTAATGCATAACGTCATACTCACAAAATCAAAAATGACCCGCAATAAATGTCAAAAATCGATTTTCTACAATGACGTCAAACGTCGACAGAGAGGTCATGCACGAATAAAGATAAGGGGGCATAACTCAGCTATGGTTTAAATTAGGTCAATGTAACTCCGATCACATGAAGAGAATTTGCTGTGGATATGGACAGTATATTGTCGTGATGTTTTGTTCACAGTGAACCAAACTATTCCAATACAAATTTCCCCAATGTGAGACGATACCTTTTGGTAGTTTCACAATTTGTAAGAAAAGATGCAAGTGTACTACATCAAAAAGCAGGCAATAGCGATTTGGATTTTCAATGAAATAATCAAGTGAGTAGGGGGTTAACCCCCTGGATGCCACAGGGACATATATGTCCTTCCTCTACATACCTCACTTGGAAGTCGAATAAAATTGTAAATATACCACGCATATATAAATACTTCACAGTTTTGAATTCTGCGGAAAATTCCCAGTTTCTTGATACGATCCACTATTATCTCAGACCAAGCTAGAGTGCTTAAAATCGCCTTTCAAAATAGGCTTCATCGCAAATGTCGCCATTTTTCAAACTGTACAAAATCGAGATTGACAGCGTTATTTGCAGTATGTTTTGAAATGTGAAAATCGGATAATTACTGGGAGTAATGAAATTCAAAAATAGCATATTAATGATCACTGATATCAAGTTTTCATGTCACCAGGAATGATAATTCTCAAACGCCACCGATGTACCCAGAATCGTTTGGGAAGTTTTCGAAAATACACTTACACGAACGATGAAGTGCGCTTTCCGCCATATTGGATAGTGTTTACAAAATCACGTTTCGAGAAGGCCGGTACTGCGAAGCCTATTACATCATGTATACTTCATAGTTAGCTGCGGCAAATGCATCATTGAATTCCCCAAGCATCTTAGAATCAAATTACAAATGGTCTTTGTCACCAATACCAACTGTCTAGACAAAACGAAACGAAATATACTTCGTATGAAAACGAACGCTGTGCTCGAAAGACAGCGCTTGTTTGAAATGTAAACAGAGAAAAATTCCAATTTTAAACTGCGTAGCATTTTCGGACATTTTCCAACATCCATCTGTCTAATCATTGCTTACAATGGCTCAATACGCTTAGTATATTCAGGGGAAGAGTATCGTGGCAAAAAATAGCAAATTGAAAATAGATACAATGAAATAATTGGGTAATTCATAAGAAACTGTCAAACTTTTAGTGCAGCGTGACGCCATGACTGACGCAAAATCACGCAGAACGACAACGGTACTTATCGGCATTTCTGGCTTCTTCCGTCATTTACAATGTAAACGATAAGAACATATGACAATACACAGATAGTCAGAATAATTCTGATTACTTACATCTCACATTTATGTATAAAAGATCCCTGAAACGAGGAAAACGTCCTCGCAAAATCTCGTGTACCCTTGTCAGCGAAGCCGCCATTTTGAAAGAAATCGGTCATCGGTAGTGATGTCACACGTCAGCATTGTTGCAAATATTAGGCAATTTCTTTGAGGTGAAGGTCGGTGAACAAGAGTAAACACAATGCCCATACCATTCCGATTGCACTTTTAGTATTGTGATGTATATTTTGCGCATTGTTCAGATATTTTTTCATGAAATTGATTTCAGTATCTACATAATCCATGTTCAACACCATATCATGTGTGGATATAAGGTATCCGTTTTTATTCTTTGAAAGCTTCTGATTGTTTGAATAATATTTACATGGGAAATTGACTCAGCAAGTGTATTATACCACATTTTAAGCCTCTACACAAGTGTTGGAAGATCACACGTAGCCATTACTGCAACATGTGCTTTAGTTCCCGTGATGTGCAATATTCAATACGTTCGGACAAATATTGCAGTTTCATATGAACAGATTAATAAACAGCGATTTACTTCCAACTTATAAGTAAAACGGATAGTATTAATGAAAATGATTTGTACATTTTATCAAATGTAGGGGCACACATACTACTAATTAAAGGAATTGTCTTGTTCATTGTATTGGTTTGTGTCGTTTTTATAGACAAAACTATTATGAATATTAATTGACCAGGTGCGAGTTTGTCAAAACGTTCCATGATTCATTATCATTGTTTTTCGATAATAAAGTCAATTCAAATGCGATTAAAATATTTCTGATGGCAGAATGTCTAACTCAAACAATATTTATACGGAAATTGTTAAAAATATATAAATCAGGTCAAGTCTTAATTTGGACAAGCCTTACGTCCATTTTCTAATACTTCTTCACTGAAAAAGCGATCTCTTTGTACCTTTCATTGCATACTTATGAAGGGAATTGATTTCATAGTCATGAGAAGAAAAGTCTTTTTCCTAAATGAATACTCAATGAATATTCAGGTGTTGTGAAATTTTCATTTACGCTAAATTGATGCTAGGCAGGTGCGCGTGTTGCTCACAATAAGATATGTAGTAAAACCGTGTAATTGTTGATATATTCAGGACACTATTTCAGTGATAAAACCATTCATTTTATATTTTGGCTGAGAGGTGTTGAATTCTGACACAGAAGCCGAGATCTTTTACACATCGAGTGGAAATTAGGTTAGATATGTACTAATCAGCAACCAGAGTACTAGTCTTTTTCCGACGTCACAAAATGCACAAAACATGCCGTGACGTCAACTAAAATGTCGTATTATTTTCAGTTATTTCATTGAAAATCCAAATCGCTATTGCCTGCTTTTTGATGTAGTACACTGGCATCTTTTCTTACAAATTGTGAAACTACCAAAAGGTATTCTCACACATTGGGGAAATTTGTATTGGAATAGTTTGGTTCACTGTGAACAAAACATCACGACAATATACTGTCCATATCCACAGCAAATTCTCTTCATGTGATCGGAGTTACATTGACCTAATGTAAACCATAGCTGAGTTATGCCCCCTTATCTTTATACGTGCATGACCTCTCTATCGAAGTTTGACGTCATAGTAGAAAATCGATTTTTGACATTTATTACGGGTCATTTTTGATTTTGTGAGAATGACGTTATGCATTAGCACATACATCCATTTCATATACACTTACGTCGTTCAGATATCAAGCTGTATTTTCTTCGCTCACACTTTCCGTTAAGATGCCAAATTAAAAAAAAAATAGTAGCAGAGTGCTTTTATTGGTGCACGATAAAAAACTGAGAAATGTACTGTTTTTGAACACACACAAAAGTTTTGGACAACTTTTAGCAGTGTCTATTTCTCAAACCCCTGAGGTAGCCGCAATTATATTTATACCAACGGATAGGAAATTAAATATTCAACATGTCTGTGCAATTTCATAGCCGTACGCAGATCCAGGACCACGCGAGCGCAAATCTCGCACAACGTTCACTTTTCAAACCTTATGAAAATGTGCGCCTGAAAAAAAACTCGGCATCCAGGGGTTAAGAGGGACTATATATGTCGCCTACTTTATAGCTGGCTGTACTTTAAAATTTGAGCATAAATACAAATTTTCATGTACAGATATTTCAAATAATAGCATCTACAATCATTTTCAAGCATCAAAGGCTTTGCAGTAAAACAATTTGAAGCGTAAGACAAATTTACATGGTTCAATGACGCCATTTTTCTAATGTCGGCAGTAGAGACCAAACACAAATGAATTTGCATAAAACTTACACCAAAAGACTTTTCCTTAACGTAATAAGCATACATTCAACAACATATATGTGGTTTCTTTTGCAAATATTACTTTGTCCATATTTCCGCGTGAATGAAACAAAAAATGCATTTATATTTCGTCGGTAGGGACTGGGTAATTTACGTTACCCTCTGTTTGTTTCTATCAGTTCTTGTGATAAACCATCGCCAAAATCAATAAAGACGCAATTTCTCAATGTGTCAAATGATATGTTTTTATTAGTTTCAAACAATTAGCTTAATCAACATCAAGTTTTCCTCCAACGTGGAAAGATATATTCTTCATAAGTACCGATTTTTTAAGGATGTAATCATACGTTACTGTTAGGACTCAAAACCTAGCCTTCTGTCAGCTGTATTCGACCCGATATACTTGGAGCCAGGTGGAATGATGTTAGCCATGGGCCCTAACCATGCATTGAGTGTTCATAGCATATGGCAACATTTTCTTCATTACCAGAAATAATTTACGTTACTGTAACTTACGTTAGCACCGTTTTTGGGAAACAGCCTCGAAGTAAAGGTGTAACCCCCAAAGATTTGCCAGTCATTGCAGGCCACAGACGGCATGTCACGGCAGTTTTTCCGGGTGATTAAAGCAGTAAATATTCTGGGAAGAGAGGAAATACGTGCGATCAACGATTGTCTTGAAGCAAGTTTGGTAAGTAATACTTCAATTGACATATTTTAGATAAGAAAATATCTGACTTTTCATTGTAGCATCGGGTTTTCATGTCTCAAATTACTGAACCTTCAAAGTGAAAGTAAGGTTTGATATTTGAATGACGTTGATCAGAGTAATGTCCCTTTATAGATAAGTAACGTAAATTACATTCATTTAATGTGATCGAAATGGGAAATAATTTTTTTGCTTTTTAAGCATTTAGAAGCGTGATACCTCACATAAAATATTACTGTTTAGCATCTATAATGAAAGGGTCGTGTCATTGAACAACCTTTTGTATTTCTGATAGTTTATGTGTGATGTTTGAAAAAAGTGTCTCTTTATGTAAGAAAGTGTCAGTATGTTACATTTTAATGTCAAATTTACTTGTCAAAAGGATAATACATTGCCGACTTATTATGTTGGAATTATTCCTTAATTGAATGAATTCATTTATGAATGTTGGTCAGCACATTAGTGATGGTAACGTAAATTACCTAATCATACCCAATGATGTTCCATTGCAGCTGTTGACAATAATACTGAAATATTTAAAAGAAAAAACATATTCACAAATCATTAAATAATATAATATTAAAATGCTCTTTTACTTACAGATGCCATGGCGAGAACTGCGGCTCAAAAGCAGCATGACTACAGAGAAAGAAAAAAGGCAAAATTCGGAGCAGTATATCTCAAAATGGAAACAGAACGTGTTAAAGGATACTATGTACCAACAACAAATCTGAGTAGAGCTGATGAAAACAAAAGGAGGATTAGAATAAGAAAGAATGTGGCTAAATACAGGCAAAAGGTGAAACTTTCGAAAAATGACATTGATCAAACTGTTGTTCCTGTGGCATCAAATCAAGATCAAAACTAAAGTCAAACCACATGTGACGTAGTAGAGGATGACAACGGTGTATCCAGTACAACAGCTGCTACTCCCATGGTAGTGAAGTTGCCACAGTTACCTTCCAAGAAAAGAACTAAAAAGAGGGTTAGCAGAGCAGTATCAAAGGCGAACAGAAAGATAACCAACCTAATGTCACAAAATACAACACTGAAGCGGACAATCAAAACTGTGATGATTCAAAAGCTGTTTGTGTTGCGTTTGAGAATCACTTGAAAGATTTATGAAAAGTTTTTTGACTGAAATAAGAGTTGAATTATGTGGTTGAATTTGATTGCCGGTGTTGAAACAATGTAAGAATAGTAGTTTACGTTACAGACAAATGACCTAACCCTGGGTAAATGCAAACTCCAATATATATACTATTGTCAGTTTAGAGATTTAGAGGATTAAACAATTCGAAAAAGATCATTCAAATGTAATTAAACAGTTCTTTAAATTAGAAGTGACATTTGATATTTTACTTATGTGGGAAATTTATATCTGAGAATAAGTCTATCACTTTGTAAATTACTCCGATTTTCTAATTTTCCGATTTTAAGAATATTGATTAAGCTCCATAGTTAGATGAAAATATGTAAAAGTTTGTTTCCATGATATACCGAAGATATCACAATTTTAAATTAAGTTATGTATCAAGTTTTTGTAATTAAGCACTGTAACCTAAATTACAAAGCAGAAATGGAGTACACATGTTCAGACGTTGATAATGAAAAAACTGTTTGTCCCCGAGTGTGGAAATTTTACAGGAGTTTACTTCAGATATGCCTCTGACTGAAAACGTAAACATGGATCATATTAATTTGACTTTATGATTTCACAATAGTAGACCGCAATAGTCCCGGTTAACTGAGAATGAGTGTGAGGTCCAGGATCAGCTTCACCGTCTCCAGGCCCCGATGTTATAAAACTGTCCTGAGTACGATCTCGTGCTCAAATCCGGTTTCGTGCTCAAATCAGAACTTAGACTCAGTAAATTGAGCTCAACGTTGAGTTCGATGTCAACAATGGCAGCTCACCTGCGTCAGATTCGGCAAGCTCGGCGGAGATCGCGCGTACCGAGAGTTTTTCGAGATCGTTCGAATCCGCTCGAAGATATGGGAGAGGACGAGGTCTTCGACAGATATCGTATTAGGCCGAGAACGATCATTTATTTGCTCGGTCTACTGAAATTATCCAGGCACATAGCACGGAACTGTTCACTGCCACCACTTTGGCAGCTACTCATCCGTCTCCGCTTTTTGGCGACTGGAGCTATGCATCTGTTGGTTGGGGATAACCTCAACATTTCCAGATCAACTGCCGGCAGATGCATACGGGCAGTATCATTAAAAATAGCACAGCTTTCCAGAGATTTCATCAAGTTTCCACTCGGAAGGGACGCCGTTCGTGCAAAGGAGGCATTCCGCAACATTGCAGGTACGTACATGTGGTTTTCCCCAATATAAAAATACATAGACGATTTCACTGGTGCAGTACGCGTCAGTGCCATTTCTATTGGCCAGTGTATTGGTTCAGGGGTCGAGGACGTGTCACACATCGAAACATCAACGTACGTGAAATCTCTGTTAGCGATACGTTTTATCTTTGCAGGGGGCTTTGGTTGTCAATGAAAACGATTTTATCACATGAAAATGAAATATGCTATCTGTGTAAGACCATGTCATTGATTTGCACTTGCAGGTTTTCCAAATGTTGTCGGGTGCATGGGCGGGACTTTCGTGAGAATACAGCGGCCTACTGCTAACGAGGGAGACTTCGTGAACCGGAGAGGTTACCATTCTCTAAATGTTCAGGTAACTATCGATATCAACAAATACAACCCGTTAATGTTTGGTTCGAATATGGTGTAGGTGTCGAATGAGTTTTTGTTTTGTCATTGTATCAGGGAGCCTATATAGAGAGGGGAGGTGAAACTCCTCGAAAAACCGCTGAACGTATGTCTCGCTTTGTCACGTGACCAGTGGAGACAATATGGCGGCATCTTAGTACTTAAGATTGAGCTCGGTTCATTTTCAACAGCTGATTACATTCGCTGAGTGTTGTGACAACTCGGAACCTACACGTAGAAGGTAAGTCACCTGTTCTGTTACTTCAGTTCTAGTCACATATTTGTAATTAGTGTCAGTATAAGAAAATATGTTTGTAGTAAAGTTTCAAGTCGCCATCTTGTAACTCTCTGGCTTCAATTATCGGTACACAGCGAAGATAGACTGAGTTTCGTCAATAAAAGCTTCTTTCACACATTCCTTTATGTTTTAGCAGGGAAATATACCTTTAGTTGAAAGGTGTCTGCAAGCAATAGTGATAGTGTTGTGACTTAAAAACATGTTGGGGTTTAATTGGGGTGTGTGCAAAATGTGGCAGATCGCGGATCTGATCTGATGCGCCATTGAAATACTACACGCCGTTGTTTGAAGTGTGTCTAGATACTGCTCATCACCGTCTTTCACATACACCTTTAATTTTTATGAGGGGAATTTACCATCAGGCGAAAGGTGTTTGCAGGTAATAGTGATAGTTTCATAATCTAAAATAAATTGTTAGGACGTACTTGAGGTGTGTGAAATATGTGCCATCTCGCCGATCTGATCCGATCCGCCATTGAAATAGTTCACGGCGTTGTTTGAGTGCTTTTGTTTCAGCTTCAAAAACTTCATTCACATACACCTTTAATTTCCATTAGGGGAACATACCATCTAGTGAAAGGTGTTTGGAAGTAATAGTGCTAATTGTATAATTTAAAAAAAAATCGGTAGGGTGTTTTTGAGGTGTTGAAAAATGTGTCATCTCGCGGTTTTGTTCTGATCCGCCAATGAAATAGTATAACTTTGAGTGTTTCTAGTTATTGCTCCAAAACCTCTTTCACATGCACCTTAAATATTTATGAGGGGAATGTACTATGACCCGAAAGGTGTTTGCAGGTAATATTTATAATTTGATAATCTAAACATATTGTTAGGATTTATTTGAGGTGTGTGAAAAACGTGTCATCTCGCTGATCTGTTCTGATCCGCCATTGAAATACTACACAGCATTTTTTGAGTGTTTCTAGTTATTGCTCAAAAAACTTCTTTCACACACACCTTTAATTTCTGTTAGGGAAACGTTCCATCTGGTGAGAGGTGTTTGGAAGTAATAGTGATGATTTTATGAATTAAAAAAATAATTGGTTGGGTGTATACATTCACAAGTATTTCATATGTGTGAACAGGGATACTCTCTAACACTATATAGGCTCCCTGGTGTGAAAAATATGACATATCGTTGATCTGATCTGATCACTCATTACTACAAGCCAATGTTTCAATGTGTTTAGTCATCCTAAGATTCATTTCTTTCAAATACACCTCTAAGTATTGAGGGGAATATTCTATCTGGTGAAAGTGTGAGGTATGACATATCTGATCTGTTCTAATCTGCCATGGATGCCTTTGATGCTTGAATGTTTTAGTTCTGAAACTATAGTTGATATTTGACAAAACTGCAAAGGACTTTTTAACGCTTTGTGATGGTTTTAAACTTTCTGTTTTTTTAGGGGGGAGTGACTGTGTCAGTTGACATTCTGTCAGTATCCATGCAATTGCGCACATGCAGGAAGACATCTGGTCATCTTCATTAACTGCCCTCTTAAAAAAATAATTTCGACTTTGCCACGACCGTCCATTTGTCCATTATAGACTGAGTGTCTGTAAGAATGAGAGTGACTGAATCTACAACTCATTAACATGTGCTTAACTTTCCAAACTCGTCACATTTTTTCTATCAAAAATTAAAAATCAGAGTCTTACTCGTCACTTTTCAAAAGAATGTGCCTAAGAAACATATTTTTATGCATTCCACACAAACAGAAAACCACTGAAACATAATGAGACATTTTAATTGTGTAACAGATCATTTCAAATACATATAATAACAGTGTTTGCAGTTCTTTAGTTTGCCATTTGGCCATCAGGGCTTGCTGCCACTTGCAGTCTTTAAAGTCTGCATACCCATTTTGTTGAAATCAAACCAATAAAAACAAAATAGTCTTCATTGTAGAGAGTTTCACAGTCCCTACAAAATCCATTAGTGAAGTGTATGGAGCACAGAGAAGTTTACATTAGTTACAGACTGCTGACATTCCTATGCGGCACTGAATATATAATACTATGAAGTGAAACTGGAAGTTATCCTAACATGAAGGATCAGGGATAATTCCTGAACATTAATACAAATTATGGGCAAGATGCTAGTTAAAAAGAAATGAGATCTAATTGACAGAAGACCACAAGGGCCTGCAGATAACTGAAACTGTTGGCCTGATACATTAACAACCGACGCTGGGCCTCTGGGCTGGCGATCGTTTCGAACGCTGTATCAAAATTGTCACATAAACAGAGAGTCTTTGAACAAGGCAATGTGTAAACACATTCTCAAGTCCTCTCATTAATCCACACATGCATCATTCGGCGACAGGAAGTGTAACCAGCTTGTTGTGACAACATTCAGGGGAGCCTACTCCAATTTACTGAGTATTACTCCGGGAGATGCCGATAGTTTCCGACAATAAACTGGTTGAAATACTGTTAAGCGCAGCCGATTTGCGCTGAGAACAAACCAAGTCGACGTGTGCAGTGGAGCATGACGAGGCACACGTTAATTAGTACAAATGGTAAGGAAAGCAAGTGAGTGACCAATCCCTGTTATAGAGTATCCCTGATTGTATTAACGGTTGCTTGTTGTTGTGCTTTTTTCAAAATTCTGTCTTCTCTTCTACAGATGTACAGTGAGGCAGATTTAAGATCACCAGTTGTAATGCCAGCTGGCCGTGGTCAGTACACGATAGCCGCATCTGCCGGACATCAACACTGTGCCGTATGTTTGAAAATGATATCATATTTTTCTCAAACGTTACCTAGCGTGAAACCCATAAATATTTTAAGTTGTTTGCAAATGATGCCAAAATATCAAGATTAATGGTACTGTTATTTTGGGGTTATATTGTAGAATAATTACAGTAATGTGTTAATTTATTGCTTGTAATGGGTATTCTATCATAAACATTGTCTTCAATGAAGATGGATGTATCATTCCAGCACCAAGCATAATATTAATATGCAATTATTTTTTGCTGAAATAAATATCACAAATCATACACCTACAAATTTAATTAATACATTATGCTGTCATCTTATATAAGTTTTCATTTGTTTGTTTAAAGGGGCACTGATGCGGAGCAATTTCCGTGGACTGGTGTAAACTTTTGTTATTGTTTTTCTCCCGTGAGTACCCGGATGATATCCCAGAATTTGTGACTGGTTCGTGACCTCTGCTGCGCAGTCCGTAAGCGCAATTGGTAGTTTAATTATAGACAGATCAACTTAGGTGAAGTCATTTTTACTTCAAAACAAATGTATTATGAAAACAAATGAAACACTTTGAAGGTTAATCATCTGCCAGTGGTAGAAATGGTAAAAAACTATTAGGACGGAAAAATAACGAAGCCAATGTACGTCTCTATATTTTGTCTCAAAACCCTAATTAGTTTATTGTCATATTTGTATGATTCTGAAAATTAATAAAAGAACACACGATCTGCTTATACTCATAGTAAATTTCTAACATAACAGCAACATTTATACATTGTATAGATTGCCAATGTGGATCCTATTTCACACACATACGCGATCTAGTGTGTGTTTTCTGTCATACAGATTTTGCTGAATGCTACAACAAATAAATTAAAACAAAATGCAAATAATGAATGTAAAACAGACTAATTTTATAGCAACAATGTCAGGCTACTACCTGGTTCAGGAATGTATCCATCAATATCCACGTAAAAGAAATCGTATTCCATTCATCTGCAGCTGGTAAATAATCCTGCTCTGTGTCGCGTGTCTTACAACTGTCTAGTTTGCGAAAAAGTAACACATCGTTTCACATCTTTCGTTGGTGAAAACCAGATAAACCTCTCATTGGTCTCCCAAGATAGCACACCTGGCAACTAATTGTATGATGTCCACTATTCTAAGTAATTTAGTTAACCAATAATGAGCAATCAATCAATCAACGCTAGGGTGGTTAATTCTTTGAAGGGAGGATGTTGTTTTTGCACTCACTCTTTACGACAGGGTGTAGTCATCTACACACACAGCCTTTTGACAAATCCGCTAGAAGATAAAGTAATTAATCAATCAGTGTGTTAACGGTTAATCCTTTGATCGATGTTTGTTTTTGTAACTCAGCTGATAAACCCTCTTGCATCACTTACATGCACATATTACATAACATACAATACATTTGCCATTACAGACCTTAATTTATAATGTTGAGTATTTACTCCAGACAGGAGAAATGCCAAATGGGAACCTTTGTTGAGTAACCGAAATGGTGTTACTACTAATTATACCTGTTATAAATTCATTAATTGACCATCCAGAGGATGATGACAAATAACACGTGTAGGTTTACATCATCAAACGCGAGTTACAGCAAGGAAGATGTAATCTCTGTGTCGCATGCAGCCTGAAAACACTTATGGGCCGAAACTCTTTTGAGGATACCAACGGAATTTCGTTACATAAGGAATACACACAGGCATTTGCTGTGTACTTGGGTAAATAGGTGAAATAAGGGTTTTTTAACGTAAGAAAATTTTCAGATTTCTCTACCAAAGGCAAAGTCATCGTTTTTTGTTTACGAATTCAAATAAATCAACTGTGTGTTATTTATTATCATAAATAATAAACCATTGTAGCTACCATAGCTACCAAAATTTACGTATGATATTTGCTATCACAGCTGAACCAACACTCAAAACTACCTATATATATAAAGCTTTGCAATCTTCCGTACTGAAACAAATGGCTTGCTACGTGCCTGTAGACATCATATTTTCATGTAACATGATTAAATATCGAGGTTAAAAACACAGAAATAGGATCAAATTGGATCAGTCACTATACCATCCAAGCATCCGAAAAGAACTATACTGCTGGGATATTTGGTTACGATCAGACAAGGAATACCATGGATATTTTTAAACAGATGGCATATGATGGGCATCCGGCCTCCTGATTGTTTAGGTGAAGAAATTCTGCTAATATGGACAGGAGCCCAGTTCCTTTGTCCGTCACGGTCGAAGGAGCGGGCGCTTACCAATTTGCGGTTTTGTTTCGTAATTCGACCGTTGGTGAGAAACATTATTCGCTCCGCATCAGTGCCCCTTTAAGGACAGTACACTGGCTTTCTACTAGGGGACTCAGGCTACCCATGTCGTTGGTTCATCCTGACACCTTTGCTGAACCCAACCACTCGAGCGGAGGAGAGATACAATGGCTCTTTGTGCAGGACAAGGGTGCTTATTGCGCAGACATTTGGCATTCTGAAACGGCGATTTCAGTGCCTGCATAATGAGCTTAGAGCCACACCTAGGAATGCTGTGCAATATGTTATAGCTTGTGTTGTGTTACACAATCTTGGGATTGAAAGGGGAGATATAATTAATAATGAAGACAATCCTGTTCCTCCAACACCAAATGTTAATGATAATTATGTACCATTGAATACAGGTCAAACTGATGGTTGTGATGTGAGACATCACATTATTCGGACATTTTTTAGTCATTAATCATAATTACCATTAGTTTATACCAATTACACTCATAGCAGTAATACTCTACAGAAATTATTGTCACCCTGAAAAACATGGATAAAACTGACATTGTATAACAATATTCCTTTGACAGAGATTTACTCATATTTCAGACCAATGGCTCCGATTATGATAGTAGTTTTTCTTAATCACTGAGATTTCGTCAGATGCTGACAGGCAATGTACATTACATTATCACTTGTTGATGATTTCAAATGCACAAAGTATTTTCCAGATTGACAATCCTTCTGTGTAGAATTTCTGATGGTACGTTTTTCCACTGAACTGTACCTATGAAATATAAGCATTTTAGGATATTCATCCTCAACATCAAATTCTGCTGATGTCATGATACAGAAATTTCATGAATCAAGATGTGTCACAATACCCATGTGAAGGTTTGATATGTATCACGACACCATTTTTCGCTGCATTATTCTATTAATGTTGTTAAAATTTCAACGTTACTATTTCATATTTTATAATTGTCCATGAACATATCAACATGTTTGATTATAAAAGACTAAACAGTTGTAATTATCCATCTTTGTGCATCATAATGATCAGTTGAAACATTAAAAAACAACTGCAAAATGTGAATGATACATAAATATATTTAAATCAGTACTTTGAACACTAAATATCAAAACAGTTTTCATTGTATCAACAATTGTATCTTATTAGAAAAAGTGTTGATGCATCAGTGTAAGTGGCAACCCTATGAAATTCCTAATTCATTTTACAGAATCTTATTTAATGCACAAAATGGACAATATGTCATAACACTGGAAAGGTAGTCTTCAGTGATATGTATGAAAAAGTCAGCAACAGTATTGAACAATTGTAGTGATATATACAGGCATAAGTGGGATTCTGACACAATCCCCTATCCCCATACAACCAGTAAGTACATGTGCATAACTCAGACTTGTTAGTTAACATAGGAACAATACAATTAAGAATACTAGATAAATCACAAGAAGACATACCATCAAATCCTTTTTCATTGTCATACATGGACCCAAGTGCTTTATTTGCTTGTCTATTCATAAAAAGCTGTGACTTACACAGTTTACCATTGCTGAAATTTTGGCAGTGACCCACCATTTTGAGAAAAAAAATCCCATCGTTTCAGTCTTGTGGGTATTGACATTCATACCAGTTACAGAACAAATCTTTTCTAAAGGACCTAGATCACCTGACGAAGGCATTATAACAAATTTGTCTAAAAGAGAGTGTTTTGTTACAGCCACAGAATGTAAGTGTTGCCAGAATGCTGCTGAATGAGATTTATTATGATCTTATCTGTACATTTAATGATGTTCTGTGATGCTATGCTGGTCCTAGCATACTGATTATTATTACATGGACCGTCTTGGTAAGCAAAACCTGTCTATCATTCATCACATAATATCGATATGACCAATTTGTATATGTGGTCAAAGGGGAGACAATTTACACAGTTGTAATCACACAGTTACCTCCCCTGTTTGACTATACTGCAGGTTCCAGGTTCCACTACACTATATCAGTATCACATGCTGCCCGAGCGAGGACCGTATGGAAACAACTCAAACGGACAGAGGCCTGTGACAGCTGTGATTGGATGAAATAGTGTAAGATGTGTATGTGTTTTAAAAGCACATCCACCCTGTTATTAAAATTGACCACAATTTTAAGTATTTAGTGCTGTCATTTTTATCACCATGGGTTATGCCTATGTGTGTACATATATTTGGAAGTAGGTGACATTCGGTGCGGAGCTGGGGGTTGATGTGTTCCGCTTCCTGTGCTTGGCAAATGTGCCGGACAAGTTGGCCACAACTTGTGTTTTATTGTAGCTTAGAGGCCAGACTGTGCCCTTGTGTACATGGAATGGCTGTTGATAGCCTGGATATTTTTTAAAAAAATATAAGGTTACTATAGAAGTCTATGGGAAAACATTTGGTGTTGTGTAACCTCCACTTCACTATAAGGAAACAACGCAAACAACGGACAGAGGCCTGTGACAGCTGTGATTGGATGAAACAGTGTAAGATGTTTATGTGTTTTAAAAACACATCCATCCAGTAATTAAAACTGACCACAGTTTTAAGTATTCAGTGCTGTCATTTTTATCACCATTGCTTATGCTTATGTATGCAGAGATATTTTCAAGTACGTGACATTTGATGCAGAATGGAGGGTTGATGAGTTCTGCTTCCTGTGCTCGGAAAAAACGCTAGACAGGTTGGACAGAATTTGTGTTTCATTGTAGTTTAAAGGCCAGACTGTACCCCTATATTCATGGAATGGCTGTTGATAGCCTGGATATTTTTAAAAAAATATACCCGGGTTACTATAGAAGTCTATGGGAAAACATTTCATGTGGGGTAACCTGTAGGATTCGAGCACATTTCAGTAATTTATACCTTACATACTTTCCTATGTTTATTTCACCATGGAAACAAGTTAGTATCAATGTAGAAGCAAATTTAAAGATAATGGGAGTATTTTTAAGATTGGGCCGTTTTAGTGGATTAGGTTGTTTTAGTGTCCTGAATATAAACATTGTTTTGTTTTGTGGCCCAACAGTGGTAATAGACCACCGTGGTGAGTCCTTCCATTAAGTAATGGTTACCTGACTTTTAAATTTGTTGGAACTGATGAACTTGACATCAAAAGTAGGCCCAAATCAACTTTGTTGTAATAATGGGAGTGTCTGAGTTCATCTCCTGAGGGTCAAATTAAAGTCAAATGATACCAATATCATGAAATATGTTCACTACAGACAGCAGAATATGTAGTATTGTAGCATATGGTCAGTTCTTTCTGCCTGACCCCTTTTGCATGTGAATCAACTTAATTTTCTTTCCTTTTTTGAAAAACATACCCCTTTTTTCACACATAAGACATTCAAAATTATACTTACTGTCTCCTATTGTTGTTTTAGATTTTATGATTTGACATTTCATATAATCTCAACATTATTTTCAGCTTGCAGAATGGTGGTGAATGGGGAGGTGTATATGCACACGTACAGCAGCAACAGAAGCCTTCACATCCAATGTGGTATTCGACAAGCCGTCCTGAAGTCTGTTGTTGACAGTGTCTAATCAAACACATGCCCTTTTCTTCGATTTGTCTTTTAGAAGTTGCAGTATTTAGACATGTAGGTACATACAGTACTTTTAAGTGCCCTAGTCGAGTTAAAGCACCACAATGTCTGACTGTCACCTTCCACCGATCAGTCATTGTCATCTGTTAGAAATTTCTGACTGTGCACTCTAAGTACCTCAATGTGCAGTATTTTAGTTTGCCAGACATGAAGTAAGGGCTGTACATGAACCCAAGAAGCTGATTAGATGTAAATAATAACAACTGACCCTTGTGGAATGTAATGTTATGGGTCTGACTTCACATTTCATTGACATGAATGTGTTTTTGATGTCTCTAAATTATCTCCCTTGTTTACCTGAATACCCCGTCTTTCTGTCACCCAGTAACCCATACATTATTGCAGAGAAACACTGCTTTTAGATAATATTGCCAAACACTGTTGACTCTGATTTATTCACTTTGTTCCCTCTAAACTGGCTTATGTACATGAAACTGGCTAACAGTTTTGACTTACTGTAAGTATTTAAAAGTCTTAGCTTCATGAATCTCTTTATTCTTCTGCCACAATAGATATGTTGGACAGGGAAAAGTATTGAAGCTTCATGCAATTTTAATTTTTTTCTGAGAAGTTACATGTACATACAGTACATAAATCACAGATTTGCCTAGTGCAGATGCAGACTATTTTTAAGCTGATATGACCAATCTGTATGTGTGGTCAAAGGGGAGACAATTTACACAGTTGTAATCACACAGTTACCTCCCCTGCTTGCATATGTTTCCCTGGCCAAGCTGAAAGCTCTTTCTTGAACAATAAATAGTGGAGGGTAATACAGTTAACACCATAGAATTGTATAATTAATTTTGAAATAGCATACATCCAGTGCCAATCCATAACAGTATACTATCATGAAATGATAATTCATACCAAAATTCATTAATCGTAACCAGTACAAGCAATACATTTGCATTCAAATATCTGGAAAATATAAGTATAGAATATTAGTTTCATCATGTGTCAGTAATAGCTTAGACAAAGAGTCTTGTCAAAAGTAGTAAAACTTATCTCAGAGACATTACATTTAAAAGATATAAGGTATGACGACACAATTTCACAGAGTTAAAATCCTAGCCAGAGGTAATCGGAACTCCACTGTAAGACAAACCATTCACTAAGACAGGGGTTATGCCTAGACAGGTTAATAAACTGCTTTGATGAGGTAAACATGCCATCACCTACAGTAAAATAACATTATGCAAACACAAGGTAAAAGGGTACTGATATGGAGCAATTTCCGTGGACTGGTTTAAACCTTTTTTGTTGGTTTTCACCAGTGAGTACCCGGATGATATCCCAGAATTCGTGACTGGTTTGTGATCTCTGCTGCGCAGTCCATATGCGCAATTGAGAGTTTAATTGTAGACAGATCAGCTAAGGTGAAGTCATTTTTACTTCATTACAAATGTATTATGAAAACAAAATGAAACACTTTGAAGGGTAATCATCTACAAGTGGTAGAAATGGTACAAAACTATTAGGAATAATCTATTATATGGTCTCTGCTTATACTTATAGTAAATTTCCAACATGACTGTAACATTTAAACATTGTATAGACTGCCAATGTGGATCCTATTTCACACACATACGCGATCTAGTGTGTGTTTTCTGTCATATAGATTCTGCTGAATGCTACAACTAATATATTAAAACAAAATGCAAATAATGAATGTAAAACAGACTAATTTTATAGAAACAATGTTAGGCTACTACCTTGTTCAGGAATGTATCCATCAGTATATAGTTAAAAGAACGATAGTCCAATCATCTGCAGCTGGTAAATAATCCTGCTCTGTGTCGTGTTTCTTACAACAATCTAATTTGCGAAAAAGTGGTGAAAACCTGAGAAACCTCTCATTGGTCACCCAAGATAGCACACCTGGCAACTAATTGTATCATGTCCACCATTCTAAGTAATTTAGTTAACCAATAATGAGCAATCAATCAATCAACTCAGTGGTTGTTAATTCTTTGAAGGGAGGATGTAATGTTTTCACACTCGCACTTTAGGACAGGATGTAGGCAGTATAGATTAGTACATCAACACACACTGCCTTTTGACAAATCCGCTGTAGAAGATAAAAGCAATTAATCAATCAGTGTGTTATCGGTTAATCCTTTAATCGATGTTTGTTTTTGTAACTCAGTTGATAAACCTATTGAATCACTTACATCCACATATTACATAACGTACAATACATTTGCCACTACAGACCTTAATTTATAATGTTGAGTATTTACTCCAGATGGAAGAAATGCCAAAAGGGAACCTTTGTTGAGTAACCTGATGGGTGTTACCACTAATTATGCCTGTTATAAATTCATCAACTGGCCATCAAGAGAATGATGACAAATAACACATGTAGGTTTACACCATCAAACGTGAGTTACAGCAAGGAAGATGTAATCTCTGTGTCGCATGCAGCCTGAAAACACTTATGGGCCGAAACTCTTTTGAGGATACCAATGGAACTTGCTACATTAGAAATACATACAGGCATTTGCTGTGTACTTGGGTAAATAGGTGTAATCAGTTTTTTTAAGTAAGAACATTTTCAGATTTCTCTACCAATGGCAAAGTCTTATGTTTTTAATTTACAAATTCAAATGAATCAACAGTGTGTTTTTATTATCATAGATAATAAACCATTGTAGCTACCATAGCTACCAAAATTTATGTGTGATATTTGCTGTCACAGCTGGGCCAGCATTTAAATATAAAGCTTTGCAATCTTTCAGACTGAAACAAATGGCTTGCTACGTGCCTGTAGACATCATATTTTCATGTAACATGATTAAATATCGAGGTTAAAAACACAGAAATAGGATCAAATTGGATCAGTCACTATACCATCCAAGCATCCGAAAAAAACTATACTGCTGGGATATTCGGTTACGATCAGACAAGGAATACCATGGATATTTTTAAATAATGGCATATGATGGGCATCCGGCCTCCTGACTGTTTAGGTGAAGAAATTCTGCTTATGTGGACCGGAGTCCAGTCCCTTTGTCCATCACAGTCGAGGGAGCGGGCGCTGAGCAATTAGCAGTTTGGTTTTGTAGTCAGACCGTTGGCGAGAAACATTATACGCTCCGCATCAGTGCCCCTTTAAGGGTCGTTAAAGATCCAGCACAGAGTAAGTAATCAAACACCCAGTAAATGTGTCAACAAGATTAATGCCACTTAGAATATGATTAAAAGATTAAGTACTCCCCCTGTCTGGTCATTGAAGTTGTTCTGGTAGGACACACCCCATTTTGTTTATTCTGTATTTCATTGGCTATTGTGGGTTACACCCATCTTTGTATCAGTCAGCAAATCATAATCTTTGTATTGTTTCAACTGTAGTTAAACTGTCTTTGAAGGGCACCTGATGAAGGAATAAGCATTAACTCCGTAACGTTGTGTTCTCATAATAAAGAAATTGATATCCATAAAAATCTTCACTTTTAGTTAAGTAGTCTCCACCTCCATTTGTCTATCAGTACGGTTTAGACTTCCAACACAGGTCAGTTCTAGCCCTCAGCCCAGAGGGTTGTACACACTCTCTGTGTGTGGCCACCCTTGTTGTTCTATCTCTTGTAAATAAAATTGTGATTAGCTTCTTGTGACCTCGGACTCTTTGCTGAGTTAATTCCCTCAAGGACGCCAGTTAGGGATTTCACTGGAACCCTCTCTTGGCAACTAGACCCATATAACAATACATTAAGAGTATTTTGGACAAACCCATGTTTATGTGAAATGTGACTGTTGTACAATTTTGTACTTTGTATTCTTGTACATGTAACTTCACATATCATTTTCTCGTGCTCTGTAACTATAAAAATGTGTTTAAATCTTTTCAATATTTTCAAAGTTTCCCCGAGATGTTCATGCTTGGGCGCATCTATTATTAGGTAGGATTATTGTTTTGTTTAATGTCATTTCTCATTGTAGGATTTCTTTTCATAGAGTATATGTCAGGTCTAAATTTGTATAAATCCTTTTATATTGTTTTCAATATGACATAATTTTCATCCTTTTCATTCCCTCCCTTATATGTCACGCAAGCTTTTTTAAGTAAATGCACTTTTCTTCTCTCAAGGGTTATTTTGTGTATATTTTGCAATTCATTCTTTGCATAGTTAAGGGATTTTGGAATTTGTCAGGTCTTTGTCAGTGGGATATTTATATTTCACAGAACTCTGACATTAAAAGGTGTTAGGAGAACTCTCAGCCTAGTTGTTCTTACCCATTTCAAGTAAGTGTTGAAACTGCTCTGGTGTGTAACAAAGATTGTGACACTGATATACAGTGTAAGCTTGTTCCAGAGGAGAAGCGCCAACAAGAGAGAGAGAAGAAACCCTTGAGGTGTAGAGATGGATCATGTTGGCCCAGGTGAAATTCTAGCAGACAGTACTGCGGAGAGTGGAGACAAAGGATTTCATAGTATCAAGGAGCGTCGGAATACCAGACTCCACACTCACATGCCGTATAGATGTGAGCATACACATATATGCAGTTTTGAACAACAATGGACAGGCAAAGATTCAACAATGGACAGATAGAGAAACAATGGCACTTCCTTCTACAGTTGATGTGATAACAGACACAGCCAAGGTGGGATGACCAATAAAGGCCATAAATGTCATACAGAGTTAATGGAAGTGACGAAGAGGAACAGGGTAGCTGGCAAGACAATGCATGCATCAGTAGTGATATGGATTAAGAATGCCGATTAAATAATTACTAATAAGTCCCATATAGCTTGGTTACATAGTTTGGGGTTTTAGAATATTTGAACGATGGCTGTCCTAAATTGATCAGTATAACAACTGTACAATGCTTTATGGATGACAACCTCTTCATTTCTATGATGCGACGTTGCAGTATAGCTTCTTATACTGTTTTCTTGCTTGAAAACAATCGATGAGTCAGTGAGAGGGTGGGTGGGTTGTTTGGGGAATCAGTGAGTGGAACAAAAATTGTGTAGAGCTGGATGGAGCTTACTTGAGAGGAGCAGACCTGACTTGAGAGGAGCGGAGAAGAACTGAGAAGAGCTGACTTGTGAGGAGTAGAACTGGCTTGACAATCACCGTCAGCATTGATCTGTGCAAGTGGGAACCAATGACATTTGTCAACCAAATCAGCGAACCGGACCACCCTACCCTTTAGTCACGACAACAATAGTCGCAATTTATGGCAAGCATGGGTTGCTATTCTAACCGGACCTTCACAGGTTGAGGAGAGCAGAGAGGGTGGTGTGACTGGTTGGTGTGAGTGGAGCAAAGCGGAGTGGGTGGTGTGAGTGAGGTAGAGTAGAGCGGGTGGTGTGAGTGGAGCAGAATGGAATGGGTGGTGTGAGAGGAGCAGAGTGGAGTTGGTGGTGTGAGTGAAACGAGTGGAGCGGGTGGTGCGAGTGCAGCAGAGCAGAGAGGATGGTGTGAGTGGAACAGAGCGGAGAGGAGCGAGTGGTGTGAGTGAAGCAGAGTGGAGTGGGTGGTGAGAGTGGAGCAGAGAGGAGGGGGTGTTGTGAGTGTAGCAGAGTTGAGTGGGTGGTGTGAGTGCAGCAGAGTGGAGTGGGTTGTGTGAGTGGAGCAGAGAATAGTGGGTGGAGAGTGGAGAGGATAGTGTGAGTGGAGCAGAGTGGAGTGGGTGGTGTGACTGGAGCAGAGCAGAGTGGGTGGTGTGAGTGGAGCCGAGCGGAGTGGGTGGTATGAGTGGAGTTGGTGGTGTGAGTGAAACGAGTGGAGTGGGTGGTGCGAGTGCAGTAGAGTGGAGAGGATGGTGTGAGTGGAACAGAGCGGAGAGGAGCGAGTGGTGTGAGTGGAGGGGAGCGAGTGGTGTGAGTGAAGCGGAGGGGATCGTATGAGTGGAGCAGAGAGGAGTGGGTGGTGTGAGTGGAGCCGAGCGGAGTGGGTGGTATGAGTGAAGCCAGTGGAGTGGGTGGTGTGAGTGAAACGAGTGGAGTGGGTGGTGCGAGTGCAGTAGAGCGGAGGGGATGGTGTGAGTGGAACAGAGCGGAGAGGAGCGAGTGGTGTGAGCGGAGGGGAGCGAGTGGTGTGAGTGAAGCAGAGCGGAGTGGGTGGTGTGAGTGAAGCAGAGTTGAGTGGGTGGTGTGAGTGAAGCAGAGGGGATCGTATGAGCGGAACAGAGAGGAGTGGGTGGTGTGAGTGGAGCAGAGAGTAGCGGGTGGTGTGAGTAGAGGGGAGCGAGTAGTGTGAGGGGAGGGGAGCTGAGTGGGTGGTGTAAGTGGAACAGAGCGGAATGGGTGGTGTATGTGGAGCAGAGTGGAGTGGGTGGTGATAGTGGAGCAGAGAGGAGTTGGTGGTGTGAGCGGAGCAGAGTGGAGTTGGTGTGAGTGAAGCCGACCGGAGTGGGTGGCGTGAGTGGAGCATACTGGAGCGGGTGGTGTGAATGCAGCAGAGTTGAGTGAGTGGAGCAGAGGGGAGAGGGTGGTGAGTGGACAGCGGAGTGAAGTGGGTTGTGTGAATGCAGTAGAGCAGAGCGGGTAGTGTGAGGGGAGCAGAGTGGAGTGGGTGGTGAGTGGAGTGGAGAGTGGAGTGGATAGTGTGAGTGGAGCAGAGAGGGGTAGTTGGATTGGGTGGAGCAAAGTGGAGTGGGTGGTGTGATTGAAACAGAGCATAGTGGATGGAGTGAGTGCAGCAGAGTGCAGTAGGTGGTGTGAGTGGAGCAGAGTGGAGTGGAGCAGAGTGGAGTGGGTGGTGTGAGTGCAGCAGAGGGGAGTGGGTTGTGTGAGTGGAGCAGAGCGGAGAGGAGCGAGTGGTGTGAGTGGAGGGGAGCGAGTGGTGTGAGTGAAGCAGAGCGGAGTGGGTGGTGAGAGTGGAGCAGAGTGGAGTGGGTGGTGTGAGTGCAGCAGAGAGGAGTGGGTGGTGTGGGTGCAGCAGAGAGGAGTGGGTGGAGAGTGGAGAGGATAGCGTGAGTGGAGCAGAGTTGAGTGGGTGGTGTGATAGGAGGGAGTGGGTGGTGTGAGTGCAGGAGAGAGGAATGGGTGGTGGGAGTGGAGCAGAGAATAGTGAGTGGAGAGGATAGTGTAAGTGGAGCAGAGTTGAGTGGGTGGTGTAATTGGAGCAGAGCAGAGTGGGTGGTGGGAGCGGAGGAGAGTGGAGTGGGTGGTGGGAGCGGAGGGAGTGGGTGGTGTGAGTGAAGCAGACAGGAGTGGGTGATGTGAGTGGATTTGAGCCGTGTGGGTGGTTTGAGCGGAGCAGAGTGGAGTAGGTGGTGTGAGTGGAAGGGAGCGAGTAGTGTGTGTGAAGAGTGGTGTGAGTGGAGTGGATGGTGTGAGTGGAGGATAGTGAAGTTGGTGGTGTGATTGAAGCAGAGAGGAGTGGGTGGTGTGAGTGGAGCAGAGTGGAGTTGGTGGTGTGAGTGGAGGAGAGAGGAGCGGGTGGAGAGAGGAGTGGATAGTGTGTGTGGAGCAGAGCGGGATAGGTGGATTGGTTGGAGCAAAGTGGAGTGGGTGGTGTGAGTGCAGCAGAGAGGAGTGGGTGGAGAGTGGAGAGGATAGCGTGAGTGGAGCAGAGTTGAGTGGGTGGTGTGATCGGAGGGAGTGGGTGGTGTGAGTGCAGGAGAGAGGAATGGGTGGTGGGAGTGGAGCAGAGTGGAGTTGGTGGTGTGAGTGGAGCAGAGAATGGTGAGTGGAGAGGATAGTGTAAGTGGAGCAGAGTTGAGTGGGTGGTGTGATTGGAGCAGAGCAGAGTGGGTGGTGTGAGTGAAGTCAGTGGAGTGGGTGGTGTGAGTGCAGGAGAGTGGAGTGGGTGGTGGGAGCGGAGGGAGTGGGTGGTGTGAGTGAAGCAGACAGGAGTGGGTGGTGTGAGTGGATTAGAGCCGTGTGGGTGATTTGAGCGGAGCAGAGTGGAGTAGGTGGAGTGGGTGGTGTGAGTGGAAGGGAGCGAGGAGTGTGTGTGAAGGGTGGTGTGAGTGGAGTGGGTGGTGTGAGTGGAGGATAGTGAAGTTGGTGGTGTGATTGAAGCAGAGAGGAGTGGGTGGTGTGAGTGGAGCAGAGTGGAGTGGGTGGTGTGAGTGGAGGAGAGAGGAGCGGGTGAAGAGAGGAGTGGATAGTGTGTGTGGAGCAGAGCGGGATAGGTGGATTGGTTGGAGCAAAGTGGAGTGGGTGGTGTAAGTGCAGCAGAGCAGAATGGTTGGCGTGAGTGGAGCGGAGTGGATAGTGTGAGTGCAGACAGAACAGAGTGGGTGATGTGATTGGAGAAGGGTGGAGTGGGTGGAGCGGAGCGGGTGGTGAGTGGAAAGCGGAGTGGTTATTGTGAGTGCAGCAGAGCGGAGCGGGTTGAGTTGATAGTTTGAGTGGAGCAAATTAGAGTTGGTGGTGTGAGTTGAGCTGAGTGGAGTTGGTGGTGTGAGTTAAACGGAGTGGAGTGGGTGATGTGAGTGGAGCATTGTGGAGTGGGTGGTGTGAGTACAGCGGAGCGGAGTGAGTGGTGTAAGCAGAGTGAAGTGGAGTAGGTGGTGGAATTGGAGCAAAGTGGAGTTGGTAGTGGGAGTGGAGCAAAGTGGAGTGGGTGGTGTGAGTGGAGGAAAGTGGAGTGGGTGGTGTAAGTAGAGCAGAGAATAGTGGGTGGAGAGTGGAGAGGATAGTGTGAGTGGAGCAGAGTTGAATGGGTGGTGTGATTGGAGCAGAGCAGAGCGTGTGGTGTGAGTGAAGCCAGTGGAGTGTGTGGTGTGAGTGCAGGAGAGTGGATTAGAGCCGTGTGGGTGGTTTAAGCGGAGCAGAGTGGAGTAGGTGGAGTGAGTGCAGTGGAGTGGGTGGTGTGAGTGGAAGGGAGCGAGTAGTGTGTGTGGAGGGGAGAGAAGTGGGTTGTGTGAGTTGAGTGGAGCGGAGTGGGTGGTGTATGTGGAGGAGAGTGGAGCGTGTGGTGTGAGCGGAGCAGAGTGGAGTTGGTGGTGTAAGTGGAGCAGAGTGAAGTGGGTGGTGTGAGTGAAGGGGATCGGGTCGTGTTATTGGAGCAGAGATTAGTGGGTGGAGTGACTGGAGCAGAGTGGAGTGGGTGGTGTGAGCGGAGCAAAGTGGAGTGGTAGGTATGAGAGCAGCAGAGTAGAGTTGGTGTGAGTGAAGCGAGTGGAGTGGGTGGTGTGAATGGAGTGGGTGGTGTGAGTGGAGTAGAGTGGAATGGGTGGTGTGAGTGGAGTGGGTGGTGTGAGCGGAGGATAGTGAAGTTGGTGGTGTGATTGAAGCAGAGAGGAGTGGGTGGTGTGAGTGGAGCAGAGTGGAGTGGGTGGTGTGAGTGCAGCAGAGTGGAGTGGGTGGTGTGAGTGGAGGAGAGAGGAGCGTGTGGTGAGTGGAGAGAGGAGTGGATAGTGTGTGTGGAGCAGAGGGGGATAGGGATAGGATTGGTTGGAGCAAAGTGGAGTGGGTGGTGAAAGTGCAGCAGAGGGGAATGATTGGCGTGAGTGGAGCGGAGTGGATAGTGTGAGTGCAGACAGAACAGAGTGGGTGATGTGATAGGAGCAGGGTGGAGTGGGTGGTGTGAGTGGAGCAGAGCAGAGCAGAGCGGGTGGTGAGTGGAAAGCGGAGTGGTTATTGTGAGTGCAGCAGAGCGGAGCGGGTTGAGTTGATAGTTTGAGTGGAGCAAATTGGAGTTGGTGGTGTGAGTTGAGCTGAGCGGAGTTGGTGGTGTGAATTAAACGGAGTGGAGTGGGTGGTGTGAGTGGAGCATTGTGGAGTGGGTGGTGTGAGTACAGCGGAGCGGAGTGAGTGGTGTAAGCGGAGTGAAGTGGAGTAGGTGGTGGAATTGGAGCAAAGTGGAGTTGGTAGTGTGAGTGGAGCAAAGTGGAGTGGGTGGTGTGAGTGGAGGAAAGTGGAGTGGGTGGTGTAAGTAGAGCAGAGAAGAGTGGGTGGTGAAGCAGTGTGGAGTGGGTGGTGTGAACGGGGCAAAGTGGAGTGGGTGGTGGGAATGGAACAAAGTGGAGTTGGTGGTGTGAGTTGAGCGGAGTGGTGTGAGTGAGGTAGAGCGGAGTGGGTGGTGTGAGTGAAGCATAGTGGAGTTGGTGGTGTGAGTGGAGCGGGTGGTGAGAGTGAAGCAGACTCACAGAGAGACACAGAAACAGATACAGAGTGAGTGAGTGAGTTTTTAGCAATATTCCAGCAATATCACGGTGGGGGACACCAGAAAATGGGCTTCACACATTGTTCCCATGTGGGGAATCGAACGAGGGTCAATGGCGTGATGAGCGAACGCCTTAACCACTAGGCTACCCCACCGCCCAACAGATACAGAGACAAAGACACACATACACACACAGACGCATGTACAGACACAAAACAGAAGGAAAGACATATACAGAGACAGAAACTCACCCAGACATGCACAGGGACAGACACGCACACAGACACATAGACTGACACATACAGAGGCAGACACACAGGGACAGAGATACACATTCACACAAACATACAGGAACAGAGACTGACACACACAGAGACTGACATAAAGCAACAGACACAGACTAGGGGTCACAGAGCCATAGACAAACACAGAAGCACACTGGTACACACACAGACCCATACAGAAACAGACACATAGACAGGGACAGGGAGATACAGACTCGCATGCAGGCAGTCACAGGCCGAGACACAGACTCTGACAGGCACACCATACATGCAGAGAGATACATGTGGAGACACACAGACAGACAGACACACATACATAAAAGGACACAGGGACAGAGATATGCAAGGAGATACAAACTCACACAGGCAGACACGTACACACAAGGACACATACATAGACAGACCGAGATAGACACACAGACACATTCCCAGACAGGCCGACACATACATACGATAGGGAGGCACGTACACAGACAGACAGACGGACACACTCCAAAACAGACATACAGAGAAGAACATACACAGAGACTGACGAAGATACGGACATACACCGACAGATACACACATACACACGCAGAAGAACACACATACAGACACACACACACATACAGAAAGTAATCACATACAGAGATAGACACAAAGAGACATGAAGAGACATGCAGAGACATACACATCAAACCGCTGCCACATAGCTGGATTATTGCTGAGTGCAGCGTGAAACTCCCCTCACTCACTCACTCACTCACAGACATACAGAGAAGAACACACACAGAGACAGACCAACATACAGACATACACAGACTGACAGATTCACACAGACACTCAGAGCACAGACAGACACACAGACGGTATAGCCGGATACACACACACGCACGCGCATAACACATACATGGACACACATATCCAATACACCGAAAACACACAAAAAACATTCTCTCCAACGCCCTTACACATCCAACTCACAATTCATCTGGTCATTTTGTAAACATTTCACTCTCTCCAACATGTTAAGTTGCATTAAAGTTTTAAGTTATGCATGATTATGATCTGAGAAAATGTTGGACAGTATCATATTCTCATCTATTTCTTGTAAACTTTTCCTCAGCTTCTACATTCAGATTTAGAGCTAGTGAACACTTTTGTGGGCTAGTAATTCTCAGGCATAGCTTGTCCGACTGGTGTGTGGACACTATTTCTCACAAAGACTTGTAATTGATCAAACATGCTATGCACACCCTCCCTCGACCTTTTACAGAATGATATTTAGAACAGAGCCGGTGTACAACACCCCTTTACAACCTCTGTGTGGGGTTGCGTTATATACCCGATACACCCTTCCCGCCTTTCATTCTGTATGGTGTAACTTATATATCAGAGATACCCTTCCGGCATTTTATTCTATGTGGTGTAAGTCATGCACCCGATATACCCTTCCCGCCTGTCAGTCATACCCGATATACCTTTCCCGACTTTCATTCTGTGTGGTGTAAGTTATATATCTGATATACCTTTCCCGCCTTCTTTTCTGTATGGGACCAGTGAAGGTCCCAGGGTAGAATAGGCCTTCAGCAACCCATGCTTGCCATAAAAGGTGACTATGCTTGTCGTAAGAGGCGACTAACGGGATCGGGTGGTCAGACTAGCTGACTTGGTTGACACATGTCATCGGTTCCCCATTGCGCAGATCGATGCTCATGTTGTTGATCACTGGATTGTCTGGTCCAGACTCGATTATTTACTGACCGTCGCCATATAGCTGGAATATTGCTAAGTGCGACGTAAAACTAAACTCACTCACTCACTCTTTTCTGTATGGTGTAAGCTAGTAAGTTATATATCCGGTGTGTCCTTCCCGTCTTTCATTCTGTGTGTGTAAGTTATATATACGATATACCCTTCCCGACCTCCCCGACCCAGTTACATCGTTCTCTCTCTCTCTCTCTCTCTCTCTCGTGCGTGCGTGCGTGCGTGCGTATTCTCCGTGATGGAGTTATTTATGTATACGACACAGAACCTCCTTACCTTGCAGCCTGAAGGACATTACATAACGCACGTACACAATATCTTGTTTTTCACATTTGTATTTAAGGGATCGATAGTTCATAATTGATGGCGTGTGATGCTGATTTGTATGGAGAAGCATGTACAAGTGAATGACTATCCCCACTTACAATTTATGTACAAAGTGTAAGTGATATTTCCATTAACGTAGGCGATATATGATATTTATTGCGTGATCTAAATTAAACTAGAAATGCATTATGAAACACAGTTAATGAAAGTGAAAAGTCGTACGCTCTGACATGTTTGCTTGAGTAAGAAATTACCGCACGATATAAACGATTCGGTACCTGACGAGTACAAAAATAATTAGAAATTAGGTCATTTTCAGTGTTTCAGTGTTTCCCCCACTGCATAAACTAAATCATATTACGCGCATAAGTTTGTGCAGTTAACCGGCAGCAGTTACTGCAGTAAATAGGATTTTACAAAATTGTGGACTGCTTATCCCAGTTCTGGTCGCTACAGACGTCGTTTATGTTGTTACATGTCGATAAGCAGGTTTAATATTCTGATTATGTTTTCAGGTAAATCGAATAGGGACCAGCTTTCCGTTCTTTATCCCAGTTTGATATCACAGAGAAGCCTTATTCAGACATTGTGCTGCTACATTTAGATCGTTTCAGTATACCTAGAGTGAATCAGCAAATCTACTGTCAATGTCGTCGGCGATGCCGATGATTTAACTGCAGACCATCTGCATTGATTTAATGCACGCACGTCTCTCTGTTCAAACGACTATGAAAAATATTGACACTTTCGTGAAAACGGGTGAAAATGAAATATGCAATATACCAAATCTAGGTGTTACCCTGAGTTACCCTGACACAAGTTCTACTTTGAATAGGAGAATTTTCTTTTTTGTTTGTCTGTCCACTGAGCAGCATAGTGTGGTGAATAGACAATATGGGTGAAGTTTGTATTTAGTCATAGTGATAGTAGGATGGTGAGGGTATTATGGATAAATAATTGTTGATGCTTCGGTATTGTCCTACCCACCGTACGAATCATATTTCGATTTCGAACTATTTCCTAATTTGTACTATATCCGGTTCTCATTGTTGCCCATTCCGCAATTTTAAGCAACCTTGTGAAAATGGTGTTGGAAAGCACGATTGTTTGGTAAGTATTTTTCTGCACTGTGTTGGGAGTAAACCGTATGCATATCTTTTTGGAAGTGGTATTTGTCAAGAAATGAAATCTGAAAGATAACTGATAATCAGCTGCGAATATACATTTATTACCATTGCCAAATACCGACAGGTCCAGATATGACGAGGCACATTTGGAACTCGTCACCTGTTTTCGTTAGATTGTTATGACTTTAGTTAGATATTGTGAGTTACATTTTAAACTATTTACCACATGTTCTGAATTTATGGGACCAGGTAAAACTATTTCGTAACACTTGCGCCCATAGTCGAAAGTATTCCCTGCAAACGATGTCCTTACTATTTATCACAGCATTTATTGCTTTAGTTTTATCCACATTAATTTTCAATCCTGAATTTTTTTAATAAGAAGGGAGAGTGTGTCCCTAGCAGCCTCGAGACAAGCATCAGTGCCATCCAAGAATACTTGAGTGTCACCTGCATTTTGCCCTAATTTAAATTCCTTACAGTTTAATACAATACACTTGATATGTATGTTATCACGGAAAATAATGCCTAAAATTTCAGCAACAGAGAGAAAGAGGTACGGTGAAATTGTCATTCCCATGATGACAGTCCCTTGAATTAGGGAAAAGGTCAGAAAGATGGTCATTTTGAATGACAAATGAAGTCACGTTACTTGTCAAGAAAGTGATCCGTTTTAGCATATATGAGAAGAATCCAAACTCTTTCAGAACAGAGTAAATAAATGGTTTTGAAACAGTATCAAAGGCCTTTTGAAAATCAATTAATACCAAAATCCTTTAACATTTTGTTTTCTTGTCTCAAAAATAATTCCGTAAAGCAGTCTAATGTTTTAACTAATAAATCTATCTGGAATAAAACTAGTTTGATTTTCTTGCACTGCATAGTCCAGGGTACATTTTAATCTATTAGTGATACAAGGACTAATCAACTGATACACAGAGTTTAGGAGGGATATAGGGCTTCAATTTTTAAGCATTTTTCTGTCTTTTCCTTGCTTGTGTACAGTCGAACCCCGTTTACTTGGACCCCACATACTTGGAAACCCTGCCCTCCGGTCGATTTTTATGTGGAACGAAACTTGCGTTTATTAATTGTATTCACTTAACCGGACCTAGCGCTTCCAGACCCATTCCTATAGGTTTCCATTGAAAAATTATCCAGTTTTCCGGACGGGGAGATATGTGCAACGTGCATGTGTACGTGTCACGTCACTATCGTTTACCGCACAGTTAGGTGATTTCACTCTTAATCTATCGGAAGGCATTTGATGTGAATTGATTAATTAGCCATCATTAGGATTTGGCGCGTGTGGTTACATCTCATTAGTAACGAAAACACATGTTTAGTAGCATTAAGGTAAACTACTCTGTAATCATGGTAATTGTACTGTATATAACACTTATAAATCGACCCCTGCTATCTGTCATGATGCAAGTTAAAAATAGCCTGCCACATGATCTAAGTCATGTGATCCCGTCTGGAAGTTTACTTTCTGCAGTCAGCATAAGTTTTGACGCGATGTCATATGTTTTTAGGGCATTTAAAATTTAAAAAAGAGAATATGCAATTGGCACAATAGAGCTTTTTTTGTCATCGATGTATGATTTTGGTCTAACTTACCACCTGAAGCTCCACACGCTACATGATTACGTACAAGACAACCTAACAAATGGTAACCTGCATTCCGCCTTTCATGTATTATCGGTACACTTATATGTTATGATGATTCGCTGTTATTACTAATACTATTGACTGTTGAAATATTGATATATCCGTATATGAAAATTTTTTGCTTTCATTTATTGTTCACGTTTTGCTTGTTTGATCCAGTTAGCCGGACGTCTCGCTATCTGGACGATTTTCGACTGAAACCAAAATGTTTGGATAGGCGGGGTTCAACTGTATACAGGTTGTTACCCGCCATGTTCATAGTTAAAGTTAGATCATTAGTTTTTAATGTTTGATTTATGTAGCGGAAAATCCGTATTCCAAGATCACTCCAAAAGAATTTGAATAATTCTGTGAGGTATCCATCAATACCAAGGCTTTTATCATTTTCCATGGACTTCAAGGCATTCAGTATTTCAGTCAGATTAGTTGTTTTTTTCTAATTTTTCAGTCAAAGTTACTGGAAGACCTAGGACATTAAGTGTAGAACAGTATTGGGGTCTATCTTTTTATCTTTTTAAGCACATGGTTCTTGATAAAAATAAATCACTAATCAACTCTCCTTTGTCTGACAGAAGACAGTTAATTGATTTACTAATTAATTTCTGTTTTCATGATTAGAAAAATAATTTGTGGGTATATCACCTTCTTCCTGCCACAAAATTTCTGATGTGAATACCTTTGATCTCTTCCTCCTTAATTTTCTCAAGTTTTAACTTATGTTTGGATAACTGTGACAAAAGAGCCTCATCAATATTTTGAAAGTTGCTATGTTCGATATCAATTACTTTTGCTTCCAGATGGTTTGTTTTTTCGTTTTTTTCTTTCTAGATACTGTAGGAAATTGATTTACCGCTAATATTCATCAACAGAGTTTCTGGAAAAAACAGTCATCGATACTTTAAGATTAGGTCAATATCATCAATATTCTTTGTATCTTCAGTATAATTTCTAAGAGCATATTGCTGTTTTGCTAATTCTATCTCAGTTTTTTTACCGTTTTTGTATATTCTTTATCTTGAAGTTGTGAGGTGTTCAATTTCCAGTAACCTTTTTCTCTTGTGTTGTTATTGTCGAAAAAGTAAGTGTTATGGAAGAGTGGTCAGATTTGGAGCCAGGGAGGATTCCAGTGTCCACAGTCATATTATTACCTACATCATGGGAAACCAGAAAGATGTCAAATCTGGCTTGCTGTCTAGACTTTCTCTTCCACCAAGTAAATTTCCTCGTATTACAGTTGACGTCGCGCCAAATGAATTTCAACTGATCAGTTTTTTCTGAAATTATGTTTCTAGCATTTGGATTGTTAATGTGTTTGTAAGTTTCAAGATCTATAGTTGTTTCAAGTACCACATTCCAGTTGTCACAGAGAACAATAGATTCATTGTCAAATGCATCTATTTGGTCAAATACATCTCTGTAAAAGTTTGGTTCATCTGTAATAGGACCGTAAATAGTGGCAAAGGTTAGCCTAATACCATTAATACTTGTGTCAACAATGATAAAATTAGCATTCTCATCTTTCCTACATTTATAGACATGAATTTCTCTGTCACCTGGTCATTGTTAAACAATATTGCAACACCTCTAAAAGTTTGACCTATATAGTCTTATGATACACTTCAAGCCCCATTTATTAGTCATAGTATTCTCATCATTTTCAGAAATATGGATGTCTTGCAAACACACAATCGATGCTTCATGCTTTCTCCAGATGTTCATGATCTCTTGTCTCTTTTGCTTGTTGGCTAGTTCCCTTAGTAACAGTTCGCTGATACAGTTTTAATTCTGCAATCCATTGTCGTAATGAATCCAGATTGATGTTTGAGAACGAGAGAATGATTGTTACTGTTATGCTAGAGAAACACATGGAACATCTAGACTGCCTTTGTATTAGCCCAATGAAATGCTTTTTAAGTTTATTTGAAAATAGCAGAAAAAAAACTGTGAAAAAAGGAAATAAAAGGAAACAAACATTTCGTGCAGTAGTTAGTGAAGTTGTTATTAATCCACAATCAGGTTGTGAACCAATGGACATTTGTCACCTTGTAATGAATGTCATCTTTATATATGAAGGATGTCTATTTCCTCCCTTGGTTACAGAGTGTACAGTTCTTACAAATCTGTGTGTTACCAATACTCAGTATAATAAATCAGAAGCTTTAACAGTGTATCATTATATTTGCTGAGCTAGATACAGCCACCTCATAGTTTCCTTGGAATATTATTTACATTCTGAATGTATACACTACAGGTACCAAATGGACTGTAGGTTCCAGGAACTGAATTCTGAGACAATGTTAATGACGATGATCCATGTTGTAAAGTCCATGTCTTTGTCTTCAGCTGACATATGTTTAATCTTCTTTTCTGCCATAGATAGTGTGACATGTAGTTACTAGTATGATCACAGTAATTCCGGTTTCCTTCTTTGACCCTGGACATGAACTGGCTCTCTATTATCTATTGCTATTTTGTATGTATGGCATGATACAGTACAAAGATATAACACTGTCAGGCGTTTACTTTGAACAAGTGAAAAAAAATTCTTAGTGGTTTCAACAGTAAAATTTCCTTATGAATTTCATTAGGATTATAAGTGTAATTCAGTTTTGACCAAAAGAATTGAAAGTACAAGGGTGTGAGGTAACAATAACATACAAAATAGTTTTTAGTCTGAAAGCAATTTTCCTTCCATGTGCACTGTGAAGTTGGACTATATACTTTTAGGACAGTAAATATGCAGAACTGCAAAAGTTACAGTTGTTGCAGGATAAGTGGAAGATGCAGTGGCTATAGTAGTCAAAATAAATCAGTTTCACAGGAATTGAGATAGTGAACTTTGACAGTGGACCATTTCAGGATTATTAGCCATTTTCTGAGTTAAGAATGACCTTGAATGACACTGCATTGTGTCAATGGTGAACTTCAAAATTTTAATCAGTCTTTTTTTTGTAAAAGTGAACAAGATGGCCTATGGCCCCTGCCTATCTCAGTCCCTGGTTTCATTAATTAGACAGTTTCAACTAGAAAGCTTGGAAATTATATTGATGGAGTTGACATGGACTCAACTTGATCCATAGTTATAGTGTGTCCAGAAATTACTGAAAATTTGAAGATTGTAAATTTTTTGTCATTTCGACTCATTCCTCACATATTGAATGTAAATATTAGCAGAACATTAGTCCAGATTCAAAGACAGGTGAACAGTTAGTGGGTTACCAAGTCCCCATGGGCAGAAATGCAGGCTTCGATGAGGCGGGGTATACTACTGATCAAAGGAGTTAGAAAGTTTTGGTCGATGTTGTCCAAATATCGGACCACCTCTTTTTTCATTTCAGCAGTACTTGTCAGATTTTTCTTATTGACACTTTCATTCATAAGTCTCCGAACATTTTCTATTGGATTTAGGTCAGGGCTATAGCTTGGCCAATCTAATAATGTCATATTTTGGGTCCAAAACCATGCTTGTGCATGCTTGAACGATGTTTTTAGTCATTGTCCTGCTGGAAAATCCAAACATTTCTATAATACACATGAGCAAGTGGAAGTAAGTGTCCATTGAGAATATATGTGAACAGCTCACTGTTCATATTCCCTTCAAATACACAGAATGGGATTGCCCCTGACACAGATAAGCCACAGCACACGCTAAATTTCGGACTGTAAATTGGGTGCTGACACAAAGGTTTTTCAGTTTGTTTGGTCCAGAATTTCAGTGTATTTGGAAAAGGTTACACAGAACTTTCATCTGAGAGAATCACAAAGTCTCAGGTAAAAGTCCTCTGCTGTTAGCACCAGTTCAACCTTCCCTCCTTTTGTTCAGGCTTCATGATTGGTGATGGAATTGCTTGACTTTGTTGCCAACCCAGTGCATGCAGCTCAGTTCTAATAGGAATTGTCTCCTTACAGACAGCCACATTTCCTCTATCAGTCATATCCAGCCTGAAGTTTTCTCTAAAGTCCTTTGTTTGTTTTTAGAAACAAGAATATCAAGCCACCCCTCTCACTGGCAGTCAAATTTCTGGGCATACCTGTGCATCCATGGTGCTCAGTACCATATCCATTTGCAATATTTTTCAAAACACCATAAACAGTGGACAAAGGGATGCCTGTTTTACTAGAAATCACTTAAGGTGATCTGATGTCATTGTTATAATGCTTTTAAATCAACAACCTCTCCTCTAGATCATCCATACTGAGGATCACTGAAAATGCTAGGAAGTAGACACAGCTGGATAACTCTTCACAAACTAATGGAAAAGGTTTAACAGAGTTATGTCTCTTGTGTGAGACCATGCACTGGATATGTGGTCAAGGTTGTTTATACTAGAAATCCCTTCAAACGCATTCCTAAAATTCTGAATAATTTCTGGTCATACTATATCTTTCTCCTTTATTTTCAGTGTTGACAACAGTGACTACATGCGCAATGGAGACTTTGTCCCAACTCGACTACAGGCACAACAGGATGCTGTAAATCTTGTTTGTCTGTCAAAGACGAGAGCTAACCCAGAGAATAATGTTGGTCTTCTGAAGATGTCTGGGTATGTGCTTGTAATGATCTCTTGCCATGATTTGGGAGGTGGGGTAGCTTAGTGGTTAATGCATATGGTTGCCGAAGACCCGGGTTCTATTCCCCACATTGGTTAAATAAATGTGTGAAGCCCACGTCTGGTGTCCTCCACCATGATGTTTTGGGAATGTTGCTAAAAGCGGCATAAAACTAAACTCATTCTTACCATGATTTGTTTCACGAGGTCCCCTCAACATGCTCAAATATTCCTCCTACGCTTCTATCACTTGGTGTTCAGATAATCATTTCCAGTGATGAGCATGGCAAAAGATGCAGTTCATATAATATTGTTGTGGAGGTGTTGGGTAGCATCATAGTTAGAACCTTCACTTGTCATGTTGTAGGTCCAGGTTTGATGCAACACATGGTAGAATATGTGAAGCCTATTTCTGGTGTCCTCATGATGTAGCTAGAATAACGTTCAAAGCAGAGTAATGCTAAACTCCGTCATTCACTAATGTCAAGGTGCTGTCCAGATAATTTTAGTTTTCGTCCCTATACCTTTGTGTCTGTAAGCTAGTAATTCCGATATATACATAACATACTCATGGAAACAAATAAGGGTATACATGATAGTTCATGTGTTCCTATATTCATTTACAGAATTTCACACACTCTGCAATATGAACGTTGTGGAGAAACCTGGAAAAGACTAATTATAAAACCATAGTCACTGTATTCTGTAATCTGATTGGTTGGAAAATATGATCGAGTGGTAATGGATTCCCGGAAATTGCCAGACTATTTGCTGTGTATTGATGCGTACATATATCGCTCACAACTATTTTCAGCAGTGGTGATGAAGGAAAGCCAAGTTCTATAGATAGTCAACTTCTTTATTGCGATGACTGCCACGTTTTGGCATAGGTACTAACACCGTTGTCGAGCAAGTGATATAACAATTTGACACACCGAGACTGTGAACATTACTGCTTGCTGAGTATATTCAGTTAAGGGTGTTGATGTACAGTGTTCCCAGAAATTATTGAGAAAATCTTTGTTTTTTTTTTCTAATGATGCTAAGATTGGAAAAAGGGCTTTCACTATGCACTAAGCATACTAAATAAGGGAGACAACTCTTGAAGGCTTAGAAGGCAGCTCATTATGTCAAGAGTTGTCTCCCTTGTCTGAGCAGACGACTTCCTGTGTTGACATGGCAGAATTTACAGCAAGAGAGAAAAGAAAGCTCATTCTAGATGATTTTGAAAGGGGTGAGGCTGATGCTAAAGTGTTAGCTTGTAGACATGGTATTCCTCTGTCTACAGTATACAGAACTTTGAAGAATATTCAAACAGGAACCGGGATAGAGCACAAAGCAGGGGCAGGTCGGCCTAGGAAATTCAGTGTTGTGGATCGCCGAAGACTTGGGCAGATTTTGAGTAGGGGCAAATTGAAAAGTGTTGAGAACATCAGAAATGAAATGATTAGCAGAGGAAGTCCTCCGGTATGCAATGAAACAGTTAGGCAGGAATTACAGAGACTTAATTGGGTGAAAAAATGTGGAATTCCCTCGCCGTTAATGAAAGATGCACAAAAGGAAAAACGTTTAAACTGGTGTCGGGCTCATGAAAATCAAGATTGGGATAATGTTTTCTTTTCGGATGAAAGTTCTGTTTGGCTTTTCCCTAATTGTGTGAAAATTTGGACCAAAGATACTGTCAAACCTATCTACCAGCGACCAAAACATAGCCCGAAGTTTCACATGTGGGGTGGCATATCGGCTCACGGAGTGACGCCATTGTGTGTTTTCACGGGAAACTTGACAAAAGAAAGATACGTTGACATTCTAAATGGTCACCTTCTTCCGACAGCACAAACATTGTATGAAGATGATTGGATTTTCCAGCATGATAATGACACAAAACACACTGCACGGTACACAAAAGAGTGGTTGTCGGGCGAAAATGTTCAAGTTTTAGACTGGCCCGGTTACAGCCCAGACCTAAACCCAATTGAGAATGTGTGGGGAGTCATGAAGGACAGAATAAACCAAAAGGGACTGAGAAATATTGAAGATATGAAGGCCGAGGTGGTCCAATACTGGGATATCCTGTCACACGATTACCTACAAACTTTGATGGGTAGTGTGCCTAGGCGTATTCAGGCATGCATACTAAAACAAGACTGAGACTGTAAAAGGAGATGTTTTAACATGTTTATGTAAGTAAAACGCCAAAAGTTAATAAACGTAATGAGTTACAAGACGCAACATGATTCTCAATAATTTCTGGGAATACTATACATTGGATATCTGAAAGTGATTTGAGCAGAGTGGGCTAATGTACACAGTGATTAAATGTGATTAGATTAGAGTCGATACAGTTGATGAGTTTAATGTACAATAAGATACTTCATAAGTAGCTTGAAGTACACAGCTGTGATTACAATGCGCAAGATTACAATTACAATGCATGACTCCAAATCTGCCATATAGCGGACCATACCCAAGCCATTCCTGACCATGACATCCAGTCGAACAACATCGATATCTTGGATATCACCCAAGCAAACAATAAAGTTAAGACACTCCTTGAAGCCATAAATATCAAACTTTTCAACCCCACCATGAAATGCTCTCTCATCTCCCCGGACTTGGTTTTCCTTCATCTTCATCTTCCTTTACAGCATTTAAAATGCCTCTCAAAGAAGTTAGCACTTGTGACATTATTCTGATCAAATTGTGATCAAGTTTGAATCTGGTCAGAGTGAGCAGTTCCAGATGCTACCACAGGAAATAGCTAATGGCCATAGATACCCATACTTGATGTAGATGAGCACAAGCAGTGAAACCCATGTGGGCCATTTGGCTTACTTTTGTGTTTACAATGGCAATAAGTTCCAAATGAATTCCCTGTCTTCAAATGCTCCACACCTGGAAATTGGCCAACACATGGTGTTTATCTCCTAAAAGAACACTTGTACTTGTGTTCCCTTATTTGTTTCCATGAGAATATTTTCCTTGCACTGTATGCTGTTACTTTTATTTGACTTTTAATTTTGTTATCGTGACGTTTAGCATTCAGATATTGGTTATTTTATTTACTTAGACAAGGGTTAAAAAATCCCATTGACCGACACCAGGGACAAGTCAGTTTTCATTTCGGGCAGTCAAATAATGGTATCTTACTTGTCCATGCACTACTAGATAATTTGCACTTACGATTTCAAACTGCAAATAAACATGGATTTGATTTCATTTCATATCTGCTCATAATGTACCTATTACATTTCTCAATAATAGTAATTTAGAGCTATTGTTCTTTGAAATTTATCACTCTTCGATAAATAGTCCAGTGAACATTAACATCAAACTTTATGTCATAAAATCAGGGCAAGTGGAAAATGAGTCAGGACAAATTACTTTCTTCAAGTCACTTGCCCTGTGGCAAGTTGCTTTTAAAAAAGATTATGAACCCCTGCTTAGAAATTGATAGCTGTATTGTGTCCGGGAAACTTGGCTTGAATTGAAGTTTATTCCGATCAGTTTTTAAGCCAACAAAAATGAGTTTCTTCATAAATGTGTGTCATTTTCAAAGAAAAAATTGGTTGTAGAAGGTTACAGTAACACACAATATGACTGCCTGATAAACATGCTGCTATATTAACAGACTGGTTACATGAGTCGAGGCAACAAATACTTTAGTGTTTTAGTCCTGACATAAATGCCTGGAGTATCCATATTGCCTCTACAAGCTATGTGTTAATTTAACCATGGTAACCAAAAACAATCTTTGAAGATGTTTGTCTATCTCAGATTTGATTTGATTACAAGACATTATTTTTTTTCTATTTCAGTGTTGAAGTTTTAGTGACTTTAACAACGGATGTTGGGCGTATTCTGGCCTCCCTGCATCAAGTTCAACCCAGAGGCAACATCACTTTCATCACTGCTGTTCGGGTAGCTCATGTACGTTGCACACCCAGACTGGAATGGTGGAGTGAGGATACATTGATAGTATCGATGTTTGCATCGTCAACAATACAAATGCATCAGTACAAAACACATTTAGGCAATGTATCGTGATACTTATATTGTGAAGGTCAATGATACTATGATGTGTTGCCACAAGAGATGTTATGTCCTGATACAATTTAAATACTACTTACAATTTGTAACCAGTATTGCATTAGGAATAGGAGGAGAGTCTTGGCAATGCATCTGAAGTTTAAAAACAATTGAAACATAGGAATTATGTTTGCGTCTGCTGTCTCCGTTGCATGAGGAAAGGCGTTAGTTTTAAGTGAAAAAATGTGAGCATTTTTCCAACTCTGTGAACTGTAAATTACTTGTCTTTAAGTAAGTGAAATGTCGTGAACAGCTATGAATGATTTCTTAGCTTTGTAAAGCTTTGTTAAAGAAAGAGAACAAAGACAAGATATAAATTAGAAAACATTTAAGATCTTTATTCAGTGATTCTCAATTAATATATAATTAACACTGAATTGTTAGCAAAAGCATTGGTGCAAAATCACAACTTCTCAAGGGAAAGTTCAGTTTAAAATTTATAGGAGTAGTTGTTTCTTTATTTTAGTCTTCTTGTGCACGTGCAAATAATTTTATACATAAGTTCATAGAGCCATGCATTTATTTGAAGTACATAAGATGGATAATATGACTAATGGATGGATAATATCACACACTCCTGTACGCGCACTCACACAGAGAGAGAGAGAGATTATATCAGCGGTAAACTCAGACACCCACAGAGAGGTACACAAGCACAGGTATTATTATATTTTAGATCAAGGTACAGTCAAGTGTCGTTAATCCAACCTATACTACCGACAAGAAATAAGGGAAGTAATGAAATAATAGCGAATTTGAAACTGCTTTAAATATCCACTAAATCAATTTTAGGCGTCAAGTTCAATATCTGGTGTGTCCACCATGTTGGGCAACACATTCACGGCACCTTGATGGCATGCTGTTGGCGGGTCCTGGGTCCCTGGCGTACACCCTTTGACCAAGAACGTCCCAGAGATGTTCAATTGGGGACAGGTCTGGGGACTTAGAGGGCCAGTCCAATGTCTGGATACCTTCTTGTCGGAGATAAGCGGAGACAATTCGGGCCCGATGTGGTCTGGCATTATCATCTTGGAATACAAAATTTCGGCCGATAGCTCTAGCCAATGGAGCCACAACAGGACGCAATATTTGGTCAACGTATTGCTGACCAGTCATGGCTCCGTTAATGATGACCAAATCTGATCGTCTGTCATGTGTAATCCCACCCCACACCATGACACTATCACCTCCATATCGATCATGGTCAAGAATTGCTGCTCTGGCATATCGCTCCCCGCTCCGACGCCAACAACGTTTTCTGCCATCTGTGAATCGTAGGCAAAACCTTGACTCATCAGAGAACATGGTGTAATGCCAGTGGCGCATAGCCCCTCCCTGATGCTGCCTAGCCCATGCCATTCTTTGGTGCTTATGGTAAGCTGAAAGGGTGACAGCCTTAAAAGGCTGTCTTGCTTTCAGACGAGCTTGATAGAGTCGGTTTTTAACGGTTGAGGTTGAAATGCGTCTTCCAGTGAGTGTGCGGAATTCTCTATTGATGGCAGGGGCCGATTTAAACCTATCACATAGAGCAATTAACGTTATGAGACGATCCTGTCATGGTGTCATTGATTTTGGTCTACCACGCCCAGGTCTCATTGCAACCCCACCCGTTTGACGGTACTTATCCCACAGGCGTGAAATTACACTTTTTGATTTACCCTTCTGCCGGGCAACTTCACACAGTGATGCCCCCCCCTCTATCATCCCCACAATTCTCCATTTTGTTGCTTCACCGAGATACTGCCTTGGAGGCATTTCTGTCAGTAAGTGTCAAACTCTATTGCATTAGTGATTTCGACTTCTCCAGTACATTTACAGGAGTTCACTTCTGTATGCACGTGCTGGGCATGCATTATGCGCAATTCCATTGTCATTGGATGTTGCGTTTGGGAGATACGGACAATAACGGATCCTGTCATAGTCAAAGTCATCTACATTCAATTTCTTGGTTCCCTTATTTTCTGTTGGTAGTATAGTTCCCGAAAGGGGGAAGTACTGTCATTTGGTTAGATGACTATCATTGTGACTATCATCTCATGGCTGTTGTCTACCCAGAGACCACAGACCAGAGTAAGTGTCCTGTAGGATAAGAGCATATTGTCAGAAGGGATCAGTTTAATTATCCTCCGTCGCGAGTTTAACGTGAAGCAGAATGGATATAGCATTAGGCTCTGTCCATCCATATGAATTGAAATATCTTAAAAACCGTTGACTAGATTCTTTTCATATTTGGTACCTACCTTCATCACAGTATAAGAAGGCCCCAGTCAGGTTTAGTGACCTTGACCTTCGTGTTCAAGGTCAGGAGGAGACTTTATCATTTTACCCTTGTCAGGGAGATATCTCAAGAACTGTTCACTGGATTCTCTTCATGTTCAGGAGCAACAAGTCAAGGTCAAAGTTAGTCTTGGAAATATTTCTGTGTTGAAACAGCTTTGATAATTTGCAGCGGGGATTGTGTCACCCTAGAGACGATGCTTGTTGTTTTGGTAATTGACATTTTATTACTGAATCCCTGTTACAGGTAGGGACAAGGAACCAGGGAATTCCTTGCCCTTTTGGTGAATAAAGGAACATGATGAAGGATGAAGGAGTTTATATCGATAAGACTGTCACACTGTATCTGTGCATGCCAAAACTACACACAGTATAAACACACAATACAAAAGCTCCATATGAATAGAGATAAGCTGCAGGTGTGACTGTCAAGCAAAGCTTGACATGGCATAATCACATCACAAAGGATGGGCATAGCTGGACTTATAGTGAAGAGAAAAGAAGATTCTGCATTTCAGTATTCTGAACTCAGTAAACACATTTTGTCATCAGTTGGGAGTCGTGTGGTCAGCCATGGCAGGATGCACAATTAGCATACGCTTTAGTTTAGTGTTTCCATCAACAGATGGACCAGGTGTTTGTTTGGGCCACTTGTTACAAGAGTTGTTACGTAATGTGCCACCCTTGGCTGCAAGGACAAGACATGGGTCCATAACATGGGTTAGGATAGACTAACAACTAGTATATAGTGAAAAAAATTAATATAATGAGATGGAGCCCTGAGACTTTCTTCGTTCCTGAAGCTAAGGAAATCTAGACATGCCACTTTCTCGAGATGTGCGTGGGCTTGCTTGGATATATTTACTTCAGGGTCTGTACGACAGACTAGGGTTAGGAAAATATGACACAATTTATGGTCAAAATTTTTACATTTGTCTTATTGTTCAGAAGGCATTAAGGACATTTGGCATGTTGGACGTTCTCAATATGGTAGAGATGAGTTATTTGTTTTTCAGATTATAAAGTTTGAGAGAAGAAACTTTTAGTATCTCTCTCTGATTCAGGCATATACAGTAGACTGACTTGTCTGAACCCTGTATGTTATATAGCATGTGTTATGTATATAGCATGTTGTTTTACTACGTCTTGGTGCCATTGTAGTTCATCGACAAGTATATTGTACTAAAACAATTTTTTCCCTCAACGAGTGCATGAGGACATTTTAGCATTTTAATAAAATATGAAGACTTTCGGAAAAAAACCTGTTAATATTACCAATTTCCTTTGCAAATCCTGCATTCAACTGAAGTCTACATGGCAGTTGTGCTATTGTTTATGGATGTTGATTGTAACATAAATGTGGTTGGAAAATGCAAAGACTTATTAGGCGAGCCAAAATGTAGGTGAGAAATTTCAGCGTAGACTGTCAAGGGTGAGTCTGGACCTATAAACCATCTTGTACTGGGATCATGCCTGGGAATTGTTTATCCAGAGTTGGAATGAATCGTATCCACAGAGATGAATCTTTCTCAAAGACCTGGTGACAACTGTCAACCTAAGTCTGTGGTCCTTGGAATTTGTAGTGAGTTCTTCTTGCATCAAGACAAAAATGTTTTGTATGTTTTCAGAGTCTCAGGTTTATTGAGTTTCTAGACTTGAATCAGCAGTTTTTGTGAAAGCAGCCCAGTCATCCCATTTGTTTGTGTTTTCCAGCTGGCCCTGAAACACCGCCAAGGGAGGAACCACAAGCTGAGGATCGTTGTGTTTGTTGGTAGTCCAGTGGAGGATGAGGATAAGGAGGTCAGTTGAAGCTGCAGTCTTGGATGTAATACATTGTATAACATCTGTCTGTACTACATTGTTGTCAGGTTCCTGAGAGAAGCTTCCACAGCTATTTTCAGTTTCCAGTAACTCTGTTTTGAGTATTTGATTAACCACAATTTCATGAGTCAACAGGATTGTAAACTGTCACCAGTGTAGTTGATTAAGTTCATTATTGCCTCGAAAATCACGTACCACAAACTGACGAAATGTCTTTGTGACTGTCTCCGTTTGGTACAGAATATACATTTGGAGCTCTGTGCGCAACACAGCAATGCATTTGCTTTGAAACATGATTCTTGCAGTGTGAGGAATATGAAGCAGATTGGGCTTGAGTGTAATAAAAGTGTCCTGCAGAATAAATGCCATTCAGCCTTTGATAACAATAATCAGATATGTCATGCAATATGTAAATTTGACCTGATGGCAGCTGACAAGAGATTGGTGGTCAATGTTTAACCTTATTTTGTCAAATAAGTCTCATTTTCACTTTTGAAAGGTGTTCATGGCACATTTGACTGTGTGTAAAATCAGTTTGTTGTTGCAGCTGGTGAAAATGGCCAAGAAGTTGAAGAAAGAGAAAGTGTCAGTTGACGTTATCAACTTTGGTGAAGAGGTATGTGGCTGATCCATGCACACTACAATCTGTCAGCTGGTAGTACCAACTGAGGCACCATGTCTTATTGTGGAAAAGGTTGTGCTACAAGTTTGTTTACCATATGGTCCACTACTTATAATTCTGACACAGTTGACACTGTCTCCAGACAAGGGGCATACTTGCATAGAATCATTAGTAAAATGACCATTTCCACTTTTTGTTGCTTTTGTTCTCATAGACGAATTAATAAAACCAACATCATTCATCTTATCTAAGTTAACTCTATTATGTTTTCAATTCTGCTTGAGATAGACCACTGTACTAAACTGAATAGTGCAACATCCCAGTCATAGCCCATGTGAGAATACACAACTAGTGTTGAATTTAAAGTCGTTTTGAAAGTTCATTATTTTTATTTACCCTGACTCATGCTTAACTGCTTGTATCCCTCTTCTATTCAAAAGGTAGTGGAACACATGAAATCCCTTGGAGTTCCCTTCATGAAAAGAGGATGTAAAATCCCGCTCACCTACGAGTACCCTCCCTTTCGTGTGTTTTGTTGCCAATGTTGGTCACAAAGGTCACATCACCAGTCATATTTGTCACTCTCTCCTTCTTCGGCCAACTGGAAGGTTGTACGGGTGATTTGGGAGTCCCTACACAGCAGTTTTTCTCTTGCTTTTTTTGATTATTATCTAGAATATTTTTCCTTATCCTGACTCGTGCTAACTGCTTATCTCCTCTTCCCTGGCGAAGGTATTGGAACACCGGAAATCCCTTGAAGTTCCCTTCTAGAAAGAAGCGGAGGTAAAATACACTCTTCCATGTGTAGTCTCCCTTTTCTCATGCCCAAGGCCACGTGGCCAGCCATGCTTGTCATTCTCTCCTTATCACCCGCCATGGGCGGCTGGATGCACCTGAGAGTCCCGATACGGCGATAAGTTCTTTCTTTATTTTGGTCTTTCAACTAAATTCTGCTTGTATTCGGTATTTGGATTTGTGTATGCATTATAGGTTATCAAATTTGTCATAATTATGTCATATTAAGCATGTATTTCTTCACTTGAGACTTAGTCCCAATTGATGAAATCGTGTTTACTATGTAGATTTGCAGCTGTTGGTGGTTGATCCTCATTTAATTTGCCCGACGTGCAAACTCATATGTTCTTCTAATAATCGTTGTAAATTTTGCATAGAATTGTCTGACTCAGAATTTACTGTCTATACACGGTCTGTTAACAGATGTGCTAGGGACAAGCAACGGCGGCTTGCGTTAGTCATGTTTAAACAAGTGATTTTAATTTGGATGATTTGTTAACTAAGCCTACTGAGATTCACTGAAATGTCTGGCGTTTCTCTCAGGCTATGTCTGGGGTCCGGGGTGTCGTCCCCTGTATCTCAGAAGAGATCTCTCTCAGAAGGGGGGCTGTGTCAACCGAAGAAGTCTAGGTCATCGAAGACGAAATCATCTTCTTTGAAATCATCGCAGAAATCATTTGGTGAAGAAATCGTCCCTCTACACGGACGACTAATCTTCAACGAACCGTTGATTCTACAGGTAGATATCAACCAACACAGTCATGAGATGACATCATCTAGATCTACCCCAACGGCATCTTCTACACCACTCAACTCGGGGGAAAATCGTCAGACAACACAGAATCGTCAGACAACGCAGACTTTGTCAACAGTAGACAACTTTACAGCTCAACCGTCGCTACAAGCGATGTTTGGAGTAAGAGTGACCATTGCACTCGTCATCATTTTTTACTACAGCTCGGCATGAGCACTAACCTAGAGCGGCACTCACGCTGGAGGATGAAGAGGACGTGTTTGCACACACTCTTCACGTCGCTATCGAGAGAGAGATCCAACCTCGCTGAGTGAGTGCACCCGCTTGGGTGAGTGCACTCACAGGTCTACTCGTCAATGAAGAGGATCTTCATCATTCTCCCCAGCTCCAGTCTGGACAGAGAGATCCACCTACGTCGAGTGAGTGCACTCGCAGGTCTACTCGTCAGTGAAGAGGATCTTCATCATTCTCCCTAGCTCCAGTCCGGACAGAGAGATCCACCTACATCGAGTGAGTGCACTCGCAGGAGTGAGGATTCATGCTCGCGTGGGTGCACTCGCACCAGTGAGGAGTCCCGCTCGCATGAGTGCACTCGCGGGTTCACTTGTCTACAGCGTCATTTCATTGTTCAGACGGCATAGAGGTTTGCTAACAGCAGATCCAGCGTTGCTTATCAGGAGATCTGCAGCAATGAATGACAGTTTCTGATCGGACAGGCAGCCAACTATAAATAGACTCCCTTCGCATGTCAACTCACTCATAATGAGCAAGGATGAGGATCTGAAGACGAAGAATGCCGTATCTTCACGGTATACGAGCTCATCGTGAGAGAAGTCAACTCAGTCTACAGGTGGACTTCATTATCAGGCTACTAAGACAGCTCGGATGGCTTACGAATCAAAATTCCTTGAATATTGAAGAGGACATGCAGTCACATTCTTGTAGATCATCTACATTGACAGTCTCTGCGTCATGCAGTCTGGATATTTCCATGAATGTCAGCTCATCAGTAGTTCTCTAAGGAGAAGATTCTACTTATTATCAACATCACAGTAGAAAGGATTCCACGTGCAGACGAGCTCCTTGTCATCCTCTACAGCTTTATTCATCATCTTTACTGTCGGATTTGCATGCATGTTAACCTGCTTGCAGGTACCCTTCACCGCAGGAGGAATTCTCAATGAAGGATCACTTTTCATGCAGATATATGAGACCTTCCTCAAGTATGCTCAGGAATTATTGGCGTGAAAATTTGCACAGGATGGACACATGGATGTTGCACTAAGGAACGTAAATTATGATTGTACACCACAGTGCAGGGAATCATGCACTGATACTCGTCGCGTCTTCTTTGATAGATTCTCGGATGAAGAAGTGGAGGTTGTTTTCTCAGATATGGAAGTAACTTCAGGGAAAGCTAATGCATTGGATTTAGCGCTCTATAACTGTATGTGAATACATGAAGATATCTGATGTTTGGCGCAGAGATGACGTTCAACAGACCTTTTTGGACAACTTGCAAATGCATTCGCGGAAGAATAGAGATGACTTATTGAACAGGGATATAATTTGCCAGAAAAAAGAAGTCGTTTTCTAGGACTCAGAGATTACATACTGGATTACAACTGGGCTAGACCTAGACAACTTTGCGTCACCATCAAAGGAGTCGAGTGACACCCTCATCAACAAGATGATCAACGATGACTGTGACATCTTGACCTTCCCTGCAATTATCAGCATCAACACATCTTGTCTTTCAGTGCACAGAGATTTACTCTGCAATCAAGCTCCTTCAGCACTTCAGCTAATGCTTTGTCAGGACACCACAGCTTGAGATATGGGTCGTCATCACTGTTGAACATGGATCTACATCCTTCACAGGAGCATGTGCTCATGTGTGTGTGAACGCATTTGGGAATGCAAACTATTCTCATAGACCAAGGCATACGGTATCAGCATACCAATGTTTGCTGTTTGAAGAGGATGAGATGATTGTATCTACTTTACTTATAGGACCACTAAACTCAATTTTTTGGTACTCTTTTTATCACTGCATATTAAAGACTTCTGGTTATTCATAACCGAAACACCATTTTTTTAAAAAAGAAACTTGTGGTTAATTAATACCAAGCGCTTAAAAGCGCCCTCTGCTTCTCTCTCGCCCGCAAACGAAACCACAGACAGGTTACATAACTCTGTCGCCAGAGCCCTACAGTGATGTCATAGAAGGAACGATTTCCAGTTAAATGTATAGAAAATGTGTAGGAAGCTCTTCATTTTGCTGATTTCTCGACGTCACTAAAGACATGCCGAATTGTTGTGTTGCCGTCAATTGTTCCTCGGAGTTGGGTGATGGTGTCACTATGCTCAGATTTCCACCAGACTCCGTAGTTTGAACTTAAATTGGTTGTTAGTGTGTATGAAGTGAGCGTTGTGGAAGCCTGCGGTATATACTAAATCGGATAGTTCTCCCCCTACCACTCTTCCAGGAAAGAAAATGGAGTTCAAGTTTCATTGAGTTTATAAAATCAAGACTGCTTACTACACATTGCTGACCAAAAGGACTTTGCATGGATATAACGCTTTCTTCCTCAGAAACGAGGTTGTGGTCGAAGTGACAATATTATGGTAAGTAATATTATCTTGATCCCTTATATTGACCGCTTCCAAGTGTGAAATTGTTACGTTATAAGCAATGTCATGTAAAATCCTAATGTCCATCAATAAAATACATATTTACTACCAGTAGAAAATAATTTTGATTTGGTAAGTTGGTGAAAACAAACTTCATCCTCAGACACGGCACCGCCATTTTTTTGAAAATCGTGAAGTCACAGGCTAAAGTCCGTTAGAATTATTGAGATTATGATTTGTTTTCATCAAGTTAGAAAATCAAAACTACTTATTATAACTGGTAGTTAAATATGCATTTGAATCATGGCCCAAAGGATTTTGCATGACACAACTTTTAACATAAGGACTTCTTTCAAGGAAGCAAGGTGGAGGTTGAAGTGACATTTATTTATATTGCAAGCAATATTATATTGACCTCCACCTCACTTCCAAGAGTGAAATTGTTATGTGATGAGCAGTGTCATGCAAAATCCTTTTGTCCATCAATAAAATACATATTTTACTATCAGTAGAAGGTAAGTTTGCTTTTGTAAGTCGCGGAAAACAAACATATATAGCATTCATCTCAAGACAGGGCATCACCATTTTTGAAAATCGTGAAGTCAAATCCATTTGAATTGATGAGATTATGGTTTGTTCTCATCAAGTTAGAAAATCAAAACTACATAAATATGTATTTGAATCATTACCAAAAGGAGTTTGCTTGGCACAACCTGTAACATAACCTAAACGAGGTCGAGGTCGAAGTGAAATTACTGCACGATAAATTTCCTCACTTGCTAAATTTACTTGGTTTGTAATGTTCACTCACCAGTGTGTAGACACTTGTCAATATACGTCTTTATACTTGGTTTGTAACGTTCACTCACCAGTGTGTAGACACTTGTCAATATACGTCTTTATACTTGGTTTGTAATGTTCACTCACCAGTGTGTAGACACTTGTCAATATACGTCTTTATACTTGGTTTGTAACGTTCACTCACCAGTGTGTAGACACTTGTCAATATACGACTTTATACTTGGTTTGTAATGTTCACTCACCAGTGTGTAGACACTTGTCAATATACGTCTTTATACTTGGTTTGTAACGTTCACTCACCAGTGTGTAGACACTTGTCAATATACGTCTTTATACTTGGTTTGTAATGTTCACTCACCAGTGTGTAGACACTTGTCAATATACGTCTTCATACTTGGTTTGTAACGTTCACTCACCAGTGTGTAGACACTTGTCAATATACGTCTTCATACTTGGTTTGTAACGTTCACTCACCAGTGTGTAGACACTTGTCAATATACGTCTTTATACTTGGTTTGTAACGTTCACTCACCAGTGTGTAGACACTTGTCAATATACGTCTTTATACTTGGTTTGTAATGTTCACTCACCAGTGTGTAGACACTTGTCAATATACGTCTTCATACTTGGTTTGTAACGTTCACTCACCAGTGTGTAGACACTTGTCAATATACGTCTTTATACTTGGTTTGTAATGTTCACTCACCAGTGTGTAGACACTTGTCAATATACGTCTTTATACTTGGTTTGTAACGTTCACTCACCAGTGTGTAGACACTTGTCAATATACGTCTTCATACTTGGTTTGTAACGTTCACTCACCAGTGTGTAGACACTTGTCAATATACGTCTTCATACTTGGTTTGTAACGTTCACTCACCAGTGTGTAGACACTTGTCAATATACGTCTTCATACTTGGTTTGTAACGTTCACTCACCAGTGTGTAGACACTTGTCAATATACGTCTTTATACTTGGTTTGTAACGTTCACTCACCAGTGTGTAGACACTTGTCAATATACGTCTTCATACTTGGTTGTAAACGTTCACTCACCAGTGTGTAGACACTTGTCAATATACGTCTTTATACTTGGTTTGTAATGTTCACTCACCAGTGTGTAGACACTTGTCAATATACGTCTTTATACTTGGTTTGTAATGTTCACTCACCAGTGTGTAGACACTTGTCAATATACGTCTTTATACTTGGTTTGTAACGTTCACTCACCAGTGTGTAGACACTTGTCAATATACGTCTTTATACTTGGTTTGTAATGTTCACTCACCAGTGTGTAGACACTTGTCAATATACGTCTTTATACTTGGTTTGTAACGTTCACTCACCAGTGTGTAGACACTTGTCAATATATGTCTTTATACTTGGTTTGTAATGTTCACTCACCAGTGTGTAGACACTTGTCAATATACGTCTTTATACTTGGTTTGTAATGTTCACTCACCAGTGTGTAGACACTTGTCAATATACGTCTTCATACTTGGTTGTAAACGTTCACTCACCAGTATGTAGACACTTGTCAATATACGTCTTTATACTTGGTTTGTAATGTTCACTCACCAGTGTGTAGACACTTATCAATATACGTCTTTATACTTGGTTGTAAACGTTCACTCACCAGTGTGTAGACACTTGTCAATATACGTCTTTATACTTGGTTTGTAATGTTCACTCACCAGTGTGTAGACACTTGTCAATATACGTCTTTATACTTGGTTGTAAACGTTCACTCACCAGTGTGTAGACACTTGTCAATATACGTCTTTATACTTGGTTTGTAATGTTCACTCACCAGTGTGTAGACACTTGTCAATATACGTCTTTATACTTGGTTGTAAACGTTCACTCACCAGTGTGTAGACACTTGTCAATATACGTCTTTATACTTGGTTTGTAATGTTCACTCACCAGTGTGTAGACACTTGTCAATATACGTCTTTATACTTGGTTTGTAACGTTCACTCACCAGTGTGTAGACACTTGTCAATATACGTCTTTATACTTGGTTGTAAACGTTCACTCACCAGTATGTAGACACTTGTCAATATACGTCTTCATACTTGGTTGTAAACGTTCACTCACCAGTGTGTAGACACTTGTCAATATACGTCTTTATACTTGGTTTCATAATCCTATTTACTTTATAATCATACTTGTATGCATTTTGAAACTTAATGAAAAGAAGCGATCTGCGAATGTATAACAGGAATGTATTATGTAGACATTTCATAGTTTGTCCATATGGATCATAATTTGCATGGACGCCCTAGTGTATGTCGTCTGCATCATTACACTTCTGGACGAAAACAATGATTCTGTTGAAAACTTATTAAAAACAAAAATGCAAATATTAAAATTAAAGTTACAAGAGCAATGTCAGGCTATTACCTTCTTCGAGGAATGTATCCATCAACATCCACAAAAACAAGTGATATATAATTCATCTGCAGATTTCCCAAGTGATGTGTCTTTTAACAGTTTTTTAACAGTCTGATATACGAAAACGTGATGTATCGTTTCAGGTATTTCACATTGCTGCATAGTTTCATTGGTTACCCAAGATAGCACACCTGGCAACTAATTGCGTAATGTGCGTCATTCTTTTTAAAAAGTTTTTTAGTTAGCCAATAATGAGCAATCAATCAATGTATTGGCGTTTAGTCCTTTTAAAGAAGGGTGTTGTTTTACATAGACACAGACACGACAGAGTGTATTCAGTATAGATTAGTAAATGTACATACATAAACACTACCTTTTGACAAATCCCCCATAAAACTAATTAATCAATCAGCGTGTTATCGATTAATCCTGTGATCGATCCAGAGAAAAGAAATGCCAAATGGGGTCCTTTGTCGGGTAATCTAAGTGGCGTTACCACTAATTATACTTGTTATAAATTCATTAACTGAGCATCAAGTGAATGATAACAAATAACGTGTAGCTTTATGCCACCTAACACGGATTACAACCTAGCGACACCAAGTGATTTTGACAAAATCGTCTATGAAAACAAGGGTTGTAACTCGAAAACTAGGCAAAGCAGGCAAAAAAACTAAATGATAGTAGATTGTGAGAACATACAGCTTTCATTTTTCTCCACAGCTTTCACGTTTTCAGGTTTGTACAAACCTGTAAACGAAAATAGTTTAACCCCTGAAATGTAGATGAATACTGCACAGAGCCTCAGTTCTATACTTACTATTACGTCACGGAGACGCGCCGCTCTTATTGGTTGAAATTTCGTTTGCGGATGAGAATTGTGCACTGTTTACAAAAAGGTCGATTTAAGGTAATTAAAGATCGAAATGAGCAGTTTTAATGACGGGGTTTAATTTATAACATTGTCAGCAAGTGATTTTGCATTTGTAGCCTATTAGAGTATATGTGACCTTTACGTCTAAGAAGGATCAACAATTCATCTTCAAGTATATAGCACCTACATCAGCAGGACTTACTCCTTTAAGGAGTCAAGTTACATATTTGTCTTGCACCAGCAATGAGGAATTCAACAAGAGTTATATGACACTTCATTGAACCTGGTTACTACAGTCAACTTATACCAACGTGAAGAGACTGTGGAAATTACTTCACAACATATGTGTAAGATAATCACTGTATTATGTTCAGTTAAAGAACACCAACATAACAACCAGGAGGTACCTGCATCAGTATTAAGTGGAGGAAGGTTCCGCACACTTCTACTCAGTCATCTATACATGTCCTCATTCGTGTATCTCTGGGACGAGCTGAAAAGTGAAGTTACGACAAGCCCAAATGCTAGCGAGGGAATCGCCAACTGCACAAGATTTCACAATGATCATATGACTGTAACACTGGAGACGTCACATCTGGAATCTGATTGGTCCTCAACAGACAGTGCCCTGAGCAGAAGACAGCTATATTGTTCTCGTGTCAGGAAGTCATCTACTGTTGTGAACATCTTGCTCACAATGTACAGTGTTAGCTATCTGAAGATGAAGAATGACACATCTTCATGGCATATTGTTGAGATTCCTGCAGGGATTGGGAAAATCAGGGGCCATGGGCCATTTTGCACAGTAGTATGAAAAATTGCCCATTAAAATTCGGAAGTTTACTATTGATACAAGGGCAGTGGCCCATTCAAAATTCAGGAAATGGCTAATAATCCTGAAAATGGCCCATTGTCAAAGTTCTCTTTCCCTGTCTCTGTTCCTGATATCAACATCTTCAGATGAAACATGTACCTGTTCCTACTACCTCACAGACTGTCTTCATGAATATTCAAGTGATTGAAACGTTCCTGCAGCAAGGAGTAGAATGGTATCGTATAACTGGATGATTATTGATGAAGTCATAGTTGGATCTGACACAAGTTCTAAATTCTGAGGATGAAGAATTTTTGCAACATGCAAGTTCTACTCACTTTGTTATCACTGCGACAGTGGAAGTGACTTCTTGGTCTGTTCAATTCAGCGCAGCCCTTGACCAGAAGGGGAAGACTTATCACTATGCCCATTACAACGTTTGCCTTCTAGGACTGCAAACCTGAGCCCAGGATATAACATTCAGGGGGAGGTTACAATTAAGGCTGCTTCAATGGTTTGTGAATCTACATCTGACCAGTGCGAACCCGATACAGTTACCAGAGAATCTGAAACCATATCTCCTATGGCGGACTCGCGAATCGAAGGTCTGCGCAGGAACTTATTTATCAGAGGTGGACTGAAACACTCATCTCTGTGGATGCATCCCTTCAAGGATGGGTGCTCATCTCGACAACAAAATGACAGCAGAGAAATTGTCCAGCCAAGATTGCCATTTGAACATCAATCAATTGGAAATGAAGACAGTAATCAACCCAATACAGCATTGGTCAGAAGTGTTAAAAAATGCAGTACACCTGATCGACGCAAACAGCTCCACAGTGGCATATTACATAAACAAACAAAAATCTGGTGTCAAACTAACTAAAGCACCAGGATTACTTTGCTCATTCAAATTGGAGGATCAACAACATAAATTCAAAGCCCTGGCTTTCTGAATGTTGTTTTACAACACCTCGATAGTGAAGAATAAATGATTGGATCGAACATCCTTTGAATATTGAATAATCTGGTGGATACTCTAAACAATTAAGCATAAGTCAGGATAAGTAAAAATATGTAATTTTCTGAAATAAATTGATATTTTATACTTATCCTCACTCATGATGTCAACCCTTCCAACCACCCCTTCATGTCAGTCACTGGGATTTCCCTGCAAATCCTTGTGTTTTAGCTACAATATCTTGGAGACAGTGACAAATATGGCCGGTCATGTGACCAATATTGGTGCTAGATAGAAGAAAGGTAGGGTACTCGTGGGTGAACGTGATTTTACATCTTCTTTAGGGAACTCCAAGGGATTTCAAGTATTCCACTAACTTTAGAATAGAGGGAGGCAAGTAATTAAGCATCAGTCAGGATAAGTATGAAATATTAATTTTATTCAGAAAGTTACATTTTTCCTATTAAAAGGTCAGCCTACAAAAACATGGCATCTGACTGGAGAATCCTATCACTACTGCATGTGGGTAATACATGGACTAAAGGCTTCTGCAAGGTCTTGATTCACTGGTGTGTTATATGTCTCACAGACTGGAGAATCCTGTCAATACTGCATGTGGGTAATGCATGAGTAAAAGGCTTTCCCAGAGCCTTGTTTTACTGGTGTTACATGTCTCACTGACCGGAGAATGCTATTAATACTGTATGTAGGCCTTGCCTCACTGATGTGTTACATATCATGTTCTTGGCTGTTACAGGGAGTAAACACTGACAAGCTGACTACATTCATCAACACTATCAATGGAAAGGAGGGAACAAGGTGAGAAATTTATAGAAATGTCTGTCCCTTCGCATTTCATATGCTGAGGGAAGCTGTAGATTGTTGAAGGTTTTGTCAAACAAACTGCAAATACTCAACTTCTTGCACCTACTGGGGACTCCAAGTTTATGTAGGCTTGCCCATCCTTATGAGGTACCCATACACGGCTGGGTGGACTGGGATACATACTGACAGTGACAGTACTTTGGCCCAGTTTATTGTTGCTGTACCCGCAACTAGGTGTATGCAGATATTCATGTGGCTACCATCTTTACAAACAGATCTGTGGGCTCTTTTAAGTGCACAGGGTGGTGTACTGTACACTACGAGTTGTGACCACAGTGAAAGGGTCTGCACACAAAGCTGACTGAAAGGTTTACGCAAGGTACGACACATCAAGCTTGCTGGATTACCAGCCTGGCGCCATAGACAGCTCATCCACCACATCCCACATCAAGTATCAATACTGAAAAGCTTACCACACTCCTTGGACATTGAGGATATTTCGAGACATATCTACAAGATTTGATTTTTTTGTATCAGGTGTTTTACATCATCTGTTTGAACCTATCGATAAGCATGATTGTTTCACCTGGCGTAGAAGACCACCTTCCTTCTGGCCTTGTATCATTTGGACAATGTCTCATTGTCTGTACATGGGATTCTGCAGTCTCATGTAACAGGGGTGTATGTGTAAGGACTATACTAACTTTAGTACTTAAGGGTTTTGGCTAACCCATCTGTCACCCAGGGATCATAGTGTACCTTATACTCACAGGAGGCTATCTCACGTGTCACCCAGGAATCATAGTGTACCTTATAGTCACAGGAGGATAACTCATGTGTCATCCAAGAATCATAGTGTACCGTATACTTACAGGAGCGTAACTCATGCATCATTCATTAATCATAGAGTACCTTGTACTTACAGGAGGCTAACCCATGCGTCACCCAGGAATCATAGTGTACCTTACACTCACAGGAGGCTAACTCATCTGTCACCCATTAATCAGTGTACCTTGTACTTACAGGAGACTAACTCATGCATCACCCAGGAATTATAGTGTACTGTATACTTACAGGAGCGTAACTCATGCATCATTCATTAATCATAGAGTACCTTGTACTTACAGGAGGCTAACCCATGCATCACCCAGGAATCATAGTGTACCTTATACTCACAGACAGCTAACTCATCTGTCACCCAGGAATCATAGTGTACCGTATACTCACGTTAGGCTAACTCATGTGTCACCCAGGAATCATAGTGTACCTTACACTCACAGGAGGCTGGCTCATGTGTCACCCAGGAATCATAGTGTACCTTATACTCTCATTAGGCTAACTCATGTGTCACCCAGGAATCTTAGTGTACCTTAAACTCACAGGAGGCTAACTCATGTGTCACCCAGGAATCTTAGTGTACCTTATAGTCTCATTAGGCTAACCCATGTGTCACCCAGGAATACACTCACAGGAGGCTATCTCATGTGTCCCCCAGGAATCATAGTGTACCTTAAACTCACAGGAGGCTAACTCATGTGTCACCCAGGAATCATAGTGTACCTTATACTCACAGGAGGCCATCTCACGAGTCACCCAGGAATCATAGTGTACCTTATAGTCACAGGAGGCTAACTCATGTGTCACCCAGGAATCATAGTGTACCTTACACTCACAGGAGGCTGGCTCATGTGTCACCCAGGAATCATAGTGTACCTTATACTCTCATTGGGCTAACTCATGTGTCACCCAGGAATCTTAGTGTACCTTATACTCTCATTAGGCTAACTCACGTGTCACCCAGGAATACACTCACAGGAGGCTAACTCATGTGTCCCCCAGGAATCATAGTGTACCTTAAACTCACAGGAGGCTAACTCATGTGTCACCCAGGAATCTTAGTGTACCTTATACTCTCATTAGGCTAACCCATTTGTCACCCAGGAATACACTCACAGGAGGCTATCTCATGTGTCACCCAGGAATCATAGTGTACCTTAAACTCACAGGAGGCTAACTCATGTGTCACCCAGGAATCATAGTGTACCTTATAGTCACAGGAGGCTATCTCACGTGTCACCCAGGAATCATAGTGTACCTTATACTCACAGGAGGCTAACTCATGTGTCACCCAGGAATCATAGTGTACCTTATAGTCACAGGAGGCTATCTCACGTGTCACCCAGGAATCATAGTGTACCTTATACTCACAGGAGGCTAACTCATGTGTCACCCAGGAATCATAGTGTACCTTATACTCACAGGAGACCATCTCACGTGTCACCCAGGAATCATAGTGTACCTTATAGTCACAGGAGGCTATCTCATTTGTCACCCAGGAATCATAGTGTACCTTATAGTCACAGGAGCGTAACTCATGCGTCACCCATTAATCATAGAGTACCTTGTACTTACAGGAGACTAACTCATGCATCACCCAGGAATCATAGTGTACCTTATACTCACAGACGGCTAACTCATCTGTCACCCAGGAATCATAGTGCACCGTATACTTACAGGAGCGTAACTCATGCATCATTCATTAATCATAGAGTACCTTGTACTTACAGGAGGCTAACCCATGCGTCACCCAGGAATCATAGTGTACCTTACACTCACAGACAGCTAACTCATCTGTCACCCAGGAATCATAGTGTACCGTATACTCACATTAGGCTAACTCATGTGTCACCCAGGAATCATAGTGTACCTTACACTCACAGGAGGCTGGCTCATGTGTCACCCAGGAATCATAGTGTACCTTATACTCTCATTAGGCTAACTCATGTGTCACCCAGGAATCTTAGTGTACCTTATACTCTCATTAGGCTAACTCATGTGTCACCCAGGAATACACTCACAGTAGGCTATCTCATGTGTCACCCAGAAATCATAGTGTACCTTAAACTCACAGGAGGCTAACTCATGTGTCATCCAGGAATCATAGTGTACCTTACACTCACAGGAGGCTAACTCATGTGTCACCCAGGAATCTTAGTGTACCTTATACTCTCATTAGGCTAACCCATGTGTCACCCAGGAATACACTCACAGGAGGCTATCTCATGTGTCACCCAGGAATCATAGTGTACCTTATAGTCACAGGAGGCTATCTCACGTGTCACCCAGGAATCATAGTGTACCTTATAGTCACAGGAGGCTATCTCACGTGTCACCCAGGAATCGTAGTGTACCTTATAGTCACAGGAGGCTATCTCACGTGTCACCCAGGAATCATAGTGTACCTTATAGTCACAGGAGGCTATCTCACGTGTCACCCAGGAATCATAGTGTACCTTATAGTCACAGGAGGCTATCTCATTTGTCACCCAGGAATCATAGTGTACCTTATACTCACAGGAGGCTATCTCATTTGTCACCCAGGAATCATAGTGTACCTTATACTCACAGGAGGCTATCTCACGTGTCACCCAGGAATCATAGTGTACCTTATACTCACAGGAGGCTAACTCATGTGTCACCCAGGAATCATAGTGTACCTTATACTCACAGGAGGCTACCTCATTTGTCACCCAGGAATCATAGTGTACCTTATAGTCACAGGAGGCTATCTCACGTGTCACCCAGGAATCATAGTGTACCTTATAGTCACAGGAGGCTATCTCATTTGTCACCCAGGAATCGTTGTGTACCTTATACTCACAGGAGGCTATCTCATTTGTCACCCAGGAATCATAGTGTACCTTATAGTCACAGGAGGCTATCTCACGTGTCACCCAGGAATCATAGTGTACCTTATACTCACAGGAGGCTAACTCATGTGTCACCCAGGAATCATAGTGTACCTTATACTCACAGGAGGCTATTTCGCGTGTCACCCAGGAATCATAGTGTACCTTATAGTCACAGGAGGCTATCTCATTTGTCACCCAGGAATCATAGTGTACCTTATACTCACAGGAGGCTATCTCATTTGTCACCCAGGAATCATAGTGTACCATAGTGTATACTTACAGGAGAATACTACTAACATTAAAGTGTTGAAATGAAAGCATTCTAAAAGTCACCTCCCATTCTAAAATTGACCATAAAGTTTATACAATAGCAATAAGCATAAAAATGCACTTACTGGGATGGGTTTATTTTGTTCTGTAAAGGTATATGTGTATCACTGCAGCTCACATCTGGTGACAGTTCCCCCGGGCCCGATGTTGTCAGATGCTCTCCTCAGCTCACCTGTCATTGTTGGAGAAGATGGCTCCGGTGTTGGCATCAGTGCAGCAGGGTTTGAGTTTGGTGTTGATCCTAATGAAGATCCTGAACTTGCTCTCGTAAGAACATTTATGTTGTATGCATGGCAATGGAGTTTACAGATTTATAAGCGGTAATATTGAAAGAAAGTGTTACTTTAACTAACAACTGCTCAAACATGCATGATATAGTGACATTGTGTAAGGTGAAATATTTTGGATTGGGATCAGTATCTATGTTTTTGTGTTCCTTTAAATGGACTATTGTACATGATTTAGCCATACTTGGTTAATGTGTAGTCACGATGCATATTGAAAGACACTTACTAATAGACTGATAAGTACTTTCCATGGTTACATGATTAAGAACATGACAGCACTATAGAGTGAAGTTACTTACAATGTGTCTGATCACTGTGTCCATGGTAAATGGTGTGGTGGTGTTGTTGTTGCAGGCTCTGCGTGTGTCGATGGAGGAGCAGAGAGCCCGGCAGGAGAGGGAGGCACGGGACACTGCCACACAGGCTGTCATGGAGACCGGCACCCAGGGGCCACCAGCTACAGAGGGTATGGCAGAAGGGTTTAAACCTACCTTCACACTGACTATGTCAGCTTTAACCGTTGTTTCCTGAACGTCATTGAACATGTATGCTGCATAACTGTAACTGTAGTAGCTACAATTGGGTTAGTTTGGTTAATTGTCACTCAGGATGGTTTTGATTATAGCATGTAGCATTAGTTTGTTATACTGATAGACATTGCTACTTGTTGTTACCTTGCCTACCGATCAGTGTGAAATGGTTAAGTCAAGGTCTGGTACTGTGTTCTTGATTATAGGATGTAATATTAATGTGTAATACTGACAGACATTGATGCTTGTCTTTTGATGGGGTAGCCTAGTGGTTAAAGTGTTTGCTAGTTACGATGAAGATATTCTGATCAATACCCACAACCAGTTCTCCAACAAGGTGGGTTAGGGTGGAGAATAACCCTAACACTGATACAGAATGGGACACTTTCACATTATATTGAAATCATTTGAATTTTAGAGTAATTTTTCTGTTTGCGCACAAATATTTGAACATCAGTTCTGACAGTTACTATCTTTTTCCTTTTTATGACTCATACTTATTGCTTATCTCCCTTTCCCTTTGAAGGTTAAGTGGAAACCTCTGTCCGTATATTCCAAGAACGGTGAAAACTTTACTCACCCAAATAGTGGCCTCTTGCCGCCACTGCGTCTGACATGACAGCAGCCATATTGTCACTCTGTCCTCCATAGTCATGATACAACAGCAACAATCTAGCTCAGAAATAGATCGACCTGTCCATCACTTGACCCCTGTTCCATCTTGTGAACCCTTTCCTGAAAAGCCTCACATCTCTGATGATAATACTGACGTGGAATTAACCTCATCAGGCTATACAGATTCTGAGCTGTAGCTCGGATCATAACGGTTTACTGATTGCATCTCCCAGTCCTACACATAACTCAGGTCTACATGTAGAGGAGGATATAGGTACCCAGACAATAAAAACCTATTTCACAAGTGACAGATACCCTGAAGGCAGCATTTGCGAAAGGAAAGCACCCGAAGTAGACAAAGATTAAGCATGAATGACTTGAAGTCGAGCACATACAGTGTGGATGAAAAGAAATTAGTCTCCTCATCCTCTGCAGGTCTTGAATGTTGGCTCACTGTCTCCTACTTTTGAACCCTTATCAAGAGGAGGCTTATCCATATACTGGGGGCAATACACAGTCTGTCAACCAACCTGCTGTGAATTCTATGGATAAACAATCCGTCAAGAACATTTTACTCCTGGAGCAACCCTTATTCAAGTGATTTGGGAGGATTTCAAGCAGCGTAGGTCTTATGCACATGTTTATTCAAGCAGCTATTGCAATATATTTCTTGGAAGCTAATTAGTTACACGACCGATGAGGTCACATGCTCGTGAACTGATTGGTCCAGGAAACCAAAGCCCTATGCTGGCCTGATCTGCATATCACGTGTCAGTAAGCTCACTGGGTTGTAAACAAATCCATTGTATGCAGAATTACTTCATCTACATCTATTGACAACAATATGCAACTCTGTTCCATTATCATTATGGAGATCGTGACAGCTGTCCTGCCTTGGCAGTGGGATTAACAATGAACACGTTTTCATCACCAGTTCCAGATTTACTGTCTTCATCCGACACCACAGGGGAAGGACTGAACTCGTTTTCATCACCAGTTCCAGATTTACTGTCTTCATCCGACACCACAGGGGAAGGACTGAACACGTTTTCATCACCAGTTCCAGATTTACTGTCTTCATCCGACACCACAGGGGAAGGACTGAACACATTTTCATCACCAGTTCCAGATTTACTGTCTTCATCCGACACCACAGGGGAAGGACTGAACACGTTTTCATCACCAGTTCCAGATTTACTGTCTTCATCCGACACCACAGGGGAAGGACTGAACACATTTTCATCACTAGTTCCAGATTTACTGTCTTCATCCGACACCACAGGGGAAGGACTGAACAGGTTTTCATCACCAGTTCCAGATTTAATGTCTTCATCTGACACCATCGCAGGGGAAGGACTGGACACGTTTCATCACCAGTTCTACTACCAAAAGTTTTCACAAAATATCACTCAGACTAAAGTACTCCAACTGCCTTTGGTGGCACCTACCAGCTGTCGAGAATGTAGTTCCCAAAACTAATAAAACTAACCCTGACCCAAACCTAAATACCAGAGAGGCCATCACACAAGATGGACTCATGCCAATCCATTAGGATTCAAATTAAATGCATGGTGCATATTCTCATCCATTAAGGCTTCACACGATCAAGTTATGCCAAAGCTACTAGATGCTTAAAAGGTTCTATTCACCTAGATTCTGTTAGCGTAGTTCCCCTATGAACACAAGGGTATACTTGCCAAGATTCCTGAACTCATCACCATATTAAAGTCCTTGAAACTTAAAGATCAACAGAGCAAGTTAAATCCTCCAGTGTAAGATCTGAATAGTTCTCCAACATCTTACTAGTGACAACTATGAGCCTCTGATGACAGCTATTTTTGAGTTGTTACGACAAATGCTAATTTTTAACTTACCTTACCATAGGGCTTATGCATATTACCTCAAGCATCGCTTAAAAGAGATCAGACAGTCATTGATACGCCATTCTATCGAATGGCTACCTCATGTATCGACGTGTGTATTGGAATGGAAGTGACACGATCTCCCTTTCCACGCATACACGAAGAATCAAAAAACTTCACTTTTACTTCAAGCATCTTACCTGTCAGGCGTGATTTTTGTTTGATTACGCTATTTTGCTACTTGCTTTGTATTAAAGTTGCTTTTGGCTCTGGTAGGTGTGTTTTTTTCTACCTTTTCCCTTATTGGTGGTGAAGATTACAGTAATTTATCTTCACTTACCTGGTTTACCTCGTGTTTTTCGACTTGCGGCAATATCTCCCAGTTTTCCATATTGTTTGTCCATTTTTCCTTGCACATGTTGGTAATGTTGGATTCCAGTCCGTCTTCTTGACCAGTGTGTGTTCTTGTGCACATAACTTTGCTTATGTATCCATTTGTTGCTAGTTTTTTATGCTCTGCGTGATTCAGTGGGGGCAGCCATTTTGGTTGTGTACTCTCTTCTGGCGTGCTCATTTTTTTTCTGCAGGTGTGTAACTCCATTTTCTGTTGTAGGTTTTCTTTTTTCAGTTAAACCAAATTCCCTTATGGCGTTCTTTCATTTAAGTTATTTGATTGTTTCTCTGCGTGTTGCAGCTTTGTTATGATCTGGCAGTTCAACACTCTCTGCAAGGTGCAGAAGTCTGCAAAGGATCCCCACCCCTGGTGTGTGGACTGAGACTGTTAATTGTACTTTTGATGATCGATGCCATCATTGCTCATCTCTCCATATTCAGGAATTCAAGGCCTGTCTGTCGGCAAAAAGGAAACACTCAGAGGAAAAGGGATCTGGGATCACAGTCATCGCTCGCTCGGACGCCGGACAACCACTCATCACCATCGGCGACTCCATCAACGCTTCCTTCACTTCCTACGGAGTTGACGCCTACGCCTTTACCACAGTGGTCCTCAGATTCTTTCGTCGATCTCTCCCACCCAGACGCTCTCTCTCACCCTGAGGTGCAGAAACTTTTGGGAACTCTTTTGCGACTGAGCACTGATCCAGCGCCATCACCTGCATTGCTCTCTACTCTGTCATCTAATCTTCTGATGCCGACACCGACGCCGACGCCTGTGGCTGTGCCCTTGGACACTATATTTTCTACAGCAGCAACGCCTACGCCTGTTCCAACGCCAGTGCCATCGTCACCTCCATCCACTACTCCATTGTCAGTGCCCACACCTATACGGACACCTATGGGGTCTTACAGAATTCTCAAGTGCACGGTTACCGCTACACTCTCTAGGGAGGAGATGTTGCAACAACAACTTATGGAAGAGTGTGCTAGGCGCTTAGAAGCGGAACGCTCCCGTCATTGTTCACGATTCACGATTTTTTTTCCCTCGTTCATTGTTGGACAAGGATAGGCGTTCCAGATCGCTGGCTTACTCCAAACGCTTCTGGACATGCTCCGTTCTCGCTCCCAGACACCGCCATCTTGCCGTTTGCCACGGCGTCTCAGATCGCGCTCCGCGACGCTCATCTTTGTTCTGGTGTGGAGTCTCGGATGTCGACTTCTGCAGATGCCTATTGACGTCAGAGTCATACAGTATCATGGGACGACATGGAGGAAAGGTTCTTCTCACCTGATTACAAAGATGAAGCACCTGAGGACTCGGATGATTGGGGCACCTGGATTGTCCCTCTCTGTCTCCTGGCACGGATGATCTGAAAGCTACTCGCTTTTCACCAGAATTACTGATTCCTCCGCATCCGATGGTGGCATATGCGATTGCCTCTGTTGATGTGGACTTTGCTAAGCTATCACTCTCTTCCACAATCAAGGCACCGAAGTCTAAGAATGGCGACCATAAAATTCACAGCTTGGATTTTGCTGATAACGGGCAGCTCATGACGAATCGCTTATACGCCTGGCTAGTTCTCCACAGAATTCATACAGAGTCCAGGACTCCAAGATGTAGGCCATTGACCCTGAGTTGAAGGGTATGCTTAAACCCATCTCATCTTTAGCTTCAGCTTCGTTGGAAGCCGCCTGGGACCTCACTGAAGACAACGCCTCTAGAGTGGATCATCTCTCGACGCTGGGGGAAGTATTATACGACTAGTTGGCACATCTGAGAGCGGAGCTAGCTATGACTACGGCAGTTTGGCGTTCAGACTTCCTTGACCCCTGTACTTGGCAGGAATAATTTCAACGCAATCTATTCAGGGCGCCTTTTTCATCACGTTATCTCTTCAACGACATGATCCCTGAGGTATGTAGACAGCATGCAGGGTTGACTAACATGGAAGTGTCAATTTTAACTTTCAAATCTCAAGTACCTGCTTTTCGTGGCTGTACAGCCTCCAGGGGAAGAGGGAAACGCAGTTACATACTAAGCTGTGTATCAGTACGTTCAGCATTCGTCAGAAGACGAGGCTGTGGTAGGGCCAACAATGATGGACAGCGCCCCAGGGAGCCTCCTACAACACTGAGTAGGGACAGAGGCAAGTGCCCCTAGTCAGCTCGTTGAAGATTTGGTTTTGTTAGACTGGGGGCGGGAGGTCCTGATTCGACCCACTCCTGTAGGCGGGAGACTAGGGATCTTCTGGAGAAACTGGATTTTTCTAGGGGATCCATTCGTTACCAACATAATTTGGACCAGTTACAAGCTCCCCATTACTGTGTCGCCGCCTCTCCCAGTCATGCGTATACTCTCCAGCCCAAAGTGTGCTCTTATCCGATAGCATTCAGATCCTATTAGACAAGAATGCTCTCAAGACATTGCAAGACCCCCAGCAGTCCCCAGGGTTCTACTCACCCATCTTCCTCGTGCCCAAGAAGGATTTTGAGAGTGATTCACAACATGGCAACATTCAACAGGCTGTACCATCAGGACCCGCCACACTTCCAGATCATATCCTTGGGACAACTTCATGCCAAGCTCTGCCCCAGGTCTTGGCTAGCCAGTTTAGACTTGCAGGACGCCTATCTACATGTTCCAATTTACTGGCCGCGCAGGAAGTTCCTGCGCTTTGTATTCAACAACGGTCACTACCAATGGAAGGTACTCCTGCTTGGCATTTCTAAGGCCCTGTTGCTATTCACCCATATCACAATGCCCATCACCCGGCTTCTCCATCTTCGGAATGTGGATTTCAACCCATACATAGACGACTGTCTAATCAAACATCTCGATCATCAGTGGCTACGCAAACAGATGGCGTTTGCCACTTGTCTCCTCGAGCAACTAGGGTGGATTGTCAACAGTGAGAAATCCCATCTGGAACCATCCCAGGAGTTGACTTTCATTGGAGGCCTGTTCATGACACACTCCATCCTTGTCAGAATCCCACCGTCTCAATGGGAAAAGATAGCTGCTTTCGCCGATCAGGGACTTTCTCAGCCAATGACCCTCAGGGAGTGGCAGTCCCTGCTAGGCCTTCTCACATCTGTCAGGACTTGGCTCTAAGAAGTCGTCTGATGCTTCAACCGTTGCAGCGCTTTCTCCTTCCTCACATACAGGCTGACAATCTATGTGTCAGGTTCCGTCTACCGGATCATCTTCACCAGTATCTTCGATGGTGGACTCGAGAGTCGAACGTTTATGTCTCCTTGACAGACTTGAAACACAACCAAGAACTTTTTGTCGACGCCTCCCTTCAAGGTTGGGGCACTCACCTCAACAGTCAGGTGCTCTCGGGCTGTGGTCCAATGCCGAACGCAGGTGGCACATCAACAGTCTGGAGTTTCTAGCGGTGATTCTTGCTGTTCAGTATTGGATGTAGATTTTGCGGAACACATGCCTTCTTATAGCGTCCGACAACTCCACAGTATTGTCTGGGTGATTCGGAATCAAGGCACCACAAGATGCCAGCAGCTGTTGGACCAGATGTTTCACCTGGCCAACATTCTCGACGATGGCAACATTCGAGTTCAAGTTTGCCACATCCCAGGAATGTACTGGCAGACGCCCTCTCCAGACCATGCAGACCATCGCAAACAGAGTGGATGCTGCACCCGGAGGCTTTTCGTCTGCTGTGTCAACAACACAACCAGCCACTCATCGACCTGATCGTACCGGATCCACAGGCCTGGCAATCAACGTCATTGCTGGATTCTTATGTGTTCCCTCCACCAGTTCTTCTACCAGCGGTGGTGGCCAAGGTCAAGGTACCGCTACAGATTGGCCGCAGCTACTACGTCATCCACACAGTCATCTTCTGCATCCCGATTCGGTGAGGTTTCTTTTACACGTTTGGACCATCTGCAGAAAGCCTTGAGAAGGGTTACTTTACTTGGGTGGCAAAGGTTATTGCTCTGGTGCACCGGGTATCTACTAGAGATTTCTTTATGATAACAAGTGGAATCTTCGAGGCAGTACCATTGCAATGTACTTATCGGCTCTTAATTCCGTCTTAGCAGTCAAGTGTGACCGACAGGTGTCCAAGGTCACGAGTGTGGGCATTGAAATTTTACATCAGCGAGAATCTTGAATTCTCAGTGTGTCTTTTAAATCAACTAAATTGTGTGATTTACTTCTAATACTTCTGTATGAATAGGTGGTTCCCTGCTCAACCAGTCACTAAATCAGAAGAATGAAGATGAGTTCACAGTAGTACATGATCAGACTAGAAAGCTTGGGTAGCCTGAAGGGTGGCGGAGGCACCACCTGTTTGTTGGATTTGAGCAGTAAGTTTGAGACAGGATTAGAAGAAGTGTGTAATTTTTATGATAAAATTGATAATTTTTCCTTATCCTGACTCTTGATTATGATGCCTGTCTTTTTCATCTATTCAAACATAGTTCAAGTTCATTCATTGAAAAAGATATAAAATCAGATCTCACCCACGAGTAGCCTCCCTTTAGCCCTTGCATTGGCATGCAAGTTGGTGCATTTCACTCTCTCCTTCATCACCCTACATGATATATATGAGTGCACCTGGGTACTGATACAGCACTATATCCTTTTAGTTTTTGACCTTATATCATTGAAATTTCAGCTGTATCCGGTTTGTGATTTGTATATTTATGTTATATAGCAGAATTATGACCAAATTGTGTGTATTTTATATGTAGTTTGTGTTGTATTTCATCTCTGTATGTTTGCTAACATTTGATGATAACTTGCTTGGGTTGTAAATAATAATATTGTAGCTCCTGGGGTCAGTCCTCTGCTACAGTAGAGGGCGCCGTTGCCACACAGAAGAGATTGTCACCTACCAAGATGTCGTCATCCCTAGCCCATTGTCCATGAAGACGACAACCCAAAAGACTTCGTCAAGCTCCCGTCGTGGTACATCACAGAAGTCAGTCATTCTCTTCTGAGATTGACCTTCAGATTAAGCAGACATTTTCTTATGACCCCCGATCCTCCTGACGGAGGTTACAGACTTCTACAAGTGGTAGTGTGACAACTACAGTTTCTACACCTGCCGCAGACCTACAATCACTGCAGACACAACGTACAAGAACCTATAGCAGTGTCAACACCCCCTTTGTAGCAGTCACAGGTGCAGGATTCATTGCAGAACTTTGACCTTGCATGTTTATATAACAGCTCTCTGAGAACATGATGAATCAATGCTTTGCTGAAAGCAAAGAAAGCTTCCAGTGTCTTCAAGTCTTTAACTCTGGTGTGAGTCAAGAACAATTACCTGCAGCAGTCACCCATGTATGCAGTCAAGGTCTCTCGGAGAGGAGAACGTTAACATTTATTACTTGTCTCTACTACTAGAAGTCTGGAGGATGCCAGGAACACAGGTTCCATGAATGCAGCAAGACTTACATATGCAGGTTCCAAGAAGGCACGTTCAACGTAAGTATGTTCCATGAAAACAAACAGCCTGCACAAAATTACAGCTTCAGGAAGGTGTAGACAGCACTTTAGCGTTCTTGAAACGCTTCCATCATAGTGTGTCAAGATTTGGCCCACGTCATAGAAATTCGCCCCAGACGTGCTCATGAAGCATGTTTGAATGTAGATGATGGCTAAATTGGATTAATATATGGCTGACAGAAGAGGGCGCACCTGAAACTAACAGTGTCAGATAATGTCAGAGAAAGCTCCGAAGTTGTATCTTTATCACACAGGCTGTTGCAAATGCCATGTTCGAAGTTATCCTGGATAAAGAAGACGGTATCAGCTTCGCAAGTCATTGCGGTGAAGATAAGTGGAAGAACAAACACAACTGCCTGAGAGATAGATTTATTACATCAATACTATTCAGTGAAGTTTTTCCATGCTCTACCACTCAGCCACCTATACACCCGTTTGCTCGTTTGTTACAACTCACGTTTCACCTGTAGACAAGCTGCACATCTTCATGAAGGCATGCCACATTCCAGGAGCAAAGAATGTCATAGCAAACATACCGTCACGACCGCTACAGCAGTCTCCAACAGAATGGGCTTAAACATCCAGAGGCGTTTCAGCTAAAAATACAGACATTAGGATCCCCGATAGTAGACTTGATTGCAACCAAGTTCAACGGTAACAGACATTTGTGTCTCCAATACCGGATCCACAAGCCTTCAAGCTACAGATGCACTCAGCATACCATGGCAGTATCACTGCCTCAAGTATTGCAAGAAAATACAAGGTGACCTCCTACAAGACCTTGGAAATCCTGCCTTAAAACTGCCAGATTTGTCAAATCATTCACCCACACACCTAGCAAGCTCACTGAAATCCAGCCACCATTCCAGCTACACGCTTGTTTGAAGAAAGGAAGATATGCTGCCTGAATGGCGAAGATTGTCATGTTCACCTCACTAACATCTACTCGGTCACTATGCAATGATAAGTGAAAGAGATTGAAGTTACATGCAAAGCGGGAGGGCTTTACTTCAAGTAAAGCATTTCATTCTCAAGTGGTTGACTACTTGTGCCGTTTATGATGCAAGACATTAAAAGGCTCTAAGTTATCAACTTACTTAACGGTGCTTAGAACAGTCATCACAATGAAAACTGGCGCAAAGTTGCCTAAAGTACCAAAACTACTTGTGTTACTACGTTCATTCAATTTGGAGGATAGATAAAGAATGTCAAGGCTCCCTCATGGGATCTGAACGAAGTCCTGCAACATCTCAAGCGACACTTCTGAGCCACTAGATTGGACATCCATGGACCTGCTATCGCAGAAAACACTATTTTTTGGTTGCCCTAGCAACACCTGTTTGGATGTAAAAAATACATGTGCTGGACTAAGCGTGAACATGCTCGAGAAAATGGCGCATAGTGACAGTGTACACCCTGGACTGATGGGATTTTATTGCCAAGAATCATCTGCCTGGACAGCCTGACAAACGATTTCACATTCCAACACTGTCTACAGTACTCGGTCCAAGTGACACGCTAGATTGTCCTTGTGTCCTGTGAGAGCATTGAAAATCTACCTGCAATGGACAAAGACAAGGAGAAAGAAATTCAAGCGCCTCTTTATTCCGTTATCAACTGAGCCGCCTACAGACGTTTCAAGGAATACAATATTTCGGTCTGGATGAGAAGAACTTCTATATTACGGGCATACAAAGCAGCTGGCCTTGTTCCACAACAAGCCTCCAATCCACATGACGTAACTGCCCTAGCGTCCAGCTTGATTACAACAATTATGGAGGACTGCTTTGGGAAATCCGATACAGTGTTTGCCAACCACCACCCGAGAGATATCGCCACCAAATATGTTAGCATTCATCAATTCAGTCCACTAGTTTTAGCACAACAACTTATGGTTTCTCAAAGGCGCTGAGAAAAATCACACCCTTTTTATCACGTAACTTGTCAATGCTTCTGCAGAGTGGAATTGTTAAATTCATTAGCATGTCTCAGAATAGACTTGAATGAGCGATTGCATCCCTGTACTTGTATGCTATACTTGTACCTGGAGAAGGGTTTGCATCTTCACTTAACTGATGTGTCAAACAATGAAGGTGCTTCAAGATAACTAGTAGGACACTAGTACATGTGCATCTAAAACCACATGAGGATGTCACAAGACACTTTCATTGACAAGTTTGACTCTGGCTAATGCACCGGCTAAAGAGAGGCTACTTGTGGGTGTTGAGTTTATGTCCTCTTTGAAGAATGAAACTTCAAGGGATTCAAGTGTTCCAATATGTTCGGACTGAAGAAGGAGACTAAGTCATACTAAATATGAGTTAGGATAAGGCTATAATATCAATTTTAATCAGAAAATTACATTTTTTACTTCTTCTGACTCATAGAAGGGCCCTCCCAACTGTTCCCTCTTACCACTATCTGGCTTCCCTGAATGCTATGGTGAGGGTTTATTATGGAGAAAATGGCCACAGTTGCGTCAGACACAGTGATGGGAAGAGGCAAAGGGTCCAGTAGGGGTGAGAAAGCATTAGGACAGAGGTTTCCACTCAACCTTTTGAGAGAAAGGGAGAAAAGCAATCAATGTGTGTCAGGATAAGTATGAAACATCAATTTTTTCATAAATATTACATATTACCACCAAGGATTTATCTTGAGTCCTATATCTGAGGGTCCCTCGGACTCAAGATTTTCAGGGGTCCAAGGCCTAGATTTTCGAAGCTCTCTTAGCACTAAGATAGTCATAAGTTAATGTATGGCACTTACAACCATCATAGCACCAAGAGAGCTACAAAATGGGGGGTCACAGACATTCAAACATGATTATTGTTGAAATATTTTTGCAATTCAGTTACTGATATTGTATTGTGTATCATGATCATCACATTGTTACAGCAAAATTAAATTGCAAATGATACTACAACCTGGCTAGTAGCAGATTCAGAGATAACTTATTGTTACTTAATAGAATTGTTTACAAAAAGTATTTTGACTTTTTGTGCATCCTTGAGGACATTGTTAATAAATATTGTTGCTTCCAGGATTAATTCTTTTGTGTATAGGACACAGGAATAAGCATCCCATAATTCCCTGTTGTATCACGTTGTGCCTTTGTGGAGACTTGAGCTGTTGGATGTGTTTGTGTAGAGAATATATCTGTTAGTTGTGTCTCTGGAGACTAAAGCTGTTGGACGTGTCTTTATGGGGAATAAAGATGTTGGTTGTGCCCTTTTGGAGACTTAAGCTATTGGTTGTGTCTTTGTGGAGAAGAATATATCTATTAGTTGTGGCTTTGTGGAGAATAAAACTGTTGGTTGAGTCTTTAGGGATGATATAGCTGCCAGTCCATTTGAGAACAAGATTTTGTATGATGATTCTGTCTTTTGTCCGTGCTAATGTTGTAATTTCTTGCCCAGGTGGGAACCCTGAGGAGGTGCTTCTGGAGAAAGCAATTGCCATGTCCATGCAGACGGATGAAGCCACTCCCACACCCACCAGTGGAATGGACTTTGGAGCCATGTCTGAGGATGAACAAATAGCATATGCTATGAGACTTTCACTTAATACAGGTACCAGATCATGGACATAGAATTCTTTGAAACATAGGCTGTGATTTAGACACTGCTTCAAAACCAGTGATATGTTGTATTCTTCTGATTGTATGTGCGTCACTTTCTCTGCATATACTGTTGTGATAGTGTATGTACCATTGACTGTGTTGTGTTCTGTCCTGATAGTGTACATACCATTGACTTGACTGGGTGGTGTCCTGATAGAGTATGTATCATTGGCTGTGTGGTGTTCTGATATTGTGTGTATTATTGACTGTGTGGTGTACTTTTTTGACAGTGTACGCATCACTGCCATTGACTCTGTAGTGAGAGAGGATATATCATTGACTGTTGAGTCCTGAAGTTTGGTGTTCTGTGCTGTACGTATCATTGACTCTGCAGTGTTCTGTTCTGACAGTGTACATATTGACTGTGTGGTGATCTGTTTTGACAGTTTATGTATCATTGACTGTGTGGTGATCTGACACTGTACGATACTGCCTGACATGATGTTTTTGCAGAAGGAGGTAGTGAGGGAAACACCCCTGCTCCGATGGAGGTGGAGGAGGACACAGCTGGCAAATCTGCCACTGCTGCCACTGAGAAGAAGGTTTGTTGGTCTGTGCCTCTGCACAGGAGTTACTTCTTTTATCCTATTAATACCATTTTAACTGTGACTTCATTTCAACTACTGTTAGTGCCCCTGTGTAGATTCCTTGTTAGAACTGGGTCCACTTCCTCAAAATGATCTTAGCACTGTGCCTATCTTAAGCCTATATTGGAGAATGGGATTGCAATCATTGTTGCTTAGTGCAAGTTGGTCCTGGTGGTAGTTAGTTGATAGAAGTCTCTTTGAAGGCTCCTTCACTCCGTCAACACTTGTAAAGCAGAAACTATCAATGCTCTGACATGTAGTTCCAAGAGTCTGAGCTGACAGGTGAATCCTACATGATCAGTGAGTATACCAATGCACCACAAGTGACAACATCTCCATGCACCATGCACCACCTGCCCCAAAGAACAGGTGATACCATCTGTATACACCACCTGCCCCAAAGAACAGGTGATACCATCTGTATACACCACTTGCCCCAAAGAACAGGTGATACCATCTGTATACCCCAAAGAACAGGTGATACCATCTGTATACATCACCTGTCCCAAAGAACAGGTGATACCATCTGTATACCCCAAAGAACAGGTGATACCATCTGTATACATCACCTGCCCCAAAGAACAGGTGATACCATCTGTATACACCACCTGCCCCAAAGAACAGGTGATACCATCTGTATACACCACTTGCCCCAAAGAACAAGTGACAACATCAGTAAACACCTGCCCCAAGTTACCAAGTGACAACATCTGTATGCACAACCTGCCCCAAATGAAAAGTGATAGAAGCACTGTTCACCACGGTTTACAACTATATTTGTTCTACTTTTCATCTTTGTTTCTGTCTGTAGGATGTGGATGAAGATTACTCAGAAGTCATGAATGACCCAGCCTTTTTACAAAGTGTGTTAGAAAATTTACCAGGGGTTGATCCAAACAGCGAGGCTATTCAGAATGCTGTCAGCTCATTAACAAATAAAGATGGTACAAAGAAGGAAGATGGAAAAAAAGACAAGGATGCCAAATGAGATTGGATAAACTGCAACATTGGTGTCATTTGAAATTTCAGAATACAACATCACCTTCCAGCCATTTGTGCAGATATGTACAATTCTTACTTTTTCATTCTCTTATGTGAATCAGTCTGTCTGAACATAGCCTCACTTGCTGAGTTATTGAAACAAGTATTTGAGTGTTAAGGTGACGACTTTCCTGTTTTGCATGAAATGGTTTTGTTTATGAATAATAACACCATGCTTTGAGTATTAATCTTTAGATTTGCAAACCAAAGCTGAACTTGGAAATTGATGTTAACAGTTTTGCTGTCTTGTTTGTAATCATTTCATCCATGAAACACACTGATGTGTTGTCAGTGTATCAACTACAAAAATAAATGTATGCCATAAATGCAGGTGGTGTTAGATTCTGCTTTCTTTGTTACAGTGGACAACTCTTGTTCACAACTTGTAGATAGAGCTTGTCAGTACCTTCAACTAGTTCAAGAAGACTGAATTTGTCTGCTTCATTGTACTGTCAGTCCAGTGTAGGATTGAAACTGTCAGTCCTGTGCAGGGTTGAAACTGTCAGTCCATTGTAGGTTGAAGCTGTCAGTCCATTGTAGGCTGAAGGTGTCAGTCCACTGTAGTCAGTCCATTGTAGGTCGATACTCTCAGTCCATTGTAGGTTGAAGCTGTCAGTCCATTGTCGATTGCAGGTTGAAACTGTCAGTACATTGTAGGTTGGTACTGTCAGTCCATTGTCGATTGCAGGTTGAAACTGTCAGTACATTGTAGGTTGGTACTGTCAGTCCATTGTCGATTGCAGGTTGAAACTGTTAGTACATTGTAGGTTGGTACTGTCAGTCCATTGTAGCAGGGTAGCTAACAGGAGGAATGGTCACTTCTCGAAAAGCCTGTTAGCACATGCCTCGATATGCTCCAACACACACAGTGACGTGGTTCATTCCCAACACAACTTTGGCTGCAAGTGTGTCTAACAGTACTTAGCCAGTTTGTTGTATCAGTCACACGCAATAACTGATTACATTTGCTGAGTGTTGTGATAACTGAAAATGTATATGTAGAAGATAAGTTACTTGTTTTGTTATTTCATTTTAAGTCAAACAATTGTTATATAGTATTCCCAGAAATTATTGAGAATCATGTTGCGTCATGTAACTCATTACGTTCATTAACTTCTGGCGTTTTACTTACATAAACATGTTAAAACATCATCCTTTTACAGTCTCAGTCTTGTTTTAGTACTTTGTTAGACCTCCTCGCTCAGCAATGCATGCCTGAATACGCCTAGGCACACTACCCATCAAAGTTTGTAGGTAATCGTGTGACAGGGTATCCCAATATTGGACCACCTCGGCCTTCATATCTTCAATATTTCTCAGTCCCTTTTGGTTTATTCTGTCCTTCATGACTCCCCACACATTCTCAATTGGGTTTAGGTCTGGGCTGTAACTGGGCCAGTCTAAAACTTGAACATTTTCGCCCGACAACCACTCTTTTGTGTAGCGCGCAGTGTGTTTTGTGTCATTATCATGCTGGAAAATCCAATCATCTTCATACAATGTTTGTGCTGTCGGAAGAAGGTGACCATTTAGAATGTCAACGTATCTTTCTTTTGTCAAGTTTCCCGTGAAAACACACAATGGCGTCACTCCGTGAGCCGATATGCCACCCCACATGTGAAACTTCGGGCTATGTTTTGGTCGCTGGTAGATAGGTTTGACAGTATCTTTGGTCCAAATTTTCACACAATTAGGGAAAAGCCAAACAGAACTTTCATCCGAAAAGAAAACATTATCCCAATCTTGATTTTCATGAGCCTGACACCAGTTTAAACGTTTTTCCTTTTGTGCATCTTTCATCAACGGCGAGGGAATTCCACATTTTTTCACCCAATTAAGTCTCTGTAATTCCTGCCTAACTGTTTCATGCATACCTGAGGACCTCCTCTGCTAATCATTTCATTTCTGATGTTCTCAACACTTTTTAATTTGCCCCTACTCACAATCTGCCCAAGTCTTCGGCGATCCACAACACTGAATTTCCTAGGCCGACCTGCCCCTGCTTTGTGCTCTATACCGGTTCCTGTTTGAATATTCTTCTGTATACTGTAGACAGAGGAATACCATGTCTACAAGCTAACACTTTAGCATCAGCCTCACCCCTTTCAAAATCATCTAGAATGAGCTTTCTTTTCTCTCTTGCTGTAAATTGTGCCATGTCAACACAGGAAGCAGTCTGCTCAGACAAGGGAGATAACTCTTGACGTAATGAGCTGCCTTCTAAGTCTTCAAGAGTTGTCTCCCTTATTTAGTATGCTTAGTGCATAGTGAAAGCCCTTTTTCCAATCTTAGCATCATTAGAAAAAAAACAAAGATTTTCTCAATAATTTCTGGGAACACTGTAAGTGTCGGTGTTGGTACAGGTGATTTGTAGTGAAGCTTTAAGTCAGCATGTTATGGCTCACATGCTTCAATTCTTGGTACACAGTGAAAAAAAAGACTATGTTCCATCGCTGAAAACGTCTTTCACATATTCGTTTAATTTTCAGAAGAGAAACATACCTTTAGTTGAAACATTTGCAAGTAATGGTGATAGTTTTATAACTTTTATAAAAAATCGTTAGGGTGTATTTGAGTTGTGTGGAAAGAATGACATATCACCGATCTGATCTGATCAGTCTTTGAAATACAGTGCGTTGAGTGTTTCTACTTAGTACACTCCTTTTACTGGTAGTCTAGACTGCGTACTTTGTGTACCCCTCTGATGAGTGTAAATTGGCACGGCTCCCATGGCCGAAAGCTATGATTACACGATGCCATTTAGAAAGTGGTCAAATTTAGTAAGTTGTCCGACTTTCATTTTTGTGGAAGTCGCGGTGGCTGAGCGGGCTAGGCGGCTGACTTTGTGTGCTGGCGATTAGGTGCCTGACTCTGAGGGTGCGGGTTCGAATCCCGGATGGGACTCAACCGAAAAAAGTACTAGAATTTGTACTTTACTAAGAAAGTGAAATCCCAAATATGACATATGTTGCATTTGACCACTTTCTAAATGGCATCGTGTAATCATGCAATCAACTATTGTTCTGGCGCCCAACACAACCTTATCTTCAAACTCATTAAACACAAAAAACAATAGCGCCAAAAGATCCACAATTAAAACTCAAACTGAATCCAAATAAAGCACCTTACCTCATCCACCTCACCAGTCGGTTACACACACAACAGCTAAATAACATACCCCACTCCCCTCCCATCACAACCTACATCCACAACAAACCAACATCAACACCTCTCTAGCATCTATTATCCACCAACTAGACAAAAATAATGACATTCCCACCATAACTCACCAAATAAATACCCACATGAAAACGTACCAACACCACGCACATATCTACACAGATGCATCAACCAATACAAACAACATCACTTGCCTGCTGGGTATTCATGTCCAACAATTAAGCTTGCCCCCACCCACCCTTCACCCTCCACAAACCAACACACATCTAAATGACAGATTAAACAAATTATCAAATCTCACACAGTACAAGCAACTACCAAACAAACTACAACACAAACAAGTCTAACTGGGTTAAATCTATCTAAAACACTTCCTTGGCACAGGTCGTCCTCTCTGATGCCCGCGCCTCCCATACACGCACGCTACCTCCCCTGCCTCGCCTAAGTGTAAACAACTTCTGTATTCTCCTACGGAAACGTCCTAGTACCACAGGCTGATTCTTTTTTCATAGAGGTCCTCCTTTGGGTACTTATAAGCATTAACCCCAAGTACTATGACCCCAAGGCTATGGCCTCAAGCCAAACACTTCCGTTCTGTAACAAGGACAGACAGAATGTGTGGAGGCGGGTGATCGCACCCCAAGGAGGACTCTATTCAAAGAATCTGCAACCTCTGCAGGTTTGTTCGATTCTTTTTCATAGAGATCCTCCTTGGGGTACTTATAAGCATAAGACAGACTCCTAAAGACTGATCTTAGGGAGAGGCATTCTGTCTGCCTATAAACCTGACACAAGATGATAGCCTTTATTACAAACTGTAAGTAACAAGGAATCACACTTACCTGGTCACCTGACCGTATTTGCCTTGTGGCAGGGTGGGGACCAGGACCAGGACATCAGATGGTCTAATAATCCTACTTCATCTAAGGATATATACGTAGGATGCCACGTCGAAGAGAGGTACCGGGCGGCGAAGGTTGCGTGAAAGCAGGGAGCTCAGTAGGCACCGTTACGTGAAAGGTGCTATCTCTCTAAGGACGGTAAGTATCTGGCAGTCTGATGCTCACGCTATCTTTGTCGAACACAGTCAATCCCGGGTTAGCGGACATAGCATGTATGTCGCCGACCCATCTGCCAGAAGTTACCGCCACAAGAAAAGCAGTCTTCCATATCAACAGCTGGAGGGAAAGAGCCGACAGGTGAAACAGAGAACCGGACAACCAATCAAGAACGATTGGCAAGTCCCAATCTGCATCGCCAGATGGATTCTGTCCACGCCTGCTAGAAAGCACTGAACTAAAGGGTGTTGCTTCAACAGTGCACAGTCAATAGGAACAAGGAAGGCAGAAACTGCCGTAGAGTATCGCCTAACAGTTGAAGCGGGTAGACTGGCTTCCAACCTAGGCTGAAGGAACTCCAAAACAGACACCAGATCTGCAGAAAAGGGATCGAGAATCCCCCTGTTGACACACCAGCACGCATAACAGGCCCATCTATCCTCATACTGAACGTTTGTTGAATCCCTCCATGAAGCCAGAATTGTGTCTGCAACTGGTGCAGGAATTGCTCTCAGTTGGAGGCGATTCCAGACAGCTGCCAGGCCACCCACTGAACCCTGGGTTTCGGGTGCGGCGCTCCGTTCTGGGATAGAAGGTCCAGTCAAAATGGTAACAGTACAGGATCCTGAGCCAGAAACCTGCTGATTAACGGAAACCAGCTTTGGGCCGACCAAAGGGGTGCCAGAGGCACAAGTAGTTGATCTGGTTGTGTGGCCAGGTGCAAGAGGACTTGTGAGATCAGAGGAACTGGTGGGAATGCCCACAGAACTCTGTCTATCCAATCGAGCAGAAAGGCGTCATTGGCTATCGCCCTCGGATCCAGTATCCGGGAGCAAAACACAGGAATCTGATTCGTCGATTCAGAGGCAAACAAATCTACCTGGAACGACCTGGACAACCAGGGAATAATCCCGAATATCCCCCAAAGTAACATCCAATCGTGTGGATCTAGTATACATCGTGATAGCGCATGTGCGCGAACATTGTCTATGCCTGGGAGATAGACGGGTAACACCTGAATATCAAACTGGTCGCACCACAGCAGAAACTGCCAAGCCTCCTGAAGGAGAGACGGAGACACTGTGCCGCCTTGCTTCAGGATATACATCATAGCGGTCTGGTTGTCCATCTCTAGACGAACCACTTGACCCTATATTGACTCCACGAAGCTCTCGAACACCTGGCGGACTGCTCTCAATTCCAACACATTGATATGTATGGTGACTTCTTGCTCGGACCAACGGACCGAGACTGATAGTTCACCCAGGACACCCCCCAAGCCTTGAGGGAAGCATTGAGAGAGAAGGTGTCGGGGTCTCTAAGGGGATCCCCCTGGACAAATTCCCGACTTTCGTCCACCACCACCAGGTGAGGAATCAACCAATCGGGCGTCTCGAGTACTTTCTTGTAGCTGGCCGAGTGTGACCACAACTGGGCTAGTGCTTGTTGAATGGGTCGCATCCTCAATCTCGCACGCCAGACCACGTCCACTGTAGCCGCCATATTGCCCAGCAGATGAAGCCAAGTTCTTGTTGTGGCCCAGGGGGACTCGAGGAACTGAGATACAGTCCGCTTGACTTTGACAATGCGGTCTGGGGCTAGGGAAACAATCACCTGCGCCGTAGCGAACCGAGCTCCCAAGAACACCAGATCCTGCGTAGGGATCAGGTCTGATTTCTTGAGATTGATGATCCATACCAGCTTCAACAGGATGTCCATCACTCATTGTGTGGAATCGTGTGATAACAGGTGCCCTAGAGACTTCAAGAGCCAATCGTCCAGGTACGAATGACAACATCTGACCTGTGACCTGGCTAGCTGAGCTGGGATCAACATAAGTTTGGTGAACACCCTCGGCGCCGTAGTGATGCCGAAGGACAGAACCCGAAACTGAGAACACTTCCCGTTGAACGAAAACCGAAGGTACTTCTTTTAACTCAGAGTGTATTGAGTCATGGAGGTAAGCGTCCTTGAGATCGACTGACGTGAGCCAATCCCCCGTCTCGACGGAAGAGATCACTGAACACAGTGTCTCCATCTTCAAGTACGGAACCTCTATGAGTTTGTTCAGCCTTCTGAGATTCAGAATGGGCCTGAACCCTCCGTCCTTCTTGGTCACAAGGAAGTATGTGGAATGAAACCCGTCTTCTTGTTGACCTTCCGGAACCACCTCGATGACTGCCTTGTCCAGTAATGACTGGACCTCGGCACAGAGCACCTCTGCTTTTTTCCCGGGAGAACGGCACAGGTGTGTGCCTAAGCCCTGAGAAGATCGGAGGGTCTCGCTTCCACTGTGGCATGGGGCCATCCCTGAGTGTGGACAGGACCCAGGGATTTGAAGTGGCTGCCTGCCATTCCATAAGGAATAGTGACAGCCTGCCGCCCACAGGGACGTTTGGCAGAAGGCAATGCACCCCCACAGTCGGCAGGTCTCCGCCTGCTTGTGCGAGGATCACTGAGGGCTCTAGGGAGACGTTTAAAGGACCACTAAACTCAATTTTTTGGTACTCTTTTTATCACTGCATATTAAAGACTTTTGGTTAGTCATAAACGAAACACCAGTTTTAAAAAAGAACAACTTGTGGTTAATTAATACCAAGCGCTTAAAAGTTGCTAAAAAGCCGTCTGCTTCTCTCTCGCCCGCAAACGAAACCGCAGACAGGTTACGTAACTCTGTCGCCAGAGCCCTACGTAGTGACGTCATAGAAGGAACGATTTCCAGTTAAATGTATAGAGAATGTGTAGGAAGCTCTTCATTTTGCTGATTTCTCGCCGTCACCAAAGACATGCCGAATTGTTGTGTTGCCGTCAATTGTTCCTTGAGGTTGGGTGATGGTGTCACTATGCACAGATTTCCACCAGACTCCGTAGTTTGTGCTTGAATTGGTTGTTAGTGTGTGCAAAGTGAGCGTTGTGGAAGCCTGCGGTATATACTAAATCGCTTCCAGGATAGAAAATGGAGTTCAAGTTTCATCGAGTTTATAAAATCAAGACTGCTTACTACACGTTGCTGACCAAAAGGATTTTGCATGGATATAACGCTTTCTTCCTCAGAAACGAGGTTGTGGTCGAAGTGACAATATTATCGTAAGTAATATTATACTGACCCCTTATATTGACTGATCCCAAGAGTGAAATTGTTACGTTATAAGCAATGTTATGTAGAATCCTAATGTCCATCAATACAATACATTTTGTACTACCAGTAGAAAGTAATTTTGATTTTGTAAGTCGGTGAAAACAAACTTGAAAAGCATTCATCCTCAGACAGGGCGCCGCCATTTTTGAAAATCGTGAAGTCACGGACTAAAGTCAGTTAGAATTATTGAGATTATGATTTGTTCTCATCAAGTTAGAAAATCAAAACTGCTTTTTACTGGTAGTTAAATATGCATTTGAATCACGTCCAAAAGGATTTTGCATGACACAACTTTTAGCATAAGGACTTCTTCCAAGGAAGCAAGGTGGGAGTCGAAGTGACATTTATATTGCAAGCAATGTTATATTGACCTCCACCTCACTTCCAAGAGTGAAAATGTTATGTTATAAGCAATGTCATGCAAAATCCTATTGTACGTATATTGTCCATCAATAAAATACATATTCTACTACCAGTAGAAAATAATTGTTCTTTTGTAAGTCGGTGAAAACAAACTTAAATAGCATTCATCCCAAGACAGGACGCCGCCATTTTTGAAAATCGTGAAGTCAAATCCATTTGAATTAATGAGATTATGTTTGGTTTGTTCTCATCAAGTTAGAAAATCAAAACTACATAAATATGTATTTGAATCATTACCAAAAGCATGGCACAACCTGTAACATAACCTAAGCGAGGCCGGGGTCGAAGTTAAAATACTGCGCGATAAATTTCTTCACTTGCTAAATTTACTTGGTTTGCAGCGTTCACTCACCAGTATGTAGACACTTGTCAATGTACGTCTTTATTCTTGGTCTCATAATCCTAATTACTTATAATTAACTTATAAAAAACTTATATAATCATACTTGTATGCATTTTGAAGCTTAATAAAAAGACGCGATCTGCGAATGTATAACAGAAATGTGATATGTAGACATTTCATAGTTTTCCTATATGAATCATAATTCGCTCGCACGCCCTAGTGTATGTCGTCTGCATCATTACACGTAACGACGAAAACAATGATTCTGTTGAAAGCTACGACAAAATGCAAAAATGCAAATATTAAAATTAAAGTTACAGGAGCATTGTCTGCTATTACCTCCTTCAAGGAGTGTATCCATCAATATCCACAAAAGCAAGTGATATATAATTCATCTGCAGATTTCCCAAGTGATGTGTCTTTTAACAGTCTGATATACGAAAACGTGAAGTGTCGTTTGAGGTTTTTCACATTGCTGCATAGTTTCATTGGTTACCCAAGATAGCACACGTGGCAACTAATTCCATGATGTGCGTCATTCTTTTTAAAAAGTTATTTAGTTATCCAATGATGAGCAATCAATCAATTTATTGGCGTTTAGTCCTTTTAAAGAAGGATGTTGTTTTACATAGACACAGACACGACAGAGTGTATTCAGTATAGGTTAGTAAATGTACATACATAAACACTACATTTTGACGAATCCCCCATTTAAATCCCCATAAAACTAATTAATCAATCCGCGTGTTATCGGTTAATCCTTTGATCGATCCAGAGAAAAGAAATGCAAATGGGGGCCTTTGTCGGGTAATCTAAGTGGCGTTACCACTAATACCTGTTATATATTCATTAACTGAGCATCAAGTGAATGATGACAAAGAACGTGTAGGTTTATGGCACCTAACACGGATTACAACCTAGCGACACCAAGTGATTTTGACAGAATCGTATATGAAAACAAGGGTTGTAACTCGAAAACTAGGCAAAGCAGGCGACAAAACCAAATGATAGTAGATTGTGAGAACATACAGCTTACAATTTTTCTTCACAGCTTTCGCGTTTTCAGGTTTGTACAAACCTGTAAAGGAAATAGCCTGAGGTGTGCATGTTTTTACAATCAATGAGGTAGATGAAACAAACGTCATATATACAATCATGATAGGAAGATGTAAACACAACAGAGTGATATACAGCTGATTAAATGACATCGGGGGTGCCTTTTGTGATGTTCCAGGCATTGGGGAGATATACACCTTGATCTCTGTTAACCTCAGGGGTTCAGCTCCTGAAGTTGATGACTTCTAGTATTTTTCGTTTGCGCCAATCGTGAATGTTGGTAGCCAGGATGCTAGTCTGTTGGCAGTCAGTGGAATGCATGGGGTTGTTTTAGATGTGCTCTAAAAGGACAGATTTGTTGTCGGCCTTTTCAACTGATGTTTTGCGTTCTTTGAGATGTATGTCAAATGGGCGTGACGTTTCTCCAATGTAGCTACTGCCACCATTGCAGTTTAGTTGGTATATGCAGCCTCGGGGTTTTTTGCATGGTCTGGGTGCTGGTACCTCGTCCATTTGCCTTAAGGACGGTCTTCAAAGTGTTGTCTGAATAAAATTAAACATCTGTGCTTGTAGTTGTCCCGAGACGCCTGCTGATGTGATGACTAGTCTGGCCTTGGTAGGGGATATAGATTCTGAATGAGGATGCTTGATTTTTGGGTGGCCGTTGGTTTTGCTGGTTCAGGGTTTGGGCTGTAGTCCAATCTACAAGGTTTTGGAATAGCCATTTAGGGTCTTGAACGAGGCGATCTATCTCGCCACGTAGTTGAACTGTGTCACAGATTGACTTGGCGCTTCTTTTTAGAGTTGATATTATGGCACTTTTTATCTGGGGGTGGTGATTGGACAGGTAGTGGATATATTGGTCGGTGTGAGTTGGATTTCTGTAGACTGATGAGGTGATTTTGTCAGGCGAGTTATGAAGGGAAACATCGAGGAAAGGCATGGCCTGTTGTTGTTCGGTCTCCGTGGTGAGTTGAATGCGGTCATGTTGACTGTTGAGGTGGTCAAGTAGTGAGACAGTGTCCTAGGCAGCGTGGACGATGGCAAACACATCATCTACCTTCCTGTACCAACATAGAGGCTGGAATGGTGATAAGGATAATGCAGATTCTTCAAAGCTGGTCATGTAAACTTCAGTGATGAGTTCAGAGAGGGGATTGCCGCCCATGGGTAGTCCATGAATTTGTTGATAAAGTTTGTTCTGCCACGTGAAATAAGAGGTGTGGAAACAGCTGGATACCAAGTTGATAATACTGTCCATGCTAAGTTTTGTGTCCAAAGAGTCCATACAGTTGTTTAACCTGGCACGTAGGACGTCGAGGGCTCCGTGGAGAGGTATGTTAGTAAAGAAATCTACAACATCGCAGCTGGCCATCCTTCCTGACACGTTTGAATCTCGCAGTTTGCTAACAAAGGACGATGAGTCACTGATGAAGGACTTCCCTTCTTTGCCCAAGAGAGCAAGTAATTTACTGAGAAATTGTGTAGTGCTGTAGAATACTGATCTACGTGAGCAAACAAAAATTCTTGCTTTAACATCGTTCTAACAGAGTTTTAACAGTGACACGAGCACAGGGAGCTTGACCATTGATCGGATTTAGCTTATTGAATACAGAGTCACTCTTATTTCCTTATTGTTGTGGAGGGTCTGCAGGGCTTTCTTGTGTTGTCGCTCTAACTTTGCTGTGGGATCCTTGACGGGATTGTGTTGGTTGAACTCTCACTCAGACTGGTGTTGACCAAGTTCAGGAAGTCGGGGGTGTCCATAACTACTGCTGCTTTGCCTTTGTCTGCTTCGGTAATGGTTATGGGTTTGTCTTCACGGAGTTCTTTGACGGATTTTCATTCTTGGGAGGAGAGGTTGCTGCGTTGTCTAATGGGTTTTCTTGTAATATCAGCTATCTGATGTCCCAGGTAGTCAATATTGCCATTGGGAGCTAATTGTTGAAGGCCACTCTCAATGCTAGTGATGAATTCATCTGTGATTCTGCAGGTTGGGATGAATTTTAGGCCCTTCGACAGAAGGGAGGTCTGGGCTGGTGACAAGGTTTTGGAGCTAAGGTTGACGATTGTCTTTTGGTTGTAGTTCCACGGTTTACGATGGAAGTGCTACCATGGGAGGTGTTGACTACCGCTTGTTGCTGGAGATTGCTGAACTTTTTTCTTGAACTGCTTAATCTTGTCGTTTGTCGGTGGCATTGTTGAATGGTAGTGAGGGTCTGGAAATTTCTTCATTTTATTAGGACAAAACTTTGAAGACCGTCCTTAAGGCAAATGGACGGGGTACCAGCAACCAAACTGTGCAAAACCCCCGAGGCCGCATATACCAACTAAACTGCAATGGTGGCAGTAGCTACATTGGAGAAATGTCACGCCCATTTGACATACATCTCAAAGAACGCATAACATCAGTTGAAAAGGCCGACAACAAATCTGTCCTTTTAGAGCACGTCAAAAACAACCCCATGCATTCCACTGACTGGCAACAGACTAGCGTCCTGGCTACCAACATTCACGATTGGCGCAAACGATAACTACTAGAAGTCATCAACATCAGGAGCTGAACCCCTGAGATTAAAAGAGATCAAGGTGTATATCTCCCCAATGCCTGGAACATCACAAAAGGCACCCCTGATGTCATTTAATCAGCTGTATATCACTCTGTTGTGTTTACATCTTCCCATCATGATTGTATATATGACGTTTATTTCATCTACCTCTTTGATTGTATACACATGCACACCTCAGGCTTCCTGTAAATCTAATTATGTGTATATCTCTCTGCTGTGTACACATCTGTTAACTGGCTCCACTTAATACCTGTTATCATTGTTTTCATAACTGCAATTGATCGTCCTCTGCGATTTGTGTGCATATACATGTACTTGTCTCCTTCCTGTAAGTATTGGTATATATAATATGTCTTGTACTCCCGTCTCTATTATCTGAAGAAGGGGAATGAAACGTCATGTTAGACAATAAAAAGAAGTTGTCATCAGTATACTCGTCTTATTATATTCAGAAGCTTCTAAATGCCTCTCAAGAACAGCAGCTTCTAAATGCCTCTCAAGAATCCCAATACAGTGATGACGCAGACAAATGAAAACCAATGCCAATTAAAAACGCTGCTCCAATCAAGGTTCAGACAACGAAGGCAACCATCTTGCTCCGGTCCAATACAAACCTCTAAACTCTAATAAGTCCTAATTAGGAGATATTAAGTCCTAATTAGGTGGTACTATGCCCTAATTATGAGATACTATGTCCTAATTAGGAAATATTGAGTCCTAATTAGGAGATGATAAGTACTAATTAGGAAATATTAAGTCCTAATTAGGAGAAGAAAAAGTTCACCCTGTTTCGCGAGGACGTTTCCATATGTAATGAAAAGTAGCTCCGAGACCTACTTCTCTTCCTGAAGTTGTGGAAATTTAAACTTGCATGGGCTTCCTGTGGTATATTTGCTCCAGGATCTGTTGGACAGACTACCTTTGCCTAATTTATACATAACGGACTGCCTGTTTGTCAAAACAGCCAACCTGTGATTGTCTACTTTACCTCCTAATACTTTGACTGCCCTTAGAACGGCTTCGGCTTCCAAAGGAGCCGCATTTATGTCACCATAAAGATCCACAGCTCCAAACTTGAAAGCTGAAGCATCTGTGGCCAACCATAACTGCTGATGTCTTTCGTTCCTCCACGGGGAGTATCCCTCCCATGAAGCTAAGAATTTCCAATGTTCTGTTTCTTTCCCTATAGAACCATTCATCCTCACCTGGTTGCTATTAAGCATGGCCCGGGAATTACTGACATTCCCATGGTATAATTTAGCCGGCAATTTCAGGTACATTGCAATGCACTTGCCGGCAAATCTTTGTTAATTCTTAATATCCACTATGTCCTGTGCCAAAATGAACTCTCTCAGAAACTTTAAATGATGCTTTTTTATCTTCTGGGAGTAAGAATGCCTCTCATACGGATATCAAAATAAAACCTAAATATTGAATAGATATTGAATATATAAACCTAAAGTGTGCTTCTCACTATGTATTATGTCATCTCTTGTTTTTCCAGAACAACCTTATTTGAGGCGTTTGTTTTGGAGGGACGGGTTTTACTTTTCGCTAGAAAAACATCGTTGAAGATTAAAGTCACAATACAAAGGTTTTCCGAAGCGGTATTGAGACCGCGGGTCTCCCATCCGTAGACAGACATTCTACCGCACGGCCACCGTGCCGACGAAGGTGGAGGGGTTAAATTATCAACGTATAGTCACTGTCATTAAGTTGATTTTACGCGCGCTTCAGTTATTGTTATGTAGCTTCTTTAAATGATCATCTACATTGTAATTACCCATCATTGACGGTATATATGTTAGAAAAAACACAGCTCCGAGCTTTTGGTAGACAATGTAAAACCCCGGGGGAATCCAGAGGGACGGAGCACCGAGGGAATTCCCGACCCCGATGGTTTTACATTGTCTACAAAAACCTCGGAGGCGTGTTTTCTCCTATACATATTATATATGCATGACATATGTAGGATGCATTTTTTGAGTGCCAAGTTGTCTAATCTTGTCAGTGTCCTGACGATACTAGCCTCATATATGTGAATCTTTTCATTCAGACTGACTGACTGACATTCCTTCCACTGGAAACTCCAAATATCAGTATAAATATGTCGTGATGTACTAAGACCTTCCTCCCTCAGATAAATAGTTACCGTTATGCCAATGGTCCGGTATATGTAGTGGGGAAGCGTTCCAACGAAAAGATAAGCTGTACAAAATCCACCTTTCAAATCGAATTCCAAAGTATCATCATCATCATCATCATCATCATCATCATCATCATCATCATCATCCTTTTTATTTCCGTGAGTTTACAAATACATGTAAAGCATCATCTGGGTATTTTACAGAAATATATCACAATGGAGACTATGGCTTAGAAAGGTACAACTCCAGCAATTATGTATAGATGAGCTAATCATTTCATATTGACAGACATTATGATGGAAAGGAATTTACACAGATTTCGTAATTGATTTACATTGTGAGCTTCAAAGAGGGCCGACATTTTATAATAGTTAGGATTGTTTATAAATATTTCTTTAAGTACATATTTCTGGCGGTAGAAAGTTTATTACATTGAAACAAGTAATGGAACTCATCTCCGATTTGGAAAGGGCATAGTGGACAAAATCGTTTATTTGAGGGAATATTTTCCCAGCGGCCTGTTTCAATAGGTCATTTATGGTTGTCAGTTTTAAATTTGATAAAGGTATTACAGTGCTTTGTTCCTAGTCTACGTTCCAGTATAGAAATATCATAGTGGGATTTCGTACATTCATAGATAACAGCTTTGGAGGAAGATCTCATCGGGTTGTTAAACAGTTGTAGCGATTGGTCTGAAATTCTAAGTTGGACGGCATTTTTGAACCAGGAAAATGAGACTATATCTTGAGACTGCCATATATTGGACATACCAATATTATCTAATGTGGCTTTAATGTAGTTAAGCCATTTATAGCCGTGGTTGTATTTTACTGAATTTGTTAATAATATTTGATATAGTGCTGTTAACGTTGAATTACATCTGTCTGACACTTTTCTAGACCAGTAACACAACATGCGCAGTTTGATTTTATCAACAAGAGGTACTCTCCCAGTTTCCCGATACAACATATATGTTGGAGTACTGCGTCTTAGGTTTAAGATATATCTAATAAAGTCAGTCGGAATCCTTTCTATTGCTTTTACATTTTCAAATCCCCATGTTTCGCTTCCGTAGAGTAAGATTGGGCATATAGTGCAATCAAATAAATAGAGCTTACATTCTATGGACATGTCAATACTTCTTAATCGCTTATACAACAAATCCATTGCTTTATTGGCCTGGGTAATATTAGATTTTCTGGTATTTGCATAGGAACGAGTATTACTGAAGACAACGTCAAGATATTTATATTGGTTCACAACCTCGATGCTATCTTGTCCAATCATAAAATTATAATTTCCTATCTGGTTCTTTTTACCTAACATTAAGAGTTTGGTCTTTTCTGTATTTATGGCTAATTTGTTTTCTAAACAATAGTTGTAAAAGCAGTCCAGCGAAGTTTGTAATTTTTTTGATCATCTGATAGTATGACAGTATCGTCAGCATATAATAAGACAAGAAGCCGAACAAATATGTACACATTATCATCATCAAGTGTAACTGTTACCCGATGTACATTATTTGAAAGAAGCGAGTTTTCTAAATAAGTTATGTACAATGCAAATAGTATGGGAGACAGATTTTCTCCTTGTCGTACACCATTTTTGCATAAGAAATAATGAGAGTGTTGGCCATTGTGTTCAACACAGGATTTAATACCTTGGTACATCAGTAGTGAACATTGTCACCCTGGCGTCACTCTGGCGTCAGTCACGTGACGCCAGAGTGACGCCAGGGTGACAATGATGGCGGCGGCCAAGATGGCGTCGCGTCATCACCATGGTGACGGCGGCAAGATGGCGGCGGCAACCAAGAGGGCGGGCAAGATGGCGACGGCTGCCAAGATGGCGACGGCGCACCAGATGGCGGGTGGTAGGGAAGGGAGGGAGGAAGGAAGGGAGGGAGGAAGGGAGGAAGGGAGGAAGGGGAGGGATGGAGAGTGTGTCAAGCATGGTTCATAGCATGGTTCAACTTTCTTTTGAGAAGAGTTGGGGTGGCCCTGAAAAGGGCCGTTGTTTTGGTGGTGGTGAGGTGATCGGCGTGTCTGTTTCTGTTAGCAATGATGCAAGCGTGTCTGCTCCCGGTGGAGGTAGGGTGAGTGTGCCCGTCGGCTCTTCTACTGCCGTGGTGGGCTCAGTCGTTTCTAACCTCTTGCTGCGAGCCCTCAAGTGATCAGTGATGAGATCTTCACGTAATCATCTTACCAACGCTGTGAATTCATTGTCTCTACTACTAAATGATGTAAAGTGTACAACACAGTGACCCAGTAACGGTACTCACACACGTTGTTTTCATTCTCTGAGTTTCCTAGCCACTATACCCTTGGCCCACTTGTTTCTGGAGAATTGTTTACAGGCCTTCATAATACTGTGTCATGATCGTAACTATCATCCCGTGATCCCGAGGTTTAACTGTAAAGAGCAGGCGAAAGACCATCCTCTTACAAGGTGACGGTTCACTGCAAATGGCTACCGCTGTTGTGTTTACGTTAGACATTGCATAACGGTGACGTCATCGATGACTTCACAGTTCATGTGGAATTCCTAGAACTGGCTGTTTTCTGGGAACGGTACAGTCAAATATTTAACGTGGTAGCCCTGCCTTTACATTCTGGGTCATAGCATGGAAGTCATCCATTTTTTCCAGCTTCATCTGTGAAGCTCAAACCAGTGTAACCATTGACAGGGTGAGCAATGTTAAATTAGCGGGGACCCGTGACCTAAGATGACGTAGGTCTTCCTGTCTACGCCGATGGTGAAATAACGGAGCTATAATATTGCAGTCAGTGTATCTACTGGCTCTACAATGCTGAAGGGCACAAACACCAGTCGTATGAGAGAGGTGCGTGAGTTAGGTTTCACGCGACACTCACTTATATTCCAACCATATGGTGGCGGCCTGTACATAAATGAATCTGGACAAGACAATCCAGTGATCAACAGCATGAGCATCAATCTACACATCTGACATATGATGACATTTGGTAATCACGCCACATGCGTTTTACAGTACCATCTTAAGGGTAACTTTAGGCTTATTTTTAAGGGATGCACATAAAACATAACATTGAAAGACAGGCATGTAAGCAACTCCCTCTGCGGTCACCACTTTTAAGGACAAAGGTTCCATGGATCAAGAAATATAGTTTTGGCTTCCTACCATATATCCTACCATGCACTATCTGACGTGCTGACTGTTGATATTCTTTGACGTGAATTAAGAATCCACATGTCGTCAGTGTTTTAACATAGCTAGACGTACCGATGCGTGATTTAGACGATTTCTCCTCCCCAGTAAGTAGCATTATCACTTGAATGAGTGAGTGATTTTGGTTTCACGCCAGTTCCATTCACCAATATTCCAGCAATGTCACAGCGGAGGTTCACACAATGTACACATGTCAGGAATCGAATCCGGGTCTTCGGCACGATGAAAGGTAAAGTACTGAACAGTAAACATGAAAACAAAACAAATCGCTTTTGTGCTCGGAATATTCAACAATAGCCGCGGTACTCGGGGCATACTATATATCAAAATAACATTCCCTTGAGCAGTCCAGGGGAGATAACCCGCAAGGATTACGATCGATGAGCTCGCGGCCCCTGTCCACAAGCCGTCGTACTATCTAGCACCTGCAATATCTGAGCGCCAAATATTACCCAGTAATAAAAGCAAGCCTCAATTGCTGCCGTTTTGTCCCCACACATTCCCCATTCTCACGTTTGTTCGTCATTTAATGAAGCAGTAGATGGGTTAACGAAGGTTGAACGTAGCTATGCTCCAAACACGATGACAACATCATTAAACATTGATGAACCCATGTGTGTGTATACTTCATTTAATATCTGAATCGTTACTGAATATGAATTGAATAATTATAACCATTAAACTATCTATGTTGTCCTGAATGATTACGGATCAAATGAACATAAGACATTTCTTTGATTGCCGTGTATGTGATTGGTATCACGTTATTCATAATTAATGTAGTATGGTAGCAATACATCCATTTCTGAGGTGTCCAGAGGGGACATAGTGATCGACAAACTATACGTGATCACTCGGTATCAGTAAACTTGTTAACGATGACCCAAACTGTGTTCTGGCTATTCTGTGTAGTGATTCCGTGTTTGCCTGTGATGGAGTCCACCAGTATTTGCATTGATGTCAGCAAACTGCCAGAGATGATGTCCGATTCTAATCTACTCTTGAGGAGTTGGCAGTTCGAAAGGATGACCGTAACCTCGCTCATGAGATGCGTGAGACTTTGTCTTGGGTGGAACATGTGCAAATCCTTTGATTTTGCTCCTGGTCTATCCAGGTGTGATCTTAACATTTACAACAGTTCTGAATTAGTTCCTGAACACAAAGCGGGAACGTTCCATAGGTAAGCGTTTGAAGGTACTTGACCATGTTCAGACATCGATGTGGAACTTGTACACAAAAGTCATTTACACACACAAGGGGGCAATCCAGTGTGATTGTAAATGCTTCTAAAATATGTTTCTGTTTCTGTTCACTCCATGTTCTCTTGTCCCAAGATACCTTAAAAAGAAGAACCGAATTCATATCTGGAACGCCTTGTGCCCGAACAAGCCAGTTTGTGTATTCCGTTGTGCACGGGAATGCACACATGCAAAAACTGAAACATACACATGAACTCTGACTGTGCTGTACACAACTTTGGATGAGGGAAAAGTCTATCCACTATGCACAAAATTTGATTCTTTGTAGTCTAGACTTTCTAAGCATGTCAAAGATTCTGTCAACAAATTGCCACGAGTATATTTCAACAGAGCTAGCTCGGGCATCCGATGTACCATATGCAGCGTAAACCATTCACCATAACAGGACCCATTTACTAACTTGAAACAGACAAAAGAAATGGATACGAATGAACACCAGTGACCAATGAAAATGATTAATACTATCATGTCACTATTAACTAAGGTTAAGCTGATGCAATCATTATTTTTCCTACAATACCAAAGCAACAGTGTAAATGAACTAACAACGAACTAAATATATGCAAAGACTATGTTTACCATGGTGACCAGGAACAGATGAAGTAATTCAAATCGGCCTCGATTATATAATTAAACGGTTTGGGATCAAATTGAGTGAGTGAGTTTAGTATTACGCCGCACTCAGCAATATTCCAGCCATATGGCGACGATCTGCAAATATTCGAGTCTGGACCAGACAATCTAGTGATCAACAGTATGAGCATCAATCTGCGCAAGTGGGAACCGATGTGTCAACCATGTCATGCGAGTCTGACCACCCGATCCCTTTAGTCACCTTTTATGGCAATCATGGGTCGCTGAAGGCCTATTCTACCCCGGAACTTCATGGATTAGGAGTTTACATTTCTCTAGTTCACTCCAAATTACACTCAACGTATTTAGCTTACCGTGATGCACAGAAGAAGTAATACAAATCAGTTTTCCTTTTTATATTGGTGAAAAGATGAAGTAATTCAAATTTTGTTTGATTATCTATCACAGTTTCTTAATAAACGACATACGTTTTTTCTTTTCAGTTCGATATCAGTATGGTCGAAGAGTTTCGGTGGCATGTGTCAAGATCACGGTTGCCTTAGTGATGAATACTGTGAGGAAGATCACGGAACCCCAAGATGCATCCGGTTTCCCTGAACTTTCAGAGTGATGTTTCATTAAAAGCACAAGTAAATGGACTTGTCCATTCTCATCTAACGCATACGTACCTGAAGGAACGTAACAAGAGTACTATTAAGAGTTAGGCACCTGTACATCTGTTTGTGACAGTCCACTTTCAGTCAACTGGAGTTTTGAACAGGTTGGAAAGGGGACGTGTATTATTTACTTGTTGCGATTCTCCAGTGATATTGATATGAAAATATCATATAGGGAATACGGTGGTGCGCCTTATTAAATCTCTTCTCCTAGAGTCGTTGTTAATATATCTGGTCTGTGGTGAAATGTTGTACATCTCTGACGTCTTCAACCTGCTTAATTCCATCATGTTCAGGGCAGAGTATAGCGATGTATCACCGAGAACAATGACAATTTCACTTATTAAACGCTATTAGACATGCACCTATACTGACGGGAAAGGCTACTGTGCTCCATAAAACGCTCAGTATACAAAGATAAATTCATTACGACATTCTATGAACGTTGAGATGTTGGTTCATAATGTATTATCTTATCTCACATATTAATGTCGTTTTCTGATTGGCTAAGCACTCTTCTAATATATTCAGTGTACCCCATTTCGATGTACCCCGCTGCCAATGGCAACTCATTCCATACTGCGCTTCGGTAGTACTTCTTTATCTCGAATAACATTGAATCACGCATGATGCACGGAAATTACAGATGTTTCGTGAATGCAAATCGATGGAAGGGAGACAACTTTAAATCGGGTTTTCTCATGTCGTCTGCAAAATCTAGCGATGGCTAGATTGCCTCACATTCCAATAACTATAAATTATTTTGACAAACGTCCAAATGCAGTTCCCATGAATATTAAGAGAGGGAATTACACCGCGACGACGTTACTAAGACAATACCTGCGGGGAAAACAGCAAGATGCAAGATACGAATCGTTTGATTCATACAGGCTGGCTGAGTGTACGATCCGATACCCATGGTTTAATATTTTAACATTGAGGTGTTCCGTAAAATAGGTACGTTGTTCAGTGGTTCCTCATGAACCATGGGGTTGATGTTACCCTCGAGGTTTGTTTATGTTCCCTGAGCCCGAAGAATTCAAAAAGACTTCAACATTCTGTGGATTGATCTGGAGAATTCGTAGCAAACTGCCACATTAACAGCAATACGTGGTTTGAGACCAATTAGTAGCCATCCTCAATAATTAACGGTCCAATAGTTACGTCGTTTGTATGGTGAGTGTTTGAGTTAATATTTATCGCCAACTCGGCAATACCTCAGCCGTATTGTGACAAGAACAATTAACAATGATATTGTAGATCGACATAATGAGAAACTAAAACCCTGTTGACGAACAACACTAATATCACTAGTGTATAAGAGATATCAATTTAACATTAGCAATTAAATATAGTAACCAGAAATAACAAGACAATGTGAAAACAGTCTATACATTGTCATCAACTGAAGGTAGGCCACCATTTGTCTGGTGAAGACGTTCAGTCAATAAACCTATAACATCCAATTTGTCCTTCATACAAATTGCTTGTCATGATTCAATACTACCTAATACATCCGCCAATTAAAAGAACTTGTTTCCGTAAACGTATACAAAGTTATTGCACTGTAGACAAACGTCGTGTCCATCAAAGACCCCTAGTCTTCCGTGCGACAGGAGGCACAATCGTCAGAACACAATCACCAATATTATTAAACTGTCAAACTTAAAGTGCTTTTGGTTCAACGTCTTTATTATACAAGGTCACAACGTTTCGAGACAGATTCTAGTCTCTTCTTCAGGTGAAGTGAGGGTAAAACTAAAGGGTTGTAGTATATATACACATAACAGTAGACTGATAACAATGGGTAACAAGATATACAGGTTTCTATTAATTGATGTACAGGCTTCGATTGATAGATGTACAGGCTTCAACTTATGTACAGGCTTCAACTCATTAGTGTGCAGGCTTGTGTTGATTAGGTTAACGAGTTACAGGTGAAGATGTTTCGATAAAGATTAGTCACTGAGGATAAGGTGGTTCCATGCATTGGGTAAGTAAACACCTCCGTCTCTGTTGATTGAGGGCTTGTTCCGTTTGATTGCAATGGCTTCTAGGAGTTTCCATTTTTTAAGTCATTGGTGTTCCTAACTAATGTCCTGGTGTTGTCCCAAACAATCTTGTGATTGGGGTTGTGCATAATGTGTTCACATACAGCAGACTTCTGATCCAAATTTTGAACTGATGTTTTGTGCTCTTTTAACCTGATAGTCAGTGGTCGACCAGTTTCACCAATATATGCCTCTTTACAACTGCATTGGATCTGGTAGATGCATCCTGCTGGGTTGTTAGCCACAGTTATCATGGATGCAGACAAAGGGAAACAATAACCCTATCAGCTAATGGACGGGGGGCCAACAACACCTAAATGCAACACCTAATTCATAGTTATTGGAATGTGAGGCAATCTAGCCATCGCTAGATTTTGCAGACGACATGAGAAAACCCGATTTAAAGTTGTCTCCCTTCCATCGATTTGCATTCACGAAACATCTGTAATTTCCGTGCATCATGCGTGATTCAATGTTATTCGTGATAAAGAAGTACTACCGAAACGTTCATAGAATGTCGTAATGAATTTATTTTTGTATACTGAACGTTTTATGGAGCACAGTAGCCTTCCCCGTCAGTATAGGTGCATGTCTAATAGCGTTTAATAAGTGAAATTGTCATTGTTCTCGGTGATACATCGCTATACTCTGCCCTGAACATGATAGAATTAAGCAGGTTGAAGACGTCAGAGATGTACAACATTTCACCACAGACCAGATATATTAACAACGACTCTAGGAGAAGAGATTTAATAAGGCGCACCACCGTATTCCCTATATGATATTTTCATATCAATATCACTGGAGAATCGCAACAAGTAAATAATACACGTCCCCTTTCCAACCTGTTCAAAACTCCAGTTGACTGAAAGTGGACTGTCACAAACAGATGTACAGGTGCCTAACTCTTAATAGTACTCTTGTTACGTTCCTTCAGGCTCGTATGCGTTAGATGAGAATGGACAAGTCCATTTACTTGTGCTTTTAATGAAACATCACTCTGAAAGTTCAGGGAAACCGGATGCATCTTGGGGTTCCGTGATCTTCCTCACAGTATTCATCACTAAGGCAACCGTGATCTTGACACATGCCACCGAAACTCTTCGACCATACTGATATCGAACTGAAAAGAAAAAACGTATGTCGTTTATTAAGAAACTGTGATAGATAATCAAACAAAATTTGAATTACTTCATCTTTTCACCAATATAAAAAGGAAAACTGATTTGTATTATTTCTTCTGTGCATCACGGTAAGCTAAATACATTGAGTGTAATTTGGAGTGAACTAGAGAAATGTAAACTCCTAATCCATGAAGTTCCGGGGTAGAATAGGCCTTCAGCGACCCATGATTGCCATAAAAGGTGACTAAAGGGATCGGGTGGTCAGACTCGCATGACATGGTTGACACATCGGTTCCCACTTGCGCAGATTGATGCTCATACTGTTGATCACTAGATTGTCTGGTCCAGACTCGAATATTTGCAGATCGTCGCCATATGGCTGGAATATTGCTGAGTGCGGCGTAATACTAAACTCACTCACTCAATTTGATCCCAAACCGTTTAATTATATAATCGAGGCCGATTTGAATTACTTCATCTGTTCCTGGTCACCATGGTAAACATAGTCTTTGCATATATTTAGTTCGTTGTTAGTTCATTTACACTGTTGCTTTGGTATTGTAGGAAAAATAATGATTGCATCAGCTTAACCTTAGTTAATAGTGACATGATAGTATTAATCATTTTCATTGGTCACTGGTATTCATTCGTATCCATTTCTTTTGTCTGTTTCAAGTTAGTAAATGGGTCCTGTTATGGTGAATGGTTTACGCTGCATATGGTACATCGGATGCCCGAGCTAGCTCTGTTGAAATATACTCGTGGCAATTTGTTGACAGAATCTTTGACATGCTTAGAAAGTCTAGACTACAAAGAATCAAATTTTGTGCATAGTGGATAGACTTTTCCCTCATCCAAAGTTGTGTACAGCACAGTCAGAGTTCATGTGTATGTTTCAGTTTTTGCATGTGTGCATTCCCGTGCACAACGGAATACACAAACTGGCTTGTTCGGGCACAAGGCGTTCCAGATATGAATTCGGTTCTTCTTTTTAAGGTATCTTGGGACAAGAGAACATGGAGTGAACAGAAACAGAAACATATTTTAGAAGCATTTACAATCACACTGGATTGCCCCCTTGTGTGTGTAAATGACTTTTGTGTACAAGTTCCACATCGATGTCTGAACATGGTCAAGTACCTTCAAACGCTTACCTATGGAACGTTCCCGCTTTGTGTTCAGGAACTAATTCAGAACTGTTGTAAATGTTAAGATCACACCTGGATAGACCAGGAGCAAAATCAAAGGATTTGCACATGTTCCACCCAAGACAAAGTCTCACGCATCTCATGAGCGAGGTTACGGTCATCCTTTCGAACTGCCAACTCCTCAAGAGTAGATTAGAATCGGACATCATCTCTGGCAGTTTGCTGACATCAATGCAAATACTGGTGGACTCCATCACAGGCAAACACGGAATCACTACACAGAATAGCCAGAACACAGTTTGGGTCATCGTTAACAAGTTTACTGATACCGAGTGATCACGTATAGTTTGTCGATCACTATGTCCCCTCTGGACACCTCAGAAATGGATGTATTGCTACCATACTACATTAATTATGAATAACGTGATACCAATCACATACACGGCAATCAAAGAAATGTCTTATGTTCATTTGATCCGTAATCATTCAGGACAACATAGATAGTTTAATGGTTATAATTATTCAATTCATATTCAGTAACGATTCAGATATTAAATGAAGTATACACACACATGGGTTCATCAATGTTTAATGATGTTGTCATCGTGTTTGGAGCATAGCTACGTTCAACCTTCGTTAACCCATCTACTGCTTCATTAAATGACGAACAAACGTGAGAATGGGGAATGTGTGGGGACAAAACGGCAGCAATTGAGGCTTGCTTTTATTACTGGGTAATATTTGGCGCTCAGATATTGCAGGTGCTAGATAGTACGACGGCTTGTGGACAGGGGCCGCGAGCTCATCGATCGTAATCCTTGCGGGTTATCTCCCCTGGACTGCTCAAGGGAATGTTATTTTGATATATAGTATGCCCCGAGTACCGCGGCTATTGTTGAATATTCCGAGCACAAAAGCGATTTGTTTTGTTTTCATGTTTACTGTTCAGTACTTTACCTTTCATCGTGCCGAAGACCCGGATTCGATTCCTGACATGTGTACATTGTGTGAACCTCCGCTGTGACATTGCTGGAATATTGGTGAATGGAACTGGCGTGAAACCAAAATCACTCACTCATTCAAGTGATAATGCTACTTACTGGGGAGGAGAAATCGTCTAAATCACGCATCGGTACGTCTAGCTATGTTAAAACACTGACGACATGTGGATTCTTAATTCACGTCAAAGAATATCAACAGTCAGCACGTCAGATAGTGCATGGTAGGATATATGGTAGGAAGCCAAAACTATATTTCTTGATCCATGGAACCTTTGTCCTTAAAAGTGGTGACCGCAGAGGGAGTTGCTTACATGCCTGTCTTTCAATGTTATGTTTTATGTGCATCCCTTAAAAATAAGCCTAAAGTTACCCTTAAGATGGTACTGTAAAACGCATGTGGCGTGATTACCAAATGTCATCATATGTCAGATGTGTAGATTGATGCTCATGCTGTTGATCACTGGATTGTCTTGTCCAGATTCATTTATGTACAGGCCGCCACCATATGGTTGGAATATAAGTGAGTGTCGCGTGAAACCTAACTCACGCACCTCTCTCATACGACTGGTGTTTGTGCCCTTCAGCATTGTAGAGCCAGTAGATACACTGACTGCAATATTATAGCTCCGTTATTTCACCATCGGCGTAGACAGGAAGACCTACGTCATCTTAGGTAACGGGTCCCCGCTAATTTAACATTGCTCACCCTGTCAATGGTTACACTGGTTTGAGCTTCACAGATGAAGCTGGAAAAAATGGATGACTTCCATGCTATGACCCAGAATGTAAAAGCACGGCTACCACGTTAAATGCTTGACTGTACCGTTCCCAGAAAACAGCCAGTTCTAGGAATTCCACATGAACTGTGAAGTCATCGATGAAGAAGGACGGTAATTTGATGGATCATCTTGCTTACCTTTACCTTTTTTTATATATAGGTTTTATGATACCCACTAACCACTTATCAGGGAACACACCCGTCTGTAGCACAAGATTAAAAAGTTTTTCATACGTGGGAATGAGTATACCTTTTGAAGACTTAATATATTCATTGTACACATTATCAATGCCACAGGCTTTGTCGTTTTTAAGATTGTCTATTGCTTTTAATATTTCTTCCTGAGTGATGGATGTGCTAATGTCTTCGTTGATATCGTCGGCAGCTTCTTCATCTACAGCCTCGTCGGGGCCATCGTTAATTTCCTTGAAATAAGCAGAAAGCTTTTCGAGAGTAATATGTTCGTCTTTATTTTTTTTCGATAAAGAATTTATGACCTTCCAAAATTCCTTTGGTCGTTTTGACTTCATTTTACTTAATTGTTTACGAAACTTTTCATCAGATCTTTTTTTGTAAAACTTCAATGTCTTTCTGTACAGTTTTGCCGTATTTAACATAACATTGTTCTGTTGGCAAGATTTCTGTGCTGGTTATGAATTTTCCTTGCTAGATGATACTTTTTTCTAGCCAGCTTACATTTATATCAAAACCAAACAGAGTTTGAGTGTATACCTTTCTTTACTTTTCTTCTGAAGCCAAATGATTTTACGACAGAGTCGCATAATAATGTAGACAATGTGTCGGTTAAGCTATTAATATCGAAAGTGGTACATGCCTCATGAGAAAGACGGGCTGCCTCCTGGTTGAGGGCTGCAATACCCTCCCTGTCCAGGTTAGCGAGGAATAAGTGCTCACGTTCAGGCTGCCTCCGTCTGGGTCGGTCTGGCTCACTGGGTACCTCGGGTGGTTGGACCTGGTTAAAGGTGAAACACATCGATAGGGTGCAGTGTGCATCCGAGAAGAGGGGTGTAAAGTCTTCTACTAGGAAATTTGTTGCACGTTTTAATAGGTCACTGCTGCATATGAAATAGTCCATAACTACACAGTCTTTCGAGGTAAACTAGCCTTCCTCAGAATCATTACCGAGTCGCCCGTTTACAATGAATACGTTATTAGCTATGCACAGTTTGATAAGTCTATGGCCGTAGTTGTTGGAGATTCTGTCTCTGTTAACCCTAGTAAGTGGGATACGGTTCTGTTGTAGTGTAAGTGCTTGATTCATATAAAGATCTTCGTCCATTTCGATTCCATCGGGTGTATCATATGTTATGTAATCAGCCATTGTCTTAGTACGAGCGTTGAAGTCTCCAAAAATGCATATCAGATCTGAGATATTACTAAATTCAATTACTTCCTTTTCATAAACGTCAATTTTTTCGATTGAGGAATATCGAGAGTTTACTGGGGGGATAGAGACCACAGCGAAGTAAGCATCGTGGGTAAGCGTGCTTCTTATTTTAAACCATAGCGCGTATTCAGAAGGTCTGAGAAGCTTATCTAGAAACCTCTGGGCCGAGGTCTGGTTTCTCCTCCTGCCCAGTGCAAATGACAACAACTGTGGTGATTTCCTTTGCCCTTTACATGCCGCCAATGTATCAAACGGGGCATTTTTCTCCCAAACTGACACAACTGGCAACCAATAGGGCTGCTCAGAGCCTTTGACACTCTCGGCCTGTTTAAACACAAAACACTTATTACTCAGAGCTACATTACTGCCCCAGTACTTGTATTCGCAATAAGAGGAGAACTCATAAAATACCCTTTGGCCCAATACCGACCAATGTACTTACACTGGCCTGTACGTACGTAATTGCTACCTATGCCCCCAAAACTTTCTGTTCATTATTAACCTATGTGTCTATGGATATAGGTGCCTAACTCCTAATTTCGGTGCTCATGCTGTTGATCACTTGATTGTCTGGTCCATGCTCGATTATTTTACAGACCGCCGCCATGTAGCCGAAATATTGCTGAGCCATAAGGTAAAAGCATAGGTTGAGGCGGGCCAGGATATGCGTTTTGTACCGGAGAGGCGAAGCGAACCGTCCGTTCCTTAACCTGATTCTGCTCATCTGGTTATGTCCAAAACATTTAGCGAGGGCCTTAGAACTAGCGTCAGAAGCTCCCTCCAAAAACAGTCAGAATTCGACTTGCAAATTCAATTCTCCCCTAGTGTCTGGCCGGCTTATCGTACGTGTCCGCTTCAAGGTGGCCATGTTTCCGACATATCCTATCTAAGTGATCTTGGTTTAGTAGAACCAAAGCCTCATGTGGCTGCGTCTACACCTTCGCATTCGTCCCTTCTGTGGACAGTCTAGACTACCTTTTGTCCGACTTCCATTTTTGTGGAAGTCGCGGTGGCTGAGCGAGCTAGGCGGTTGACTTTGTGTGCTGGCGATTAGGTGCCTGACTCTGAGGGTGTGGGTTGAGACTCAACCAAAAAGTACTAGAAAAAGTATTATACCTTACTAAGAAAGTGTAATCCCTAAAAAGTACTAGAAAAAGTACTGTACTTTACTAAGAAAGTGTAATCCCAAATATGACATATGTTGCATGAGACAATCTGGATGCCAAGTCACAGTCAGCATGGTCAGGTGTCTGTTCCAAACGTGGTCTTTTGGGAGCTGCAGCCTTTCTTTTGATACTGGATCTTGGGCAAAGGCCTGCTTGATTTTCCCGAAAGGAAAACAGATACTCAATTCTTCAGTCAACCTGTCTAATAATGTGTACTCCCACATGCCCCAAACTCTAAACCAACATCCTGCCCATTGCAGGAATATCATCCAAGTCTGTTCGACTAATCTTCAGCACTAAATTACATTACACATTCAGGAGAGTTATTGCCCTCTTAGACAGTGAAACATGTTAGGTTCGGATCGGGATATTTCCATGTTTGCCAGTATAATCCCTTGGTGGCATGCCAATCTTCTGTTGGTGACGTTATCCTCTGTGTCGGCCAACTGCAGATATTTATCATGTGGTCCTATTTCCTCAGCAAAACAGAAGCTCCTTTCACGAAGCAACCTTTACTGTTAACCTTAACCGTCATTCTTTAACACTGCACCAGGGTTACCTTAGACTTAGGTAACCTTAGTGCATTGTCAAAGAATGGGAGTTAAGGTTAACCTTAGTTACGGTTGCTCAATCATCTGCAATCGGTGATTGTGTATCAACTGAGGAGCAAATCTTCCGCCGTGGGAATCTCAGTTGAAAGTCTTCGTACTGAGACGAGCCTCTCCCTCCCCTGAAGTGTGTGTCACTTTCTCGAGATAGTTGCTAGGGAAGATACCTACAATCTACTACAACGCACTTCATTGCGGCAACAAAATATGCACCCCTTAAAAACATCTTTATGCATGCATCCACTATACTCGCTTACTCACAAGCACATATCCGACCCTGTCCTGTGACCTAACCCCGTGCTGTGACCAAACCAACCATATAACCACCCTTCATATACGGAGCCCACGACATCACTAAACACACAATATTGGTACTGTCAAGTTACTGTAGGATAAATATATGCAAACAAACACAATTACCCCACACTGACAATACACAAACGATGCTCTAGACATTCACTTGCTGTTATAGTTGAAAGGTTTTATGTTTATTTCTTAGTTTCATGTTTTTATCAGTATTGCTGAAATAAATCAAAGCTGAAAACTATTTGCTGAACAGATTCAGTCTCTAGCCAGTTTCCAAGAATGGTTTAACTAATCCTATGTAGCACGAGACAAATATTATCAAAATGACACGGGGGACGATTTGTTCGTTATTAAGTTTCATCAACTGTCTAAAATATCTGGAAATTGGATTGCCTTCAGTTTTTACTAGTGAACATTCTGGCTTCAAGTTATGAGGAATCAAATATGTATGGGTATCATTATCTGAAAACATTATCTGAGCACACAAACCAGTGTTGATACAGTGATCATCTACTGCTAGAATGTCACAATCACGTCATAGCTATTCACTGATGTAGTCCTAAGCACAGATAATTAGGGTTTGTCAGTGTGACCAATGTAATCACTCTTTCAGCTGCCGTCCACGAAAACGCCACGCACAGCGATATTCCAGCTAGTCAGTGGCGACTTGGAATTTATCGAGTCTAATTCACAAATCCAGTGATCAATGTTGTCTGCATCTATTTATGCCATTCAGATACAAGGACTTGGCATCAACATTATTAGGCTGCTAAGGATCTTCTCCAACCTGAAATCAATGTCAGACTCATGTAGAACAGAATACCGTGATCGAATGATATAATATATTCAGTGGGAGACTTAAGCCCTTTATATATTTGTGTGTGTAACAAATTGTACAAACAAGGTAAATTATAGTAGCATCGACACTTGTTCTAACATGATCACTCATACCAATATGTACAAGACAAACATACAGAAATCATGTTATACAAGAGAAGACAGATAGCACCTATTGCCAAGAAACAAATACAATGCCTGCTTTCATGGACACCAAGCAATTGTTTCCGTCAAAATATATAAATGATGTAAATATATAACCTAATATTTCAGGTTTTCGTCAGTCACTGTTTTCCGTGTTTAATGTTTTTGCAAACTCTGTTGTAATCAACAATATCAGCCATGATGTTAATAATAACACTAACAGTTTGGAAATGGATCGCAGCTTGCATTCTAGTCTACCTGTTATACTGGGCAGCGTAGTACAGCAAACAGGTTTATGGAAATGAGAGCCATGGGAATGGTTCAGTGTTTTGCATATTTTGACTAATATTCAAATATATACACACTTCACATCAACCTATCACCAACGATGGGTCGCTGAATCAACGCTGTGCTGCTAGGTTGATGAGACAGTCCAGACGACCAGAACAAACCTTCTTTCATAAGTCATCGAGTGTTTTGCCAGTCTGACTAAACACGTTGACTAATCATCACAAGTACCCTCGTTGCACCAACTCTGTGTGATAGTTACTAGTACTGCATTAAATGGATGTGTACACCCCTATAAATAAATAATAAATAAAATGCAAAAGTAAACATGCTGCTTGCACGTTTACCCAATGCCCTTTTTCATCTCAATAGTTTCTTGGACACATAACCCCTGCACTAATAGGCACAGTATGCAAAACGTATCTTTCCACCTTCTTCACTCCGACAGTGCCCTCTCTAACTTAATGCACTGTCACACACAATTTGAATGTCCTACATCTTCTCTCGTCATTTAAATGCCACCCAACAACAACAAGAACAACAACAAAATACACCTAGTCACGATCCATTGTTGATTCGGTTCAACTTTACTATTACCACCAACATTCCGGCCCACTCTGAATATCTTCGTAGCTTCAGGCACATTCCGGCCCACTCAGAATATCTCCGTAGCTTCAGGCACATTACGACCCACCGAGAATACCTCGACACATTCAGGCATGTTCCGGAATACCTCGCGAGAGAAGCAATAACCCCAGTTCATGTAAGAGAGAGTTCAATGTTTCGGATTTACACATCTGTTTGTGAGTGAGTGAGTGAGTTAATATTTAACGTCACATCGGCAATATTGCAGCCATATCGTGACGAAAAGATTCTTGGAAGAAGGAATTTATGTATATGGTAAAACCTTGTCAACGAAGGACAGTAAAACAACTAGAATATCACAATAAGAATTGAAACTAGCGTCAAAAATTAAAACCAATATCACTATTCAGACAATACAATATAAAAACAGGCTATAGATTGCCAACAGCTGAAGGTAGAGCACCATACTAGGGGCCATGGGGACTTACAGTACTTCTGCTACCTGCATGGTCCCTAGCTGGATTTACACCATCCCCTCAGCTGCTGGCGATTGTACGCAAGATTAGCCACAAATTAAAATGACAGAAATACTACGGCTAAAAGGAAATGGAAGACTAAATTTGACTTCAACTGTTTTTGGACTTACGTACCCTCTCAGGAGGACAATAATTTTACGGTACTTCAACCCCCCTCGAGGATACAGCCTCTAACAATCTCAGTTACTAATTCAACTTCCAATCTTAAAAAATATTTATTTACATGTCAGTCAATAAATCCAATTCTTTTAAAAATCCAATAATTAAATGAGAACTTACGTTACTTAAAAGGTCCTTCATAGTTCTTGACTTGAAATAATTGTCCCTTTTGATGGAATATTCAACACAGTCAAGCAAGACATGCTTGACCGTGACTATCTCATCACAAGGGACACAGAACGGAGGATCCTCACCTTTCAAAAGATATTGATGCGTATACCTGGTGTGGCCAATACGACATCGCCGTATAATGACCTCTTCAAATCTGGACTGACAACCCAAGTAGGTGTAACCAACATATGGTTTTATTTCATGTAATTTATTGATATCTACTTGGGTGTCCCACTTCTTCTGCATCAGATCACGGATGTAAGATCTAATGGTAGCTTTATAATCGGTATAGGGAATAAGAAGTGGTGTCATAGATTTGTTGAGTGCTGCCTTAGCAGCAAGGTCAACCAAAGTGTTACCAGAGATTCCAACATGGCTAGGTAACCAACAGAAGACGATGTCGTATTGACCAGTGGCAAGATAATTATACAATTCAATAATTTCAATTAAAAGTGGATGTTTACATAATAGGTTTTTAATAGCCTGAAGGCACGAAAGAGAGTCAGAGAAAATTATGTACTGTTTATGTTTAGGGTGTCTTTGAATATATTTGAGAGCTGTTAATATGGCGTTTGCTTCTGCAGTAAAAATAGAGCTGTTATATGGTATTCTAGAAGATATTGTTCTGGATCCAATGACAGTGGCACAAGCCACTGCACCACCGTCCTTGGATCCGTCTGTAAATAAGGATTTGTAATTGTTATATTTGTTTTTTAATTGATGATATTCTTGTTTATATTGTAAGTCATTAGTTTCTGATTTTTTAAATGTAGTTAACGTTAAGTCAACTTGTGGTCTAACCAACTGCCAAGGAGGAGAACAAAGAAGACGGGAAGGAGCTATATTATCTAGCTCAATGCCGGCAGCAGTAATGAAAGGCTTAATTCTCAGCCCAAGAGGTGGAACAAGAGATGATTTCTTGTTATATAAATCTTCATAAGGGGAATTAAAGACACAGTGAAATGCAGGATTAGACTCATTAGAATATAACTTTGTAATATATTGTAAGGATAATTTTATGCGACGTTGGGTAAGAGATGGTTCGTCTGCTTCAACGTAGAGACTGTCGATAGGTGAAGTTCTGAAGGACCCAAGACAAAGTCTTAGACCTTGGTGATGGACAGAATCTAATAGTTTCAGGTTGCTTTTGCAGGCTCCGCCATACACGATGGAACCATAGTCAAGTTTTGAGCGGACAAGTGATCGATATAAATGTAGGAGGGTAGCTTGATCACCTCCCCACTTTGAATTAGAAACGACTTTTAATAAATCCAGCGCCTTCAGGCATTTATTTTTTAAAGATTTGATATGGGTGAGAAACGTTAACTGTGAGTCGAAAATCAGACCCAAGAACTTTGCCTCCTTAACGACTTTGATGGGAGTGTTATTTAAAAACAATTCTGGATCTTTATGCGGTTTGTATTTTCTACAGAAATGTATACAATTGGTTTTCGATTTAGAAAATTTAAAGCCGTTTTCAAGACACCATTTGTTAATTTTGTTTAAGCACAACTGCAGTTGCCGTTCAATAGTATACATATTTTTACCACGACAAGAAATATTAAAATCATCCACAAAAAGTGATCCATCGATTGAATCATTTAAAACCTTGGATAAACTGTTGATCTTGATACTAAAGAGTGTTACAGACAAAATACTGCCTTGGGGAACACCCTGATCCTGATTATAATGGTCAGACAGGGATGATCCCACTCGGACTTGAAATCGCCTGTCTTTTAAAAATTGTGAGATAAAATGAGGCAAACGACCTCTCAAACCGAAATCATATAAATCCTTTAAAATGCCATACTTCCAAGTGGTATCATATGCTTTCTCCAGATCGAAGAAAATTGATACAACGTGTTGTTTATTTACAATAGCATTCTTAACATAGGATTCTAATCGTACTAAATGATCAATAGTACTTCGGTTTTTCCGGAAACAACATTGAATATCTGTGATAAGATTATTCGTTTCCAAATACCAGACTAATCTATTGTTTACCATTCGTTCCATGGTTTTACAAACGCAACTGGTTAACGATAATTTGATGGATCTGTATGATCCCGGCCAGGCTTTGGTATGGGGATTACAATGGCATTGTGCCACGACTGAGGAAAATTTCCTGAAATCCAAATACGGTCAAATATTTCCAAAAGTGTCAAAAGACGTGCTCAGGTAAATGTTTCAGTAACTGGTAATGAATGTTGTCATCACCAGCTGCAGTATCATGAGCTTGCTCGAGAGCAGTATGTAGCTCATGTAATGAAAATACTTCATTATAATCTTCACCGTTATTAGAGTCAAAGTTAATTCTTTGTTTTTCTTGTCGATTTTTATATTTCTGAAATTCAGGTATATAATTTGATGATGATGAATTTCTGGAAAGAGTTTCACCAATTTTATTGGCAATATCACCCTTACCAGTTATCAATTTATCACCTTCTTTGAGATGTTTAACAGAGGATTTGGAACCTTTGCCTTTTATTCTTTGGACCATATTCCACACCTTAGACATGGGTGTGCGCGAATTAATGTTGGAAACATATTTCCTCCAAGACTGGTGCTTGTTTTGTTTATAAGTTCGTTGTGCTTTGGCACTCGTAATTTTAACAGTATTTAAGTTGTGAACGGTAGGATGTCTGCGAAAGTATTTTTCTGCTTTCTTCCTACACTTTCTTGCTTGTTTACATTCATTGTTGAACCATGGTTTACGAAGGTGTGGAATTTCAGAGGACTTAGGAATTGATTGGTCAGCGATTTCATTTAACTCAGCTGAAAACAACGCTATCGGATCTGATACATTCATAAAGTTTTCCGGTATTAATTTTTCCATACACAGCATTTCATATAAAGGCCAATTAGCTTTATTAAAATTCCACCGTGATAAAGGGGGATCATCATCGGGTTTGATAGCTTTGAGGACAGTTGGGAAGTGGTCACTTCCGCAAAGGTCATCATGAACAGACCAGTCAAATTCGTTGTAAACATTCGAATCAACGAGGGACAGATCAAGTATAGAATAGGTTCCTGTTCCAGGATGTAAATAGGTGTTTGATTCGTCATTATAAACACACAAGCTATTATCAAATATAAAATCCTCAATAATCTGACCTTTATGGTTTGTGCTTGTACTTCCCCATAGAGGGTTGTGCCCATTCAAATCGCCCATGATGACACAGGGCTTTGGTAATTGATCATACAGATTTTGGAGATCAGTTTGTTGGAGAACAGATGAAGGTGGAATGTACAAAGAGCACAGAGTAAACGCAATGTGCAGGCTGAGGCGAATTGCTACGGCTTGGAGATTGGTATTCAAATGAACATCGCTGTGAATGATGTTACGTCTAACTAATATCGTTGAACCTCCAGTCGTTTTATCCCCTGGAGGAGAAAAAGAGTGATAACAAGTGTACGGCCTTAAATCAAATGTATCAGTATGTTTGAGATACGTCTCTTGGAGACATAGTGCTGACGGTTTAAGGTCTTGCACTAACAACAGTTTCTGTAGTTCATTAAAGTTATGTTTAAGTCCTCTGCAATTCCATTGTACTAGATTAGCTGAATGGCTCATGGAGGGATAAGTATCTAAGGAGCAGTAACAGGAGATACTGCTCTACCTTTCTTTTTGGGTGAGTGACCATTTGAATGGCCACCAGCGCTCACATGGGTGGATACTTCAGTATCCATATCTTCGAGCAATCCATATTTATTATGAAATTGCACTGTATCTTTTAGTGCTTTTGGCAATCTGTCAGACTGAATATGTTTTTTCTTTGTATCCACTTTGGTAGATTTGGACGGTTTGATTTGATTTGAGTCTGTCTGTGTAGAAGATGTTCCTTTCTGTTTTGGTGATGGATCTGTGACCGGTGTGGAACTTACGGTAGTTTGTAATTGATCTGAAAGGGATTTGGGATGGTCGGAATGTACCCAGGAAAGATCTGTCTGACAGGGTATAGACACCGTGACCTTTTTAGCTACTGAAGCATATGATGGACTTTCTGAAATAGGTGCAAGAAGTCTGGCTTGTGTTCTGGCATCAGAGCAACTCAGTCGTTTTTCACTTTTAAATCTCTGCACAGTGCTAGCTAGCTTATTCCTACAAGAATTTTGCCCATGGCCGAACTTTTGACAGTTAAAACAACGAGTAAGGCGTGGGATAAAGAGATCTATACTCATGGAGAAACATCCAACCTTAATAGAAGGAGGCAGAACTGAGGTGTCAAAAGTCAAAAGATATGTATTGGACAGGAATACACGGTCATCTTTACGGTATGTGAATCTTTTTGCCTCAATGACACCTTGACCTCTGAGTTGAGAGACAATGTCTTCAACAGAAATGTCAGCGAGACTTCGGTCTCTGTCACGGATTAGTCCTTTGGAAAAGTTAAGTGTCTTGTGTGCCGAACATGTAATTGGAATGTCAGCTAGTTTGGTTGACGTCATGAGATTAATGGCATGTGACTTCCTGACACATTCAACCAGAAGACCCCCAGACCGTAATTTGGAAACATTCTTCAACTCACCAGCTTTACCTTGTAGGCCCTTTTCTAACAGAAATGGGGAATAGGAAGCAAGGGTTCGTTCACCCTTTGCTTCCAAAACAAGAAAGCGTGGCCAAGTATCCCTCTCAGAATATAACAATTTCGTCACAACGTCATCTTCATCAGAGTCAAGCTCAGAATCAGATTCTGAAAGTTGCCGTTTTGTTTTTTTTGGATTTTGCTTACCCATAATGAATAGTAGAATGGTTCATCAAATCTGTTCCCTGCCCACCATGGAGCGCCTACAAGGGCGATGTCATGCGTAAGCGGAGTTCCAGCAAACTGACACCAAAGGGTTACAGAAATGATATACTCCAGTTAATCCAAAGGATCAACCAGATTGGCCCATGAGCCACCGCCTTCTGGGAATAAGCTCTAGGCAAGAACATAAAACAAATTCATGAACGTTCTGAGTATTCAGAATGAAGGTACCGAGTCAAGATATAACAAAATTACATACCACAGGGCTCGGCGTGACCAGCCGATTGATAGAATCGGGCCCATTCTACCTCCCGTCTAGGTGAAGTTAGGGCCAAAGTGGCGTGTTGGGCACAGTAACGCTATTCATTGCTCCCATGCCCTCAGCCACCAGGATCCCCTCCTCCACCGACACAGGGGCGCAACCCACGGCAAACAGGTTGCCCAATTTAGTCGCCTCTTACGACCAGCAATAGGGTGCTGTGGACACATTCTGCCCCGGGTCCACACGGGAGAAGAGCACTTAGCGTTACCCAGCACCCACCACGAGGAGGTGGCTCTTCACGGGTGCCACATCTGTTTGTGAACCAAGTTGGTACCCTGCAAGTGGAAAACATGTCTAATACTTTCCCTATAGTCATCCCATCAGATAAATTAAATAAATATTTCTAATTCCAAAACAAGAAGGTAATTATGGACCGCGAATCCCCGCCGCACGTGCCAAATGGCTCTCCATCTTTGCCACGTCTCTAACCCGTACAACGTCTTTGTGTCGAATTCACCGCGCACGCAAACAGGCTGTCTAGCTGATGGCAACCACTCTTAGTTGCTAATCGAATCCCCCAAGCAATTCCCAAAACATCACAAATATTACACTTTACCTTTTGCTCCTTTTGCAAGCAGATAGCTCATTCCACTGTTAGTCGTCACTGATCATCAGCGTAGATTCATCAAAGACACTCAATACAATGTCCAAATTCATTTACATTGCGGTTAGGAAAATACTTTATCATCCTAAAGGAAATTTGCTGTAACGGTTGCATATTGAAAACACAACATATGAAGTAGAAATACACGATGAATAAGTAATAACATATTTGAAATACATGGTCATTAAAATTAGAATTCAAAACAGTTTGAAACAATTTAAGAAGTATTTCAGAATGATTGAGAGACATTAAAATAATTCATTTAAAACACAGATGTTTGCACTGATGAAAGAATTTCGAACCAGGTAAGCTCTGAATATCACAGTCATCGGCAAGAACAAAGAAGTTGAAATTCAGGAAATAGGACATGGGGAACCGTCCGTTAAATTTTACATGCTTTTGTTTTCAATTTGCTGCTGCTTGTACATAGTGCTGTGTTAACAATTCTGGAAAGTTTAAATCGAGTTAGATTTGATACAAAATCAGCATACTCAAAGATCATCTCTGATCTAATGGCCGGTATTTCCTTTTCGTAAGGCTCAGTTTGCCTTCGGCAGTCATAACCTTGGTGGCATGATTGCTGCCCCAGAGTTTGCCTGTTCATGCTCCAAGAAGTCCACCAAGTGAAAAATGTAAGAATGAGGCGACGCAAGTGTGGATATATATTTACGAATGCGTGATAGTATATTTGGGTACGAGAGTATTCAGTGCGGACGTGCTTGGGGCCGTGCATTAAGTCACGTGATGAGTGTGCTTTAAAAGGGTGGACCGCACGTGAATCTGGCACTTGAGATTCACGACTGACTGGGCATGACTGGCGTTGCGTGTCTCGGCTGCACACAACATGGAGCATTTTTCGGATGACGGTGTTCAAGAGTCTGCTTCTCCGAAACGTTCTGAACAATCAAAAGGTGACGCATTTTAAGCTGTTCCGGAACTTTTTAGACGCTAAACTCTCAACACTTAAGAGAGAATTTATCAGCGAATCTGAGCAGCTGTCTTTGTCTACTGCAAAGAAAGTGAAATATGATAAATATCCTGACTTGAAATATAAAGGAAATTCTGTACAATATAAGTTTAATTGTGAGATTATGGATGGTTTAGACAACATTAAGTCATCACTATACAAGAAAGATAACACTGATATGTGTGAAACTATTGACTCTCTCTACAAGCTCATTCGTTTAGCGGACAAGTCCCCAGCTGGTTGGGGTGTTGTTACAGAACTGGAAGGGAGTGGTGTTAATTCAGATTCTGATGAGGAACGTCGTTTTGAGAGAGCTGAAGCCAAAGCTCTCAGAAAAAGTAGCCGAGGCCGCAGCAGCAGCCCAAGTGGTCCATATGGCCTTACACATACATAAGTCAATCAACGTACATTACAGCAGGAGATGCAGAACGAGCCAGAGCCGGAGGGGTCCCAGACCTAACCAGCAGTGTTACTTCTGCGGAGAATTCGGTCACTGGAGGCAGACATGTCCGTCAGCTAAAGTGTTGTCTTCCCGTGACGTGCAGTACGACGTCACAGGTTCTGCCACTGACAAGAAGTAACAAGGGTGCGACGAAGCCGTCTACAACCACAGCAAGCAAGATGGCTGATTCAGGTACTGTACAAACGTATTCTCGTTCTTTGATCAACGTTGATTTAAGCAGAAACGGTTCGTCTGGTACGTCAATAAAGGGATGTTTGAAATCTAACGTGAAATTTTGTGTGGAAATTGGAGCTTCGGAGCTGGTCTTGCAGTCTATCACATCGGGGTATGTTATTCCATTTGTGTCAACTGCAGAGAGGATGTGTTCTAGGAATATCAAATCTGCTTACAACCATTCGAGTTTTGTAGAAGGAGCTATTTCTGAATTGTTAGGTAGTGGATGTATACTAGAGGTATTTTCACCTCCCCATGTAATCAGTCCGTTATCAGTTTCAGTACAACATTCGGGTACAAAACGTCTACTCTTAGATGTGAGACAGGTGAATTCTCATGTCTGGAAACAATCGGTAGGTTTTGAAGATCATAATTCGGCTTTACAGTTTATTTCCAAGTCAGGTTACATGTTCAAATGTGATTTGAAGTCGGGATATCATCCTATTGACATTTGTGAGAAACAGCAAACATTGTTGGGGTTTTCGTGGTATTTTGGTGGAAAATGAGATATTTTCATTTTACTGTACTTCCCTTTGGGTTGACGTCGGCTCCGTATGGTCAGATATTGGAGAGGCAATGGGGTGAATATTGTGGTTTTTCTTGATGATGGTTTCTGGTTTAGTCAAAGTCTTTCCTTTTGTCAAACGGTTTCCGACTTTGTGAATGATACTTTGACAAAGGCGGCTTTTCTGTGTCATGTTGAAAAGTCAGTATGGCTGTCTACACAGAACTTGGATTGGCTTGGTTTTAACTGGAATACTGAACAGGGCATTGCTTTCCCAAAGAAAAACAGATAACATTGCGCGTGAAATTGAGCAGTGTTTACAAAGGTTTCCTGCATTTACAGCGAGATTGTTGGCCAAGATCACGGGTAACATACTTCCCTTGACTTTCATTCTGGAAATGTTTGGCCAAGATCACGGGTAAAATACTTTCCTTGACGTTCATTCTGGAAATGTTTGCTGGATTATGACTCGACATTTGCATCAATTGTATAAACAGATTGCAGAATGTAGGTCATGGGACAGGGATTACGTCAGACCAGCGAAAGAGTGCGTGTCGGAACCGATATTTTGGAAAAATAATCAGCAATGTCATTCATTTAATGTGAAATTCTTTGAAATGTATCATTCGCCGAGTTTGTCAATTTTTGCTGATGCGAGCGAATTCGGGTGTGGAGCTTTTATCCCACACTCAGTTCTATATAGCTTGGAATGAGGATGAATCCCAAAAGAGTTCGGCTTGGCGGGAACTGAGGGCTATAGACTTGGCTATGTGTAGTTTTGTTGATACAGTATCAGAATTACAAAAGTTGGCAGTTGGCATCTTCATGTTCACGAGAAGAAACAATACTAAAGTTGAATTCCAGTGGACTCCCAGGGAGAACAATACGATGGCAGACAGTTTGAGCAAGGCAGGAGATCAGGACGATTGGACATTAGTAGATCAAGTGTTTGCCCAGGTAAATAAACTTTGGGGTCCGTTCACTATAGACAGGTTTGCTGATCATAAGAACAAGAAACTGGAATGGTTCAATTCTAGGTTCATGGTTCAAGGTACAGAAGCGGTGGATTGTTTTACTCAAGATTGATCACTTGATAATAATTGGGTTGTGTCCCCTTTCAATCTAATAGGTAAAACCATTGATTTTGTTTTGTATAATGGTTACAGAGCTACTATATTGCGGTACCGTTTTGGAAGTCTGATTTATTTTGGCCGAGATTGTTCAACCGTGAAGCAAATAAGGTATTTCAGATGTCTGGGAAATCAAAGAAAAAAAATCAGGCTTGGTGTAATCAGTTTAGTATCAGTTGTGTTGTATCATTATCCCTGAAGCAGAGTGGAAAGAATCCCACATCTATTCGGCAGTCTATATATGCGACAGGCTGGACACATAATTTAGCAGGTCTACCACACCCATGTCAATCACATTTTGTCAAATCTGTGCTTGAATCTTCGCGGAGAACTCTCGGTGTACAAATCATTCGAAAAGAGCCGATTACAGTAGATATTTTACAACAGTTAAAAGATAAGATTCCTGTTGACAGCTTGTATGATCTGAGAAATTTAACATTCTGTATAGTTTCTTTTGCAGGCTTCCTAAGGTTTCGGAAGCACCTAACTTAAGATATTCTGACATCAGATTCCGGGAAGGTCAGTCACATGGTTATCTTTATTGACAAAAAGCAAAACTGATAAATATCGAGATGGCCATCATTTGGTGATTGTTGCGACTCAATCAGAATTGTGCCCAGTTGGTATGATGAAGTCATACCTAGAACAAACCTTTAAAACTTACTTTGATTAATATATCTTTAATTCATTGAATTATTGTAGAAAGTCAAACACCTATAACTTGAGAGGTAGCAAGCCAGTCTCTTGTACACGCATGCGAGAAATTATTATGTTAGTATGTTAGAGGCGGTTGACAAGATCGGAGACAAGATTTTGGGGTGCATAGCCCCAGGTCGAGAGGGGCGACTGAGGCGGCCAATGCTGGAGTGCCTGACAGGCTATGTAAACGCCATGGTCGGTGGCAGTCAGAGACTGCAAAGGATTCTTATTAGCAAGACTCAGTGTCTCGATAAGCTTGGGAATCTGAATGTTATCTCCTGTTTCAGTAATAAATGATTAAAAAGATTTGCATATTCTTGCATTTGCATGCTCTCTTAGTTCTTGAAGGCGACGTGAAGGTACCCAAATGCAGAGTTCTGTGATCATTTGTAAATGTTTTATGTTCGGTTGAGTTTACGAATTAGAACATAAATATATGTACAAATGCGTGATAGTGTATTTGGGTACGAGAGTATTCAATGCAGGCGTACTTGGGTACGCGTATTAAGTAACATGATGAGTGTGCTTTAAAAGGGTGGACCGAACGTGAATCTGGCACTTGAGATTCACGACTGACGGGGCAGGACTGCCCGCCCGCCAGGGTAAATATTGGTCAAGTGAAACATACATAAGTGGACACTAAGCAGCGAAATTACTCAGTCGGAAGCTGGGTCAGTGGGTCACATCTATGAATGTCAGATATGTTGCAATGTATTCAAATAGTTTTCTAAGTTTTTTTCAGGTTTCCAGTAATTCAGATCGAGAATCTCTACCGGAGCAGACTGGCAGAATCAGGATGTCCGATAGTATAGCATTGAAGAGCCATGAAGATTGTGTTCAGTCAGGCGACGTCAACGTACCCACATACAGAGTTCTGTGATCATTTGTAAATGTGTTAGGTTCGGTTGAGTTTACGAATTACAACAGAGGTAATCTTTGCGTGCTATCCTTCAACATGGTTTGTCGTAGGTGGACCTTGCGTGTGGAAGTGGTTCCATATTCTTCCGCCATTCCACTCAGAACTGGGTCTGTTTGTATGCGACACTCGGGCATCTTGGACTGGTTAATACTCCACAGTCTGGAATCACACAACAAAGAATTTCACAACAACAACAACACAACTGTTGTATCTGAGGCTTCTGCTTGCGTTACAGCCTTCTTGATTTCTGGCAGCATGGTTGTGGATTCTGGTGGGGGATAGAACACCTCCAATATACGCAGTCTGACCTCCTTCCCCTCACTCTTAATTTGTATCCTTAATGTACCAAGTTTTCCCCACCCTGAGAATTGGGAATGTGCTAAACATTTACCAGGACATTTTTTCATGATGCGTTATGTTAGAAGGCCACGTGTTCGTCCATTTCCAAACAGCAACAGCAGTGTATTCTGAACATCATTCACCTAATAAACTGCAATGGCATTTTCTTAAAATTTAGGAGCTGAACAGAAGGAAACTGATGTTTTCGTAAGACCAAGTAAGAACTGCCTCATTCCCAGGAGCTGTAATTAAGAATGATTTATGTAAGTTCATCTCACCAACCATAACACTGAATATTTAATCAATTCCAATTTCTTCTTTGATCAGCACGTGAGGAACAGGGCCGGAATTGACCATCAGTAGCCTACCACATGCTTGTCATAAATGGCGACTAATGGGACGATTGGTCAGGGTCGCTGACTTAGTTCACACGTCATCGAATTCCAACTGTATAGATCGATGCTCATGCTGCAGATCACTTGGATAATATCTGGTTCAGACGAAATTATTTACAGACCGCCACCTTAAAGCTGGAATATTGCTGAGTGCGGTGTAAAACTAAACTCACTCACTCATTCTTTGATAGACTTTTTGGAAGTTGAGGTGACCTCATTTTCTCTCGTCATTCAACACTATGGTAGTCGATGCTCTGTGTGGGAGAAGAAGAGACGCCTTCTAAAGTTGCGTGATTAGTTAATCCCGAGTTATTTTCTTAATTGTTTCTCGCTTTGGTGACTCGTTCTGTAGAAGACATGCATTGTGTTGCGGCAACAGACATTGTTTGCCCACCTTCTGTTGCCGGAACAATAACCGGATGTTTTCGCCAATGCTCAGTGTGTGCTGGCTGGAGTTACTGTAAGGTCTGGGATTCAGTCATGTGCTGTCAAACTCTGAGAACAACACCAGGGTCACTGCTGCTCTTCAGAATCGCAATATTGGACTGTCATGCTGAAAGAGAAATCGTGTAGCTGTATAATGTCACAAATACAGGGGTGCCAATGTTGTCTCTATACGGCATGGCAGCACGAAACACCTAAATGGCAATCAGCAAAGGTGTACGACTGACACAGATTGTTACTCAAATCATTACCCTGCATCCTTCAAATAGGCTAGCATCATGAGCACACCGCTGTTTTGGACACTTGCCATCACCACACCCATACCCTTCCACCGCTGCGTGAAGCGTTTAGACAGCCCTGTCCCACTGCCTTTGGAGGAATTTGGCATCCATCATAAAAAAAACACATTACAAGCGTCAGGATAGGACCTGCGTATGACCGTCTAGCATGGATACCAGTGGTTCAGTTCCTGGTAGTATTTGCCGACACTCCAACTCTGACATATTGTGTACTAGTGATGCAATATGGACTTTTTTCACAAACTGATTGCCGAAATGATGTTACCTGATTTGTAGGTGTAACGTGACACTGTTGCACGCTAGTTCTGTGACTATATATATTGTCTTACGGTAAAAACACATGGTTCGTGCAACTGCTGGAACAGGTTGCACCGTTGTTTTAATGCGTTTTCCTGTTTAACATTGACTCAGTACTCAGTGAAATTCTAAGGGTGATCACATGACTAACTGTGCGTGAATGACGTGTTTCGCGTTTTGTTCATGCTAAATGACTTTTCATGTCTAGAAACAATACCATGTTCAAATCATGCTGTGCGTATGGTTAGATATAATGTTTTTGTTAAACAGAGAGCACAACAGTGAACACACCTATCAAACTTGTTTGATGTTGGCGAGAGTGTACTTGGATGAACAAACTGGGAGTGTGTGTGTGCACTTCCAATTACTTTGTTCTGCTTGATTTGTTTGTTGTGCAACGTCGTTCTCAGCAATATTCCAGTTATATGACGGCAATGTATGGACCACCGAGTCGGCACAGACAATCTAGTGAATGACATCACAAGCATCTATCTGTGCAATAGGGTAACCACGATATACATCAACGAAGTCAACGAGTCTGGCCATCCGATCCCAAGGGATGACCAATCGTAGATTCGATCTTCCAGCTTACCTACTTCTTTGTTAAACTAAATACAATCTAGTACACAAGTTTGTCGTCACAACACAAGGTAAATGTTCTAAAAAACAACTTTACATGCTGTTGCCAGGAAGTAGGTTAACGTGATATGATGGCCAGGATATTAGTTATGCTCTCCCCACCTCTGTCACGTAGTGCAAACTGCAATCAGGTGTCACGTGATCTGCTTGTATGTTTGACACCCACTCACAGTGACGATTTCAGAGCGTGCGCTGTTGAAACATCGTGTACCACATCTCAGGAAACATTCAGCGGAGTTTCATTTCATCCCCAACAGGACAGTTCCCAGTGGACACTCTTGCATTTGTTCTACATTGACACAAGGCCCACGGCGTGATTCGAAAACATTGTCAGGCAAGTACATCAGAATGTTCTTTACCAGGAAACAGTAGGCAGTGGCAGCGAGGACAGGGACACCCAGTCAGATGTATGTTAATATTGGTTTATTGAATCAATAAACACGAGCCCCAAGGTCAAAAGGAAAAGTACAATCGATTCTTGAATCCTTTTTCAGTATGTATATTTACATGTGCTTGACATTGTGGCATCTGTACTGCATTACGTATTGCATTTACTTGAGGAGTCGTGCTTGCATGAAACAGTGCAAAGACCGTAATTGGATCTCTTAGCTTAACTGGATGATCGATGTGTTCTGATATATGTGTCCTGAGACGTGTTCTGATATATGTGACCTTAGGGATGTGTTTTCTTACATATATGTCCTGATAAATGTGTTCTGAAAGATGTGTCCTGATATGTGTTCTGACATATGTGTCCCGATAGACGTGTTCTGATATGTGATCTGATGGATGTGTTTTCTGACATATGTGTCCCGATAGACGTGTTCTGATATGTGATCTGATGGATGTGTTTTCTGACATATGTGTCCAGATAGACGTGTTCTGATATGTGATCTGATGGATGTGTTTTCTGACATATGTGTCCAGATAGACGTGTTCTGATATGTGATCTGATGGATGTGTTTTCTGACATATATGTCCAGATAGACGTGTTCTGATATGTGATCTGATGGATGTGTTTTCTGACATATGTGTCCAGATAGACGTGTTCTGATATGTGATCTGATGGATGTGTTTTCTGACATATGTGTCCAGATAGACGTGTTCTGATATGTGATCTGATGGATGTGTTTTCTGACATATGTGTCCAGATAGACGTGTTCTGATATGTGATCTGATGGATGTGTTTTCTTACATATGTGTCCTGATAAACGTGTTCTGATATACTTGTATACTTATAAATATACTCAGGGGAGCAATGCTTCAGATCAAAGGGAACGCCGACGATAAGTTTAAGAGTTGCTTGTCGTGTTTGTGCCATGAGCCGATTCGATTCCTGTATTCGCTCTGATTCTAATGTCTGTCTTACCCAGTACGACTTTCACCACAGCGGTAGATGCTCGAAATATTCAGGCATTGGCGCTGTTCACTCAAATTATGTTTGCCCACTGTGATTTATTGTTCAAGGCGTTGCTATATACGTGTCGATACTAGAAACATTGAACCAGACATGGGGTTGTATAAGTGACAACCGGGGAATTGTCCCTGCATTATTTACTACAGCAGAGAGAGAGAGAGAGAGGGTAGTCAAGAAAATGTGTCGTCACGGTTTTTCCTAATGTCAAACTATTTGAACAGATATGAGAAAGGCGGTAAAGTCCGACTGATAACACAACGTGCCAGACGGACAACCACGGCATGGGGAAGCAGCATGGTGTCCAACGTGTCTGATAAACCGTGCTCGTCTGAGACAGCTCGACCCCTTCACAAAACCGATGACACGCAATGTTTTGAGTTGAATAAGTGAATAGTGTCACAAATTGTTTTCGAAATGAAAGTTTTTGGCCTGATCACACTCATTGGTATTGTAAGACAAAACGTTTTGATTTCTAGTGCAGACAAATGTCATGCCATGTCATAACCGAAATCTCTAATGATGTCAGTCGGTGCTCAATATGTCATACATTATTTTGTCACTTTCACTATTTTCTTTCAGGATTATACTTCACAGTGCTCTATATATTCCTAGGCTAATATGCCGTGCCACTTGGTGGTGATAAAAATCCATGGCGGCCGCCAAAATAGCTTAAATCTCAGAATTTGCATGTACTACATATGTTGATATCAATTTGTAAGTTATTAACTTTTGGCTTTAGAAAAGTTAATTTAGATAAATCTAATATTCAGAGGAGACATTTTAAATAGCAATAGATAAACGTATAAACTGGTTCACTTTTGTGTATGAACTTATGAAACCACCTTATGTTCCTTGAGATTTGACCAGTTTCTTTCTACAGTTCGATAATTCATGATCAGTCACTTGAAACACTTTCCTTCACAGTGGTACACAGCAGTGCACATCAGACTGGCTTTGTAACATTTGCAAAGGCCTGTGCAAGGCGTCTTGCAGTTGCAGTATATTAGTTCATAACACTGTTCATGTGCCTGACCATGTATTGTCCACTTAGGTATTTATGTATTATTACATGCCTACCTCCAAGTCCAGTCTGGAGGACTCAACAGGGCTGGACAAGAACCTCACCCCATACATGCCCTCCCCCCCACCCCCCCACCCCCCCGGACGATTGCACACATTGCATGTTGTTTTCAGTCTGCCTATGTAGGTGGAATGTTTTCAATGGGCCTAGATCGTCTTGAAAAGAGATTCTCTCTGGCCTTATTGATGTCCCAAGCCACGCTAGTTCTATTATACATAAGAACGACAAACCGCTCAAGGAGCCGCATTGTGTTGTCAGAAATAACTTCTGGGGCATCTGCAAGTGACAGGAATGCAGTGGTGACTTCAGGATTCCAAGCATCCCAAACAGATTCTTCCCTATCCCAGCAAAAACTGAAGTGACATCACAACCGGTGACGGCATGAAATACTGACATCCATTTCTGACTGAAGTGATTGTCTCCCTTTATTGGCAAGTGAGACGTGTCAACTTGATCTCTGATATAAGTGAACGAAAGTCGATATACTATTACTTGTACACTGCAAAATATTTATTATACAATAACAGTGGTGATCCCCATTGACGTCTGGAGGGCTCGGTTACTGACTTTCTTGCATCCAAGGAGTTGTAGGCAGGTAGAAAATCTTCGCCGCTACACGCCCCAGTCACAATGAACGCCGGGTATGGCTGACGCATGCCGACTTGTTATGTGGGATTCTGCTATTAACTGTAAACTCGCTAGGCACACTTACAGCAGCTTGGATAGAACACATGGCTCCAGACATGATTCCGCCCCCATGTGTCCCCCACCATGTGTCCCCCAGGTGAGATTTGCGACAAGTTTTCAACAAAATGTTGTTTGTTGACAGTACGAAAACCGAACAATTATGAAGGGTACATGTTGTCTCGGACCTATGGGCCATCAATGATTCATAGAGCTGGCGACGTTGAGCGTAACCCTGGGTCTGGAACTAGGGAACTGGAAGAGATGAGGAAATCTTGTATTTTGGAAATTAGGGAATCAGAGAAAAGATTATCAAGTGATATACACACTGTTAAAGAGGACGTAAAATCAACAAAAGATGAGTTAAACAAATTACGAGCAGACATCAAGACAACTAGAAAGGAACAAGAGGAAATGAGGGTTGATGTAACATATCTAGTGGACAAGACGTCTGATACGGAAACTCGCTTCAAGAAGATCAAGAACGGCGAAACCGACGGAATGATGTGGTAATGTGGGAATACCGGGGGCTCCAAAGGAGACCTATACAGATAACAAGCTTAAAGTCTTGGATATTCTAAATTGTGCTAGAGAAACCAAGAACCAAGAAGACAGAAGCAGGGGTCAAGAAGAATACCACCAGGGGATCGGAGAGAGTGTGTGCTAAGGTAGGTAGGTAGCACATAGGTAGCCGACTAGGGTCTCGGTGATTTTACGCCTCAGCACAGAGATACTGACAATGACATTAACACACTCGAAGGATAACACGTCAATTTGTTGACTTTTAATTTTGGAACATAGCAGGTATTTACAGAAAGCTAAGTGACAAAGATTTTGCCAGTTATATCAACAAATTTGATATCATTGATCTATGTGAAACATGGACCTCTGATATTGACTTAGGCGATACATTTCCATGCTATGAAATATACAATAAAAATGCAGAGACGATATCATCGAGTGGGCGACTTTCGGGTGGAAATTTTGTCATGGTGAGAAAACAGTTTAAAGAATTCATTTTATCTTCAAAAGTAACAGAAAATGCAATATTCATTCTATTCGATACGCTTTTCGGTCTTAATCTAGATTTACTGTGCTCTTGTACATACATCCACCCAGAGGGATCCACATTCTACAACAGACCTGGTCTGTACTGCAAAATGGCATAATTGTTTTCCAAGATAGTTTATTAGATATTTCATCAAACATGTCAGATGTACATATTTTGTGGGGAGTGGATTTCAATGCTCGTACAGGTACAGAGTCCGATTTCATTGTGGATGATATCATCGACCATACAGAAGGACAAGACCACTCAGTGTGGGATATCATCGACCATACAGAAAGACAAGACCACTCAGTGTGGGATATCATTGACCATACAGAAGGACAAGACCACTCAGTGTGGGATTTCCTTTTAGAAAGTATTAAATGATTTTCAACTGACCAAATTGTAAATGCGTATGGCAAATGCTTGTTAGACCTATGTTCAGTTCTCAACATTCATATAATGAATGGACGATGAGGATCCGATTCAGAAAAAGGTGAGCCTACATGTACAATTATTGGTCATAACGGAACAGGTGTAGTAGATTATATGATAAATTTTACTTCAATATTTGATAGTTTTGCTTGACTTTGCAATCCCGTCTCGCTCAGAATCTGACCATCTTCCTCTCACTGTGAAGTTACGTGCGCTTCACACGTACCATACAACTGAGGAATCGTCATACAGACTTGTTTGGGATAATGATAAACTTGAACTTTACACAAAATATGTTCTTAGAAAGTACCCAAGAGTTACTGAAACAGTCAGTAGATTTCGTATTGACAAATATTGACAAAAGTACAGAAGACATTTTAAATAGCATTGGGCAACGGAAGCTGAACAAATCACCAGGAATAGATGATACTATATCCGAATTTTTATTACACTCATCAGATATTCTACTCCCCATATGTTGAATTACAGTTTAACGTTATGCTTGAGAATGGGGTTTTCCTACATTCATGGTCCATTGGTATCATTGTACCTATTCATAAGCATGGGGATAAAAACCAAACTGGAAATTATAGAGGCATTACTCTTCTAAGTATCTTCAGTAAAATGTTCACAGCCATCATAAACAAACGTTTAGTATTCTGGGCAGAATCCTTTGATAAGATAACTGAATCCCAAGATGGTTTTAGAAAAGGAGATACTACTGCTGACAACATATTTGTTTTACACTCACCTATACAGGAATACTTTAATAAGAAAGGTACCGAATTTTATATTCTCTTTGTTGATTTTGCAAAGGCTTTCGATTCTGTTCACAGAGAGAAGTTACGGGATCTTCTAGATAATCATTCTAGGCTATAAGATGAGTAAACTGTTAAGAAGTATCCATGATAACGTAAAGATGCACGTGAGAAACAATAATGAAATATCTGAAACTTTTGAGAGTCACATAGGAGTAAGACAAGGTTGTATCTTGAGTCCATTTATATTTTCTTTCTTTATCAATGAACTAGCAATGCAGATCCATGAAAACTGCTCAAATGGTATCCAGCTATATCCCGACATAGTACAGCTATTTCTTCTATTATTTGCTGATGATATCATACTTTTCAAGCAGAGAAATATATGAATTAGAAAAATACTGCAATGAATGGAAACTAGGCGTAAATATATACAAAACTAAAATAGTCGTTTTAAGGAAGAGAGGTAATTTTGCTGCTAAAGTGAAATGGTATTATAAAGGTGAAATACTAGACACAAATACTACCACAGATTGTCCATCCACTCCCTTCAACCCAGGATCCTGAATGGATCCTATTTCAATATGCAATTCACCAACCAATAAGGAAATTGGATTCTCCAAATGATTCTGGAAAGTTCCACTGGATTGTTTAAGCAATTGCATACAAAGGTTGATCCATGGTAGGTAAAGACATCTGACCTGGATTTACGTGCTCAACAGCCTTCCTTACCGCATTCATTGAATGTTATATCATACAGAGTGCACACATTCTAGAAACAAAGGCACAAGCACAATCGTGGTCGGAGGATCTATTAGTGGGGTCTGTAATGTTGCATTGTTAGCGGGGACTGTAATGATTGATTGTTAGTGGGGTCTGTAGCGATGCAGTGTTAGTGGGGTCTGCAATGATTCATTGTTAGTGGGGACTGTTAATGATGCATTGAATGCTGCCTATGAGAGGAAATCCAACCACTCATACTCATGATCATTTATTGCGTACTCCTGTACGTCTTGAGTGAAGGGTCCGTTTAGGGGAAGCACATAGTGATCTGCCTCGGTAAAACATGCTGGGGGTACACTGGTATAGACTAACTGCAGCTTGGCAATGGTCTTCCTGTTTTTACTACTTTTTCCCGTTAGCAGAACTGTATGTGATGGCTGCTACATTAATGGAATGATGGTACCATGAAAGGATCCTGTTGCTGTCGTAAAGCTGGGATTATGACCAATGTTGTCAACACTTGCTGAGATCTCTTAAGACTTGTGTTGGGCATACCTAACTTTCGTCCTCGTACATATCACAGACTTTGTTGGCTATGTCTGTCGAAATACACAAGACGCAGTCATGAAAAATGCACAAACCCACATTGTGAAATGTGTCACAAGGGCTTTCAAATTGACAGGGACAGACTGTTCATTGAAATCTGGAGAAAATGTGCCCCTGAAAGTTTGTTTCAAGCTGTCTCTAAAGATAATCGTTGCTGTCCGAGCTAGCCCCAATGCCACGGAATCATAATCATGACTGTAAGCATGCTTAAAAGGCAGACCAGTATCCTTATCAAATGCCAGCAGGACTTGTTTGCTTTAATTGTGTGTTCTTAGATGTGGAATTGCTGACAATATTTGATTCTGTAGTCATGTGGTGCGTACAGTTGCAGACTTCAAACCAACTTCATGCAGTCTACATGAGTATAGATTTTGCAGATTTTCAAGGTGAAATACAGGCCTTACTTCCAATGAATTTCTAAATGTTTCGATGAAAACAAAAACCTTCAGCAGAGGTTGTACAAAGTAGAGAATCATTTTCACTTGAATTCTTACATTCATGTCTGCCATCATATCTCCAGCTGAATGTGGGTAAACTGACTGTAACATAATTCATTGGATAAACACTGCATTCGTCATGTTACATTGTGTTTACTTGTAAATGCAAGATTGCATGTTTCAATATTCCATTAATTTTATGTGTTAACATCGCTTAAAGTTTAAACTTCATCTTAAACTTAAGTTCACTAAAACTTCAAATTCAAACATCTTAACTCGTTGGTCTAATGGTTATGGCTGTGGATTTGAAATCCTATACTTACAGGTTCAAATCCCCCTTGCACCAGGTAAAATGTTTGTAACTAATTTAGCTCATATTCATTATGTATTTAAATTGGCCTCGTTTCCAGCACTTGTTTATCACATGACATCCCTAAGGTAGCACATGGTCTAAAAAAGCATGCACTTCAGTCTGCCTGATCACCATGCGGGAAAGTTGCTCACCTCACTGTCTGCTAATTACAGCATGTTAAGGAACAAATGTAAGTTACTTTGAACTCATATCACTTCTACATTTATTCCTATATTAGTTGTAGTAATAATGAGTTATATATAATTACTGGTAAACAATTTTTGATAAGTTTAATGAAATGCTGTTCCAATGCGTATTCAACCAAATGTCTTTGTACAATTTCAATACACAGTGTAAAGTTTGTTAATGCCTAAAGTAAATAAGTTTGAAGTGCATTGAGCAAAGATTATGGAATTGTTTTTGCTTACATTGTAGTTTAACATTGTAAGCAATGACATTTTACATTTTCTGAGTAACACAATATAAAACGATGCTTTAAATGGGAATAGCAGTGCCATAAACAGGTAAACATTCAATAACTCATAACATGGAATTGTTTAATCTAAAATTGAAATGCACTGAACAAATAATACTCACACTGAGTTGTAGAAACAAGAATAATTCTTCGAAAATATTAGTTTTGCAGCCACAACGCATTTTTATCACCACCAGGTGGCACTGCATATATAGGGCACTGTGAGATACAATCATGAAAGTGAAAGAAAATAGTGAATGTGACAATAATTTATGACATACTGAGCGTAGACTGACATCATTAAAGATTTCGGTCAAATTAGCTGCCATCTTGGATTTTCTGCCACCAGGGGGTGCTGCTGAGGGTGATCCATATCCAGAAATGTTTGGAATGGTTCAATATATAAGTGTGCCAATTTAGTTGATTTAACCCAGAGTGCACAATTTTTTGCCTTTGCCGCCCCACTAAACGCCTCAGTTACCCAACTGTTTACAATGTGGAAAATACTAAGCATATATTTTATGGAAAATATGTCACTTAACATGTGCCATGTACCCCTCCCACCCCCAACCCACAGTGCTAAGCCTTTTGTCAAATGCTACATGTTATCATTTTTTTCATGTCTATAATTTCTGTTATAGAGCCCGCAATGGACGTGATGCGTCGCATCGTCTTTTTCTTGGCCATTATACAAGCTTCTTCCCACATCAAACGATGTCCGAAACGTTGCGTGTGTAACGAGACGAAGCACGCCATGTCCTGTCATGGAGCGGTCCTCACCTATATACCAAGGGCACCAAGCTTCGTGACCAAGTACGAGCTGAGCGGCGCCAGTATTGGTCTCTTGACCAAAGAGCACATGATGAACCTGACACACTGTGTGCTCACACACTTGATCCTGAAGAAAAACAACATCACAGGCATTGGCACCGATGCGTTTGTTGACCTACGTTATTTGCAGAAACTGTTTTGGGAGCAAGATTTCTTTCCACTTTCCGACTTTGAACTGTTGCTTGAACACGTGTCCAGTAAAATCAGTGATATTTCGATATCCGCGTTGATCCTTGACAAGCATGTGGCGTCTGCATCCAGCTTTCGAAGCCTTGTGAATCTTCAAGCACTTAAGATAAACATGCATCAGTTGAAATTCTTCAATGCAACAGGATTAAGCCAACTAGTAAACTTGACTAGTTTGGACTTAAGTACCAACAGATTGAGCAGTTTCTCACTCACAGAGAACTTGCCGAAACTGAAACACTTAAATCTGGGGCAAAATGACCTGACGGAGATTCCTCAACTCTGTTTAAACATGTCTGTCCCAACCATTCCAAGACTCTCCATACTTATTCTACAAGACAACGCTATCCGAATTTTGGAAACACGTGGAATATCTTGCTTGAAGAACATGAAGAAGTTGGTACTTTCCCAAAACAGAATCGAAACCTTGAACGATAACGTTTTTGCAACATTAGCACAACTCACAGAACTTCAATTGTCAAGACTGACGTCATTACAATACGTGGAGCATTTGGCCTTCAATTCGACATCTTTATCTAAAATACTTTTTACCGAGAATCCTAAAATGACAAACAGGAAATTCAAACCTGCGTCTTTGTTTTCGGAAACTCCTAACCTTGCAACACTAGATCTCACCAACACTAAACTCGATATAAGTGTGAACGAATTGAAGGCGTTACTCCTTACACTTAAAAATGTTAAACACCTCACGATGCAGCGAACATTTATCAAGGAGTTGCCAACAGGTGTTTTTTCAAAATTATCAAAGCTAGAAAATGTCTCCTTTTCAGGAAACATGTTAACAGGATGGAGTAAAGACGTATTTGCTAACGTCACCAACATAAAGCACATATTCTTTGACGGATGCAACATAAAAACAATCAATGAAAGCTCTCTGCCGTTGGAATTCCGCTTAAGCATAAAGGAAATTGACTTAGCTAATAACCCTTTTGTGTGTACATGTGATTTGCTGTGGTTTAAAACATGGCTAGATAAAGTGAGGTCTAATAGGAGCATTACATTTTCCCAGTACCCACACAGATACAACTGTAGAGCACCGAATATCAACGCTCTCAGTCTTGAGGATTTCCATCCTACAGAAAAATCATGCACAATCACAAAACTGTACACCCTAATTCTTACAGTCGTATTGACTGTGAGTCTGACCATTACTGTAACAGTTCTTGTAGTCTATCGGTATCGGTGGCACCTCCTGTACTGGATATCGCTGTTCAGACGACGACGACAAACCAAAAGTGGAACAGAAGAGAAGCGATTCGACGCCTTTGTATCCTACAGTGAATCTGACGGAGATTGGGTTTATGACGAGCTTTTGGACTTCCTCGAAAGGGAGCTTGGATTGTCTCTGTGCGAACACAGCAGAGACTTCCAAGTAGGAACATTCATTGTCGACAATGTCATGGGAGCCTTGGACAGCAGTAGGAAAACCATCCTGGTAATCTCCAATGAGTACATGAAGAGTGACTGGTGCCAGTTTGAGCTTCAGATGGCTCTTTACTCATTTCTCAAACATGAAACTGACATTGTGGTGATTTTACTACACCCGATCAAAGTAGATTTCGTGACGTCATCACTTCGAGCACTGATGATGTCTACCACAATGATGCCTTGGTGCAATGACACTGAGGCCAAGGCACTTTTTAAGGAGAGGTTGAGAAACATTCTGTGTGACGGTGACACAATTGGCTCGAGAGACCTTGCAGATCCTAACAGGCACTCAGACCCTGAAGATCATGTTATCCTCGTACAATGAAATTTTAGAGAATGAAAGTATTGCAACCATGCTTGTGCACCACATCATTCTGTTGTAATGTTAGATTGATATTTCATTGGCAGTTGTACGAATAAATCAGTGATGGAGACAGTTGTGATAGTAGACTGTAATTTGTCGTGCGAAGCCGCATCGATCCCGTTTACACCCTTCAGATTGTTACGATTCGCCACAAAAATCGTGATTGTTAGTCTGGAGATTTTCATATTTCACTGGTTTGCACAGTGGAGATATAGTGGACATCACATGAGACCCATTGTTCACTGAACGCATGGTCAACTGTGGACAGTATCTAAGACCCATTGTTCACAGTGTCTATGGTCAACTGTGGACAGTATCTAAGACCCATTGTTCACTGAATGCATGATCAACTGTGGACAGTATCTAAGACCCATTGTTCACTGAACCCATGGTCAAATGTGGACAGTATCTAAGACCCATTGTTCACTGAACGCATGGTCAACTGTGGAGAGTATCTAAGACCCATTGTTCACTGAACGCATGGTTATCTGTGGAGAGTATCTAAGACCCATTGTTCACTGAACGCATGGCCATCTGTGGACAGTATCTAAGACCCATTGTTCACAGTGTCTATGGTCAACTGTGGACAATATCTAAGACCCATTGTTCACAGTGTATATGGTCAACTGTGGGCAGTATCTAAGACCCATTGTTCACAGTGTCTATGGTCAACTGTGGACAGTATCTAAGACCCATTGTTCACAGTGACCATGGTCAACTGTGGACAGTATCTAAGACCCATTGTTCACAGTGTCTATTGTCAACTGTGGACAGTATCTAAGACCCATTGTTCACAGTGTCTATGGTCAACTGTGGACAGTATCTAAGACCCATTGTTCACAGTGACCATGGTCAACTGTGGACAGTATCTAAGACCCATTGTTCACAGTGTCTATGGTCAACTGTGGACAATATCTAAGACCCATTGTTCACAGTGTCTATGGTCAACTGTGGACAATATCTAAGACCCATTGTTCACAGTGTCTATGGTCAACTGTGGACAGTATCTAAGACCCATTGTTCACAGTGTCTATGGTCAACTGTGGACAGTATCTAAGACCCATTGTTCACAGTGTCTATGGTCAACTGTGGACAGTATCTAAGACCCATTGTTCACAGTGTCTATGGTCAACTGTGGACAATATTTAAGACTAGTTGTTCACAGTATCTTTGGTCAGCCGCGCACAATACAGTGGCAGCTGTCTAAACGGACACACATCGGGACTGAGGAAATTTCCGGTTTAGACAACGTCCTTGATTGTAGACCTGGAGATAAATGTAGAAGCCAAAGGTGGAACTGAGATTTTATGCTGGTGCTGACAGCTTGCCGGATTGGACAGATGCCGGTTTTGACAGCTTCCATTGTATCTAAGACCCATTGTTCATAGTATCTATGGTCAACTGTGGACAGTATCTAAGACAAATTGTTCGCTGAATATATGGTCAGCCGCGCACAGTGTCTAAGACCCATTATTCACTGTATCTATGGTCATTTGTGGATAGGACCGAAGACCCACTGTTCACTGTATCTATGGTCAACTGTGGACATTATCTAAGATCCATTGTTCACTGTATCAATGGTCAACTGTCCACATTTACGAGGGTATACAGATCACTATGGATAGTGTCTATAATCCAAACGTAAATATTAAATTAGTCCATGTTCAATATTGTTATCAACTGAACTGCAAAAGAAACTTTATACCAGACTGAAGTGACTGTGATTAATAGACCATAAATAGCAAAAGTATCAGATAAAGTATATTTAATAAACCAACAATTTTACAAAGTTGTCAACAACTCAGACTTCACATGGACAACGATTGTACACCAGACAAACAAAGTTCAAAATTCAGTTGTCCAGATTTTCACAGAAAGTGGTCACGGACACAAACTGTGTCACTCTAAAATCGAGTATAGCCACCATACCTCAGTCCAAGATGTCCCAGAGGTGTTCTATGTGTGATAAGTCGAGTCAGTAAGGCGGCCACAATACGGCGTCGACGTTGTTGGTGGAAAGGATACAAGCTGCGTGGGGCCAGGTGATGACATGTTGATACAAAACACCTCCGGGTTGTTGCTGAAGGAAGGACAGCACTAATTGGCGGAGAATGTCATCTCTGGCAGTACGCATTGAGGTTTCCATTGATGACGACGACTGGTGTTTTCTGGGCTCCAAAAATGTCTCCCCAAACCATAACGTCACCACAGCCGTATGGAACAATATCTTGAACGCAGCAACCAACTATCTGTTCACCTCGGCGACGGTAAGCAAACTGTCTGCCATTACCTCTAAATAAGCAGAACCTGCTTTCGTCCGTGAAGACCACTTTGACTGAAACGTAGCAACAAGTTGCCATCGGTAACACGAGAACAACCAAAGATTCTTGCAACGTGCCTGAGTGTCACTGTAGGTTATTTCATTTATAAGTCAGTATATCATTTGTTCTAACATAAGCCTTGGTTTTCGATCGTTTCTTTTTAAACTGTATACTTTTTCATTCATCTTGCACTTGACAAGACACCGACTTACAGACTCGTCTGATCTTGAGTATTTGGAACAGAGGATTTTAATTGTTAAAGGTTAGTCATACATATCATTGATGGCTGTTTTATATGCATATGCTATATGTAGTTTAAGCCATGTCTAATCATATTTCAACACCTTTAATATATTTATCTTGGTATGGTGATCATGTAATCAGTAGTCACAGCCATTAATTATTCTGACATGTTGTATTCTTTCCCTGTGAATGTTTAGTGAGTGAATCCGCAACCCTAATTAACGTCTTTTAAATATTATTTGCAATGTGAAGCACTTCTCTCAGCATTCAGGCATTTCTTGTACCTAAAATTCCTCTCCTGATATTTTTTGTGCATCGGGTGTCTATGATATGGTATCGATGACTTAGAAATCATGAGCTCAGTTGTAGGTGATAGCTATCACTGAACAGCTGAGGCGGCTGCCCCAGAGTTATTACCCCAGTGTCATCATCAGGGTATGATAATTTGAATACAAATACTTATTATCTGTATTTACTGTAAAAGTACCACCAAGTGGTAATTAATTATGGTATTGATAACATCTCATGTATGTTATAAAATTATAACAAGAATACATGTTCATTTTATACCTCATGCATATTACACATACACGGAGTCATCACCCTTGATGGAACAGTTATGAAATCCAGACAATGATTTTATGCCTCATTGACAAAGACATTTATATGTGAACATGCACGTGTACTTCTATGCTACAGATGTGCTTGTCTTTTGGATACTATCTCATTTTATTGCTTTGTGTATTGCAGGGTGTCGTTACCTCTCTTACCACGTGTTGGAAATAAAATCTCACACCCGTAGGCTGTGTTTGGACGTCATTAAAACCCATCTGGACTGGGTTACACATACTAGGCACTGCTCCGACATCCTCAAAGAATTGTTCAAATCATATCTTCCATGCAGACAGCTTCGCCCCGGTTACAAAAAACTTACTTAACAATCAAAAATGGTTTTCGCTCATTGCAAGTGGAATGAGTTACCAGCTCACCTTAGAACAAAGTGAAACGTCACACATATGAAAGCAAACCTAAAGACATACCTTTTCTCTGTGTTTTACAAGTGACTCCTACAGCCTATCTTACCTGAGGTATGAGCATGCCATAAATGGACTAATTAATATTAATATGTTTTGCGGAATAAAGATAATATGCAGCAGAGAGGGTTTGGCTGATCCTTGCTCATTCAAGTTGGTGAGGCTCATCATCAGCTGGGCACCCGTGAACGGCCACCTCCTCGTGGTGGGTGCTGGGTCACGCCAAGAGCCGTTCAAAACCCCGTGTGGACCCGGGTCAACTAGGTCCATAGCACCCCATTGCTGGTTGCAAGGAGCAACCGAGTTGGGCAACCTGTTTGCCGTGGGTTGCGTCCCGTGTCGGTGGAGGACGGTAGTCTGGTGGTTGAGGGTAGCAGGAGCCTGAACCGTGTTCCTGTTGCCCAACACACCACTTCGGCCCTTACTTCACCTAGACGGGTGGTAGAATCGGCCCGATTGTATCAATCGGCTGGTCACGCCAAGCCCTGTGTGTATGGACTATACTTATTTGTCATCACACAAATTGGATTTATTAATGTTAACCATTGGGTCTTGGTGAAATTGTTCATAAAAGATGTTTAAACTTTTGAACAATGATGTTTTGCACTTTGCCTAGAGTCCTATGCCAGAAGGCGGTGGCTCATGGGCCAATCTGGTGGATTTGTTATTTGTAATTCTTCTGCTGGAGTATATCATCCGAGTATCCTTGGTGCTGCAAGCTGGAGGTCCGCTTGCTTTAGCATTGTCCTTGTGATACTCCGTGGTGGGCGGGGAGCTCGGATGATGAAATGACAAAAAACAATAACCATGGCGTATGAAACCCCCTACAAAAAACCAAAACGTCTCCTTGAAGAAGATCATACTGATACTGACCTTAGACTGTCCAATCCTACTGAATACTGGCCACGTTTTCTAGTTGTTGAGACTGAAGATAGAATACCCTTGAAATTAAACCCTTTTGCTGTGTCGAAGGGTATCCAAGGCATTGCTGGGGACGTGAAAAATATCAGAAGATTACGTTCTGGTGCACTCTTGATTGAGTGTACCAAAAGGCAACAGTCAACAAACCTGTTAAACACTAAGACATTTGTCGGCATTCCCGTCACCATCACGGCACACAAAACGCTCAACACGAGTAAGGGAATTGTACGGGACCGCGATAGATTACTCGTTGACATGTCAGAATTAGATATTGCCTCTGAAATGAAAGATCAGGGTGTTCTTTATGTGAAACGATTCTCAACTCGTAAAAATAATGAAACTGTCACAACCAACACTTATCTGTTTTCCTTTTCCCTACCTTCTGCTCCAAGATCACTCGAGGCCGGCTATTGCAATCTAAATGTTGACACGTACATTCCGAATCCTCTCAGATGCTTCAAATGCCTACAATTCGGACATGGTGTAAATTCTTGTACATTATCCGTTGTGTGTGCTCGCTGTGGTGAAAAGACACACACAACAGAGGATTGTGACAGTTCTGTTACAAAATGCACCAACTGCTCAGGGAATCACCCGTCTTATTCTAAAGAGTGTCCTGTTTGGAAAGAACAAATGGCAATAAATAAACTAAAGTTTACACAAAACATCAGCTTTGCTGATGCAAAGAGACAAGTGTTAAGCTTAGATCAAACAGAAAGCTATGCTTCCATTGCCAGAAGAGCGCCAGAAACAGCATCTAGAGTACCTACAGTATCCACTAGCTGTCAGACAAACTTGACTTGGGTCAAAACGGATTCCCCAAACCTTTTCTCACCCGCTACATCTACTCAAACACGAGAATCACTTACTGGTACGTCCCAAATACAATTAGAAACATCCCCTGATCTAGAACCATCTTCTTTGTCATCGACAAAGTCTCAGCAAAGTCTCAGTAAAATTAAAGGTAAACAGCAAGATTCTTCAAAGAAACTGAGTGGGAGAGCCCCGAAAGGGTCACAAAATAAAATTCAGTTATTCAATAAATACGGATCGCTTGAGGATATGGACGTGTGTGAAAACGTCCATTCTAGGGCTCACAGCTTGTCGCCCACCAAAAAAGTGCGGGGGTAGATCCCCAATAAACCCCCCAAAAGATAGGTTATCAGCATAATCTTTTACAGTGGAATTGTAGAGGTCTAAGGACTAATTTTAATGAGTTGCAGCTCTTAGTCCAGGATTTAACACCATCAGCTTTCTGTCTGCAGGAGACCTATATAAAACAGACAGATACTTTTGACCTGCGTCATTACAAGGCATATCATTGTTTTTCACCTTCGGGTGACAGGCCACGGGAGGGTCTTCCATCCTAGTCAAACAGAATATTATCCATAGCCCTGTTTCACTTACTACTGATCTTCAGGCCGTTGCAGTGCGACTAACTTTGCATGTTGCGTTTACATTATGCTCTCTCTATATTTCTCCGTCATCAACGTTTCACAAAACCGATCTTCAAGTGCTGTATGAACTCCCGAAGCCCTGTATTATAATGGGAGATCTGAATGGACACAACCCACTCTGGGGTAGTGTAACTACAAACACTAAAGGTAAATTACTAGAAGAGTTTTGTTCTGATAATGATTTATGTATTTATAATGATGGTTCCAACACATATTTACACCCTGCTACAGGGACTTATTCTTCTCTCGACCTGTCAATCACAAATTCAGAATTACTAAATGAATTTGAATGGTCAGTGCACGATGACCTCTGCGGAAGTGACCATTTTCCTACTATTCTAAAGCCTGTAACTCCATCAGATGTACCTCCATCATCAAGGCAGAATTTTAAAAAGGCTAACTGGGCTTTGTTTGAAACACTGTGTGATGAAAAACTTAAACCCGAACGTTTTATTGACACTCCCGATGCTATTAAATGTTTTTTGGATGAACTAAACTCCATAGCTGATGAGTGTATACCAAATTCCTCTGCGGTTCCACACATTCGAAAACCATGGTTCAACGATGAATGCAAACAAGCTAGGAAGGCAAGGAAAAAAGCAGAACATTATTTCCGTCGCCATCCTATGGTGCATAGGCACCCGTGGCGAGCCACCTCCTCGTGGTGGGTGCTGGGTAACGCCAAGAGCTCGCCGACACCCCCGTAGTGGACCCGGGGTTGCGTGGGTTGCGGCCCTGTGTCGGCGGAGGAGGGGATCCTGGTGGTTGAGGGCAATAGGGACCTGTAACCGTGTTCCTGTTGCTCAATACACCACTTTGGCCCTGACTTCGCCTAGACGGGTGGTCGAATGGGCCCGGTTCGACAAATCGGCTGGTCATGCCAAGCCCTGTGCGTGGATTCTTTATGTAATTGCACAGATTTGATTTTGTACTGTTTCAATTTTGGCCTTGGCTTTTTCATTCATATATAACTTTTAGATTTGAAAACTGACGTTATGAACTTTGCCTAGAGTCTTATGCCCAGAAGGCGGTGGCTCATGGGCCAATCTGGTGGATCGATTACTTTTGAATTAGTCTCCTGCTGGAGTATACCATTCCAGTATCCTTGGTGCTGCCAGTCTGAGAGCCACTGGTATATAGCATTGTCCATGTGATACTCGGTGGAGGGTGGGGAGCTGGGATGGTGAACTTTCTATTATTTACCATGGCTCAACCCAAAAAACACAAACGAGCACTAGATGAGTGTTTGTCCTCGGACGAGGACAGTGCTACAAACAGATTACCGGATACATGGAGCAGATTTTTGGTTGTATCTTCTACTGACGGTGAACCTCTAAAACTCAATCCATTTGCCACATCAAAAGCAATTTATGGACTTGTTGGGGGTGTCCAAGCTGTTACAAAAATTAGATCTGGGTTTCTCCTCATAGAGTGTAAAACAGCGAAACAATCAGCTACCCTCATAGGTACAAAACAGCTTGCAAATACTGCAGTATCTGTTTCACCCCATAAGTCTTTGAACAGCAGCAAAGGCATCTTGAGAGACAGGGACCGGTGGCTTGCCCACATGAGTGAAACAGAAATCGCCACTGAACTACAAAATCAAGGAGTCACTCATGTCAAACGATTCACTTTTAAGAAAAATGGAGAAACTTTCAATACTTATTTGATTTCTTTTTCACAACCGAAACATCCAAAGTATATCAAAGCTGGATATTGTAATATCGAAGTGGAGCAATATATTCCAAATCCACTTCGTTGTTACAAGTATCAAAAGTTTGGTCACGGTGCCCAATCTTGCAGGAATCGTGCAACATGCTACAGATGTGGTGAAGAAGATCATGAAGGTTCTGACTGTTTGTCTTCTCCAAAATGTGTTAATTGTCTGGGAGACCATATGTCTTCATCTAAGTCATGTGAAATCTGGAAACGTGAATATGAAATTATCAAAATCAAAACTCAAAAGAATGTCACCTATCATGAGGCAAAACGTTTAGTAAATGCAGCCTCGCCTCAGTCATCAAGTATAACATACTCTGCTGTCGTTGCTCTCGCCCTCATGCTAAATCTGTGCTGTCTGTTTCATGTCAGACAGATATCACCTGGGTCAAAGCTGACAAACAAACTTTAAGTACAACAGATTCTGCTGGTGATAAGAATCATGCCACATCAGCTTGTCAGACTGAATCACAAACAATATCACCTATTGTGAAAAATACTTGTCAAAAAGTGGATTACAGACAAAAAACTGATCGAGTACCAAAGGGATCACGTGATCCTGTTCAAATCTATAACAAGTTTCAACTTTTAGAAGACATGGACGTCTCTCCTCATCCCCGTGCGCGAAATAGAAGCAGTTAGCCTCGGAAGGGGAAAAGTCGGTCCCCAGTACTACCACCTGCTATAAAATGAACAATAACTCCTTAATCCAGTGGAATTGCAGAGGACTTAGGACCAATTTTAATGAAGTACAGTTACTAGCACAGGATTATAAACCATCAGCATTTAGTTTTCAAGAAACGTACCTGAAACAAAATGATAAGTTCGAATTGCGTAAATACCATTCTTATCATTCTTTTTCACCCCCTGGTGACAAAGCCACTGGTGGATCTTCCATATTGGTGAGACATGGTATAATTCATAGCCCTGTTCCTCTCAAAACCAATCTTCAGGCCGTTGCTGTTCGTCTTACTTTACATATAACCCTTACTCTTTGTTCCTTGTATATCTCCCCTTCTTCCATTCTCCATCAGAATGATCTTCAAGATTTGTATGACCAATTACCAAAACCCTGTATCATAATGGGTGATCTCAATGGTCATAACCCATTATGGGGAAGTCCTGATACCAACAGTAAAGGGAAAGTTCTTGAAGAGTTTATATCTGATAATAATTTATGTATACTCAATGATGGCTCTGACACATATTTACATCCTGGAACGGGAACATATTCTTCCTTAGACCTGTCACTCACTGATTCAAACGTTTATAATGAGTTTGAATGGTCAGTCCATAATGATCTTTGTGGTAGTGACCATTTTCCAACAGTACTTACAGCAATTAACCCTTCCGATGATCCGCCTGTAACAAGATGGAATTTTTCAAAGGCCATTTGGCCATTATTTCAGGTCACCTGCCTTAAGGAACTTAAACCAGACCTTTTCATGGATGTACCTGATCCAATTAAAATGTTCTCGGACAAACTGAAACATATAGCTGATGAAACTATTCCTAAGTCCTCTGTAAATCCGCACATCCGTAAACCATGGTTTAATGATGAATGCAAACAGGCTTGGAAAAACAGGAAGAAAGCAGAGAAATATTTTCGTCTTCATCCCACTGTTCATAACTTAAATAATGTAAAAGTCAGTTACGCTAAAGCTCGACGAACGTTTAAACACATTAAACGAAATACTTGGAAAAATTACGTTTCCAAAATAAATTCCCGTACACCTATGTCAAGGGTATGGAATATGATCCAAAAAAGTAAAGGCAAGGGTTCCAAATCCAGTAGTATTCAGTATTCTCAAAAATGATAATAACATACTAACTGAAAAATCTGATATTGCAAACAAGTTGGGTGAAACTTTGGCTAAACATTCGTCCTCCTCAAATTATCATCCAAAATTCCAGACTTATCAAACACACCAAGAGAAGAAACCAGTGAATTTTAAATCTGATAATGGTGAAGATTATAATGAGGTATTTTCATTACATGAACTTCATACTGCGCTATCACAGGCTCACGACACTGCAACAGGACCTGATGATATCCATTACCAACTCTTAAAACACTTGCCTGAATCCTGTCTCGAAACGTTACTTGGCATTTTTGACTATATTTGGACAACACAACATTTTCCCTCTTCATGGCGAAAAGCCACAGTTGTTCCTATTCCAAAGCCTGGGAGGGATCATACAGATCCATCAAATTACCGACCTATTTCCTTAACTAGCTGCGTTTGCAAAACCATGGAGCGAATGGTAAATAATCGCTTAGTCTGGTTTTTGGAAACCAACAATCTGATTACTGATATACAATGTGGTTTTCGTAAAAACCGAAGCACAATTGACCACTTGGTTCGTTTGGAATCATTTGTTAAAAATTCTTTCATTAAAAAGCAACATGCAGTATCAATCTTTTTTGATCTTGAAAAAGCATATGATACTACTTGGAAGCATGGTATTTTGAAAGATTTACATTCTTTTGGGTTGAGAGGTCGCTTGCCTCAGTTTATATCTAATTTTTTAAATGACAGACAGTTTCAAGTACGTGTGGGAACAACCCTCTCGGACTACTTTCATCAAGATCAGGGTGTTCCACAAGGTAGTATTTTGTCTGTGACTTTATTTAGTATTAAAATCAATAGTCTTTCTAAGGTTTTAAGTGATTCAGTAGATGGATCACTATTTGTGGATGATTTTAATGTTTCTTGTAGAGGTAGAAATATGCATACAATAGAGAGGCAATTACAAATTTGTCTCAATAAAATTGAAAAATGGTCACTTGAAAACGGGTTTAAATTTTCGATAACAAAAACAAATTGCTTGCATTTCTGCAGAAAGTATAAACCGCATAAAGATCCAGAACTATTTTTAAATGGCACCCCCATCAAAATAGTAAAGGAGGCCAGGTTCTTGGGTCTTATTTTCGACTCACATCTAACTTTTCTACCCCACATTAAATCCCTTAACACTAAATGCCTGAAGGCACTTGATCTGTTAAAAGTTGTTTCCAATTCAAAGTGGGGAGGAGACCAAACTACCCTACTCCATTTATACAGATCTCTCATCCGTTCGAAACTTGATTACGGCTCCATCGTTTATGGTGGAGCCTGTAAAAGCAACCTCAAAATACTTGATTCTATCCACCATCAAGGTCTAAGACTATGTCTTGGGTCATTTAGAACTTCTCCTATTGATAGTCTTTACGTCGAGGCCGATGAGCCATCTCTTACTCAACGGCGTATAAAACTCTCCTTACAGTATATAACAAAACTGTATTCAAATGAGGCCAACCCTGCATTTATCTGTGTTTTTAATCCTCTTTATGAGGATTTATACAATAAAAAGTCTTCTCTTGTTCCACCTCTTGGACTTAGAGTAAAACCTTTTCTGTCTGCTTGCGGCATTGAGCTAGCCAATATATCTCCTTCCCGTCTACTTTCGTCTCCACCTTGGCAGTTAGTTAGACCCGAAGTTGACCTAACACTGACGAGGTTTAAAAAGTCAGAAACAAATGAATTACAATATAAACAAGAATATAATCAATTAAAAAGTAACTATAATACATACAAATCTTTATTTACAGATGGGTCCAAGGATGGTGGCGCAGTGGCTTGTGCCACTGTCATTGGATCCAGAACAATATCTTTCAGATTACCAGATAATAGTTCTATTTTCACAGCAGAAGCAAACGCTATATTAACGGCTCTTAAATATATTGAAAGACATCCTAGACATAAACAGTATATTATCTATTCCGATTCTCTTTCTTGCCTCCAGGCAATTAAAAACCTGTCATGTGAACATCCACTTTTAATAGAAATAATTGAATTATTTAATAATCTTGCAACTGGCCAATACGACATCGTCTTTTGTTGGTTACCCAGCCATGTGGGCATTTCTGGCAATACTATGGTCGATCTTGCTGCCAAGGCAGCACTCAACAAATCTGTGACTCCACTTCTTATCCCATACTCTGATTATAAAACTACAATTAGATCGTATATTCGAGATCTGATGCAAAGGAGGTGGGACACCCAAGTGGGTGTAAATAAATTACATTCAATAAAACCTTATATTGGTTATACCCACTTGGGTTGTCAGTCCAGATTTGAGGAGGTCATTATGAGGCGATGTCGTATTGGCCATACGAGATATACTCATGAATACCTTTTGAAAGGTGAGGATCCTCCATTCTGCATCCCTTGTGATGAAAGAATCACAGTCAAGCATATCTTGCTTGACTGTGTTGAGTATTCCATCACAAGGGATCAGTATTTTAATTCACAAACTATGAAGGATCTTTTTAGCAATATTAGCCCTCATTTAATTATTGCATTTTTAAAGGAATTAGATTTGTTAATTGAACTGTAAATAGATAAATATTTTAAAAATGGAAGATTAAATTAGTAACTCAAATCGTTAGTGGCTGTACCCTCAAAGGGGGTTGAAGTACCGTAAAATAATTGTCCTCCTGAGAGGGTATATAAGTCCAAAAACATTTGAAGTAAATTTAAGATTTCCATCCTTTTAATCGTAGAATAAGTGTGTTTTCACTTTATTGCTAGATTTGTATAAATTGCTAACAGCTGAGGGGATGATGTAAATCCAGCTAGGGTCCATGCAGGAAGCAAATGTACTGTAAGTCCCCATGGTCCTTAGTATGGTGATCTGCCTTCAGTTGTTGGCAACCTATAGCCCATTTTTATATTGTACTGTCCTCTATAGATGCATTGTTTTAGGTCTATTCACTAGTTTTACATTCTACTCTGTGATATTCTAGTTAGTTTTACTGCCCTTCGTCGACAGGGTTTTACAATGTATGTGCTATTAATTCATTTGTATTATCATAATTACTTGTTCTCGTCACGATATGGCTGCAATATTGCCGATGTGACGTTAAATATTAACTCACTCACTCACTCACTCACCCTATGGTGCATAATTTAAATAAATTTAAAATTTTAAATGCTAAAGCGCGGCGTACTTTTAAGCAGAACAAACGCCAATCTTGGCAAAATTATGTATCCAAAATAAATTCTCGGACACCCATGTCCAAAGTATGGAACATGGTCCAGAAAATCAAAGGTAAAGGTACTAAATCTACTGTCCATCATCTTAAACATGGAGATCAATTACTTACTGATAAATTAGATATTGTGAATAAACTGGGCGAAACTCTTGCTAAACACTCTGCCTCTCCGAATTATACACCTAAATTTCAGCAATATAAAAAACAACAAGAAAAGAAAAGTATTAATTTCACTTCTGATAATGGGGAAGATTATAATGAAACTTTTTCTATTCATGAACTCCATACTGCTCTTGATCAAGCTCATGACACTGCTACTGGAGCTGATAACATCCATTATCAGCTCCTGAAGCACTTACCAGAATCCTGTTTAGAGACGCTCTTGTCAATTTTTGATGATATTTGGACTTCCGGGAAATTTCCTTCTTCATGGCGTGATGCTATAGTAGTACACATACCTAAACCTGGACGTGATCATACGGATCCATCCAATTATCGTCCGATTTCATTAACTAGCTGTGTTTGCAAGACCATGGAACGCATGATAAATAATCGACTTGTTTGGTACTTGGAAACAAATAACCTTATCACAGATATACAATGTGGTTTCCGTAAAAACAGAAGTACTGTCGATCATTTAGTGCGTTTAGAATCATTTGTGAAAAATGCGCTGATTAATAAACAACATGCTGTGTCTATCTTTTTTGATCTTGAGAAGGCATATGACACAACCTGGAAGTATGGCATTCTGAGAGATTTACATGACTTCGGTTTGCGAGGTCGTTTGCCTGAATTCATAGGCAAAATTTTTAAATAACAGACAATTTCAAGTCCGAGTGGGTTCTACCCTGTCTGATCATTACAATCAGGATCAGGGTGTTCCACAAGGCAGCATTTTGTCAGTCACACTTTTTAGTATTAAGATAAACAGTCTATCAAAAGTTTTAAACGATTCAATTGATGGATCGTTATTTGTGGATGATTTTAATATTTCTTGTCGTGGTAAAAATATGCATACCATTGAACGACAACTACAGTTGTGTTTAAACAAAATTAATAAATGGTGTCTTGAAAATGGCTTCACATTTTCTAAATCGAAAACTAACTGTATACATTTTTGTCGTAAATATAAACCACATAAAGACCCTGAACTATCTCTAGATGGCACACCAATTAAAATTGTGAAGGAAGCTAAGTTCTTGGGTCTCATTTTTGACTCACACTTAACGTTTTTACCGCATATTAAATCACTAAAGACTAAATGCCTGAAAGCACTTGACTTGTTGAAAGTGGTCTCAAATTCTAAATGGGGAGGGGATCAAGCTACCCTTCTCCATCTATATCGATCTCTCGTGCGTTCTAAACTCGATTATGGCTCCATTGTCTATGGTGGAGCCTGCAAAAGCAACTTAAAACTATTAGATTCAGTCCATCATCAAGGTCTAAGACTTTGTCTTGGCTCCTTTAGAACTTCACCTGTTGACAGCCTGTATGTCGAGGCTAATGAACCATCTCTTGAGCAGCGACGTATAAAATTAGCTTTACAGTATGTAATAAAACTATATTCAAATAAGTCAAACCCTGCATATAACTGTGTTTTCAATCCCCTGTATGAGGATTTATACAATGAGAAGTCTTCTCTTGTTTCGCCTCTTGGTTTAAGAATAAAACCACTTAATTCTGCTGCCAGCATTGAGCTGGAAAACATAGCTCCTTCCCGTCTTCTTTCTTCTCCTCCTTGGCAGATGGTTAGGCCACAAGTTGACCTAACATTAACATTTAAAAAATCAGAAACGAATGAATTACAGTATAAACAAGAATATAATCAACTGAAACATAAATATAGCAATTATAAATCCTTATTTACAGATGGGTCCAAGGACGGTGGCGCTGTGGCTTGTGCCACTGTCATTGGATCCAGAACAATATCGTCTAGATTACCAGATAAGAGTTCTTTTTTTTACAGCAGAAGCTAACGCCATACTAACAGCTCTTAAATATATTCAAAGACGCCCGAAACGTAAACAGTATATAATATATTCCGACTCTCTTTCTTGTCTTCAGGCTATTAAAAATATCTCTTGCAAACATCCACTTTTAATTGAAATTATTGAATTGTATAATAAGCTTGCCACTGGCCAATACGACATCGTCTTTTGTTGGTTACCCAGCCACGTAGGCATTTCTGGTAACGCAATGGCCGATCTTGCTGCCAAGGCAGCACTCAACAAATCTGTGACACCACTTCTTATTCCATACTCTGATTATAAAGCTAGCATTAGAACTTACATCCGAGATCTGATGCAGACGAAGTGGGACACCCAAGTAGGTATAAATAAATTACATGAAATAAAACCGTATATTGGTTTCACCTACTTGGGTTGTCAGTCCAGATTTGAAGAGGTTATTTTAAGACGATGTCGTATTGGCCATACTAGATATACTCATGTGCACCTGTTAAAAGGTGAGGATCCTCCGTTTTGTATCCCTTGTGATGAGAGAGTCACGGTCAAGCATATTCTGCTTGACTGTGTTGAATTCTCCATCACAAGGGATAAATATTTTACAGTTAAAACAATGAAGGATCTTTTTACCAGCGTTAATTCATTTTTAATTATAGGTTTTTTAAAAGAAATTGATTTTTTGATGGAATTTTGAATGTTATGTTGTGTAAATAGATGTATTTTAATGATTGGTAGTTTGGATTAGTAACTTGAATTGTTGGTGGCTGTACCCTCAAAGGGGATTGAAGTACTGTAAAATTATTGTCCTCCTGAGAGGGTACGCAAGTCCACAACATTCACAGTAAATTTAAGTCTACCAGGATTTTAATCGTAGTAATCATGTGATTTTAATTTCGGCTAACTTTTCATACAATCGCCAGCAGCTGAAGGGATGGTGTAAATCCAACTAGGGACCATGTAGGTAGCAAAGGTACTGCAAGTCCCCATGGTTCCTAGTGTGGTGATCTACCTTCTGTTGTTGGCGATCTATAGTCTGTTTTTATACTGTATTGTCTAAATAGTGCTATTAGTTTTAACTTTCCATGCTAGTTTTAATTGAAATTGTGATATTCTAGTTGTTTTACTGTCCTTCGTCGACAGGTCTTTATGATGTATATATGCTTTTTTTCATTGTTGAATGTTCTCGTCACGATATGGCTGAGATATTGCCGATGTGACGTTAAATGTTAACTCACTCACTCACTCATCATCATCTCAATGCCCTCGGCCCCCTCTACACGCAGGCCAGACAGCACATAGGACTTCTCCCAGGAAAAACTGCCTTATTGAACCCACCAAACACTTTCCAGAGCATATATAGACTCCCCAACACTGCAGCCATCTACATTATTACATTAGTGTCAGGACTGTGCTCCTGGTGGAGAATCTGGGCACTCTCCTGATCTGTGCCCAGATATCAGCAAGTACCAAACTGGGGGGGGGGGGGGGGGGGGGGGGGGGGGGCAGCGAGGACAATGATTAGTCTGACAACAGTGTACTTGGGATGCAAGACGGACATTTCAAATGCGAGGATCGCATGCTTAACATGCTTTTAATGATTCATGCCAGTCACTATGCTGTCAAAAGGGACACAAAATTCAAAGATATAAATAAATTCACTGGCTTGGTCAAAAAGGACAATATCAGGTTTCTTATTCTTCTAAGGCTGTATTTGGGCCTGTTCCAAAAACGTTTGAAAGCATAATTTTCCATGACGTCGTTTCACAGATGGACCTCAGAAGCAAACCTACAGGCATGGCGAAGACGGTAGTAGAAACAGCGAGTCATGCCATGTCTTTTAAGCCATGCTATTTGTGCCATTGAAGGGCATCCACTGACAAGGTATTGGACGGTCTCTGGGAATTCATTACATACTCGAAATTTAGCACTTTGGCGATTGCGAGGTGACTGGTCCTGAAGAGCAAAAAGGAAGCCAGCCAACTTCATCAAGGCAAAGCAGTCAGTGGAATTGCTGACACACGATGCACGATTATTAATAACAATATGTACATATGTCATGGCTCTCTCAAAGCAGGCTTCTCGAAAAGCTTCTCTACAAATGACTGACTCTGAGCAGACTTTGCGAATAACTTCACCTGGTTTACTCCCATCGCTGTTCCTTCCAGCAGTGCAAAGCCATGAATAAAAGCAGCCTAAAATTTCAGATTCGTTGGAATTCGTTGCTTTCATCATGAATCTTGACATGTATCACCGCAGGATCACCCGATAGATAAATAGGTACAAACGTGCACAATAAAATTCTGTCATGAAGAGCCTCCACATTAATCAAACCCCGACCTGAAGAACTGATTGGCACATATAAACAATTAAGAGAGGAACGAGGGTGGTGTGCACTGTTATCAGACATGATCCTTCTGGTCAGGCGGTCAACTCTATGGATGTCCTAGTTTGTCTAATCAACTACTTCAACGAAAGAGAAGACGGGGGACTGGCACAACAAAACAATTGGTGGCTTTGTCCTTGTTTCGAGCATTTAGCTCAGAGCCGGATGAGGCCAGAAGGCTTTTTGTAACTAAGGTCAGTGGGCTTATTCCCTCACTGGTCTCATCCAGCTGTGTACCGCTGACCTTCTATTGCATGTATGTCACAACACAGCACGTACAAAACATATTTTAACTTGAACGCTGCCTACAGTAAATATATTCATAAAGTCGTATGCTTCATTGCTCAAACGTCAAGGGGAACTGGAAAGAATTACTGTATATTTGGATAGTCGCAATGTAAATTTCTCTCCGCAACTGTATATACACCCAAACATTCTTTTAACACGCATGTGTGGCTGGTGTTCTGCAAACATCGCACCATGCATGTATCGAAAACACATGGTATCATCACAAAATCCTACTTTCCCAAGGGCTCTGTTTCAGATTGCTCGTAGAAGCATAAAGTGGCATGTATCTACAACACACACGCCATTAACAAGCATTTCAGCCATCTCTCTATTGTTTGATACCATTTTGTTGCAATAATACGTAATCTCTACTTGCTGATCATAAAAGCAGACAATACACTAAGAGTAAGGTACAATGCAAATATACTGTAATAAATATCATCAAAATCTAGATCCTGGAGTAAATATCCAAAAATTGGTGAAATAGAGGACACGTACTAAGATAAACATCGCCATAATACAGATATACTGGAGAAAACATCCTTAGAATACAGATATACTGGAGTAAGCATACTTAGAATACAGATATACTGGAGTAAACATCCGTAGAAGACAGATATACTGGAGTAAGCATCCTTAGAATACAGATATACTGGAGTAAGCATCCTTAGAACACAGATATACTGGAGTAAGCATCCTTAGAAATCAGATATACTGGAGTAAGCATCCTCAGAATACAGATATACTGGAGTAAACAGTAAGTTGTTTCAAAGGCATTTAGAAGTTGGAGGAATCAAAGTAAAAGTGCTTTATGGTTCAACTTCTTTATTATACAAGGTCACAACGTTTCAAGACCGATCCTAGTCTTCTTCAGGTGAAGTGAGGGTAAAACTAAAGGGTTGTAGTATATATACACATAAATACTGAAAGACTGATAACAATGGGTAACAAGATATACAGGTTTCTATTAATTGATGTACAGGGTTTGATTGATTGAGATGTGCAGGCTTAAACTGATTGGTGTGCAGGCTTGTGTTGATTAGGTTTCTGTCTCGAAACGTTGTGACCTTGTATAATAAAGAAGTTGAACCATAAAGCACTTTTAGTTTGGAGTAAACATCCTTAGAACACAGATGCACTGGAGTAAACATTCTGAGAATACAGATATACTGGAGTAACTATCCTTGGAATACAGCTATACTGGTGTAAACATCCTTGGAATACAGATATACTGGAGTAAACATCCTTGGAATACAGATATACTGGTGTAAACATCCTTGGAATACAGATATACTGGAGTAAACATCCTTGGAATACAGATATACTGGAGTAAACATCCTTGGAATACAGATATACTGGTGTAAACATCCTTGGAATACAGCTATACTGGAGTAAACATCCTTGGAATACAGATATACTGGAGTAAACATCCTTGGAATACAGCTATACTGGAGTAAGCATCCTTGGAATACAGATATACTGGTGTAAACATCCTTGGAATACAGATATACTGGTGTAAACATCCTTGGAATACAGATATACTGGAGTAAACATCCTTGGAATACAGATATACTGGAGTAAACATCCTTGGAATACAGATATACTGGAGTAAACATCCTTGGAATACAGATATACTGGTGTAAACATCCTTGGAATACAGATATACTGGAGTAAGCATCCTTGGAATACAGATATACTGGAGTAAACATCCTTGGAATACAGATATACTGGTGTAAACATCCTTGGAATACAGCTATACTGGAGTAAACATCCTTGGAATACAGATATACTGGAGTAAACATCCTTGGAATACAGCTATACTGGAGTAAGCATCCTTGGAATACAGATATACTGGTGTAAACATCCTTGGAATACAGATATACTGGTGTAAACATCCTTGGAATACAGATATACTGGAGTAAACATCCTTGGAATACAGATATACTGGAGTAAACATCCTTGGAATACAGATATACTGGTGTAAACATCCTTGGAATACAGCTATACTGGAGTAAACATCCTTGGAATACAGCTATACTGGAGTAAGCATCCTTGGAATACAGATATACTGGAGTAAGCATCCTTGGAATACAGATATACTGGTGTAAACATCCTTGGAATACAGATATACTGGAGTAAGCATCCTTGGAATACAGATATACTGGAGTAAACATCCTTGGAATACAGATATACTGGAGTAAACATCCTTGGAATACAGATATACTGGTGTAAACATCCTTGGAATACAGCTATACTGGAGTAAACATCCTTGGAATACAGCTATACTGGAGTAAGCATCCTTGGAATACAGATATACTGGAGTAAACATCCTTGGAATACAGATATACTGGTGTAAACATCCTTGGAATACAGATATACTGGTGTAAACATCCTTGGAATACAGATATACTGGAGTAAGCATCCTTGGAATACAGATATACTGGTGTAAACATCCTTGGAATACAGATATACTGGTGTAAACATCCTTGGAATACAGATATACTGGAGTAAACATCCTTGGAATACAGATATACTGGTGTAAACATCCTTGGAATACAGATATACTGGAGTAAGCATCCTTGGAATACAGATATACTGGAGTAAACATCCTTGGAATACAGATATACTGGAGTAAACATCCTTGGAATACAGATATACTGGTGTAAACATCCTTGGAATACAGCTATACTGGAGTAAACATCCTTGGAATACAGCTATACTGGAGTAAGCATCCTTGGAATACAGATATACTGGAGTAAACATCCTTGGAATACAGATATACTGGTGTAAACATCCTTGGAATACAGATATACTGGAGTAAGCATCCTTGGAATACAGATATACTGGAGTAAACATCCTTGGAATACAGATATACTGGAGTAAACATCCTTGGAATACAGATATACTGGTGTAAACATCCTTGGAATACAGATATACTGGAGTAAGCATCCTTGGAATACAGATATACTGGAGTAAACATCCTTGGAATACAGATATACTGGAGTAAACATCCTTGGAATACAGATATACTGGTGTAAACATCCTTGGAATACAGCTATACTGGAGTAAACATCCTTGGAATACAGCTATACTGGAGTAAGCATCCTTGGAATACAGATATACTGGAGTAAACATCCTTGGAATACAGATATACTGGTGTAAACATCCTTGGAATACAGATATACTGGTGTAAACATCCTTGGAATACAGATATACTGGAGTAAGCATCCTTGGAATACAGATATACTGGTGTAAACATCCTTGGAATACAGATATACTGGTGTAAACATCCTTGGAATACAGATATACTGGAGTAAACATCCTTGGAATACAGATATACTGGTGTAAACATCCTTGGAATACAGATATACTGGAGTAAGCATCCTTGGAATACAGATATACTGGAGTAAACATCCTTGGAATACAGATATACTGGAGTAAACATCCTTGGAATACAGATATACTGGTGTAAACATCCTTGGAATACAGCTATACTGGAGTAAACATCCTTGGAATACAGCTATACTGGAGTAAGCATCCTTGGAATACAGATATACTGGAGTAAACATCCTTGGAATACAGATATACTGGTGTAAACATCCTTGGAATACAGATATACTGGAGTAAACATCCTTGGAATACAGATATACTGGAGTAAACATCCTTGGAATACAGATATACTGGAGTAAACATCCTTGGAATACAGCTATACTGGAGTAAACATCCTTGGAATACAGCTATACTGGAGTAAACATCCTTGGAATACAGATATACTGGTGTAAACATCCTTGGAATACAGCTATACTGGAGTAAACATCCTTGGAATACAGCTATACTGGAGTAAACATCCTTGGAATACAGATATACTGGAGTAAACATCCTTGGAATACAGATATACTGGTGTAAACATCCTTGGAATACAGCTATACTGGAGTAAACATCCTTGGAATACAGATATACTGGTGTAAACATCCTTGGAATACAGATATACTGGAGTAAACATCCTTGGAATACAGATATACTGGAGTAAACATCCTTGGAATACAGATATACTGGTGTAAACATCCTTGGAATACAGATATACTGGAGTAAACATCCTTGGAATACAGATATACTGGAGTAAACATCCTTGGAATACAGATATACTGGAGTAAACATCCTTGGAATACAGATATACTGGAGTAAACATCCTTGGAATACAGATATACTGGAGTAAACATCCTTGGAATACAGCTATACTGGAGTAAGCATCCTTGGAATACAGATATACTGGTGTAAACATCCTTGGAATACAGATATACTGGTGTAAACATCCTTGGAATACAGATATACTGGAGTAAACATCCTTGGAATACAGATATACTGGAGTAAACATCCTTGGAATACAGATATACTGGAGTAAACATCCTTGGAATACACATACACTGAAGTCAACATTCTGACATTGTAGATATACTGGGGATATATAGATAAATATTCTGCATTGCCTTTGTAAAAATGAATATTACATTTATGTGATGGGAACAGCACAGAAAACGATCAACTATCTGTAATTATACTATATACTAGTATTCAACTGTGAAAGACCTGTAGATATTCATGAACAATGTCGGAGTACGAGAAGACGTGTAGGTATTCATGAACAATGTTGGAGTACGAGAAGACGTGTAGGTATTCATGAACAATGTCGGAGTACGAGAAGACGTGTAGGTATTCATGAACAATGTCGGAGTACGCTAAGACCTGTAGGTATTCATGAACAATGCTCTCCCACCTGCAAACGGAGGAACTATTGGTTACTATCACGGCTGACCAGATGTATTCTTGAACAATGCCGGAGTACGCTAAGACGTGTAGGTATTCATGAACAATGTCGGAGTACGAGAAGACGTGTATGTATTCTTGAACAATGTCGGAGTACGAGAAGACCTGTAGGTATTCATGAACAATGCCGGAGTACGCTAAGACGTGTAGGTATTCATGAACAATGTCGGAGTACGAGAAGACGTGTAGGTATTCATGAACAATGCCGGAGTACGCTAAGACGTGTAGGTATTCATGAACAATGTCGGAGTACGAGAAGACGTGTAGGTATTCGTGAACAATGTCGGAGTACGCTAAGACGTATAGGTATTCATGAACAATGCCGGAGTACGAAAAGACGTGTAGGTATTCATGAACAATGCCGGATTACGAGAAGACCTGTAGGTATTCATGAACAATGCCGGAGTACGAGAAGACGTGTAGGTATTCATGAACAATGCCGGAGTACGCTAAGACGTGTAGGTATTCATGAACAATGTCGGAGTACGAGAAGACGTGTAGGTATTCATGAACAATGCCGGAGTACGCTAAGACCTGTAGGTATTCATGAACAATGTCGGAGTACGAAAAGACGTGTAGGTATTCATGAACAATGTCGGAGTACGCTAAGACGTGTAGGTATTCATGAACAATGCCGGAGTACGCTAAGACGTGTAGGTATTCGTGAACAATGTCGGAGTACGCTAAGACGTATAGGTATTCATGAACAATGCCGGAGTACGAAAAGACGTGTATGTATTCATGAACAATGCCGGATTACGAGAAGACCTGTAGGTATTCATGAACAATGCCGGAGTACGAGAAGACGTGTAGGTATTCATGAACAATGTCGGGGTACGAGAAGACGTGTAGGTATTCATGAACAATGTCGGGGTACGCTAAGACCTGTAGGTATTCATGAACAATGTCGGGGTACGCTAAGACCTGTAGGTATTCATGAACAATGCTCTCCCACCTGCAAACGGAGGAACTATTGGTTACTATCACGGCTGACCAGATGTAACATCTTTATAGTCGCCAGGTATACCGCCAAGGAGGAATGACAGGAATAAACGAAAGTGTCTGCATCAAGGATGTCACAAATCTTTTCAAATAAGAAGATAGAACAACAATGATGACTGATTGGAATTACCCTGATTTGCTGTTTATTGTCCTTGGTGTCAAGGATAAAACACTTCTCCGATGTTTTCGGTAAAACTCGCGGAGGAGGTACCGAAGGCCCGAGGGGTTTTACAGATTCCAAGGGTTCACATTTGCCACGAAAAGCCGAGAAATCGTGAACTGTCATGGATGTTAAACAGAAACAGACATTCTTTTCAATTTATGCAAATGTTTGTGCACTGAACAAAACAACATTGATGGAATTGCCCATCAACACTTTGTCTTCCACGCGCAGTGCCAGGGTTATCCGTGTCCTACACGAACACATGGTTCATACTGACGAAAAGCCTCATTCATCACAATAAAACCACTAGGCTAGAGAGCGAAGGGTTTTCAATAACGTGACACTTTACGAACAGTGACAGAAAGACAAAATTGTACCAATCATAAATCGTGGTCATTCCGAAATCTCAAAATGATCGGTGCAAAGTCAGGGCAGAAGTCAACCCGATTCTGAAAGGAACCTACTTTTGACTGCAGAGAAAATCGGAGACAGGTTAATAAACAAAACGTCAGAACGCCATGTTCTCCACTCCCATCCCTTTATCATTTACCATTGTTACAGTTTCCTAGATTAGCAGGTACCATACTCTGCACGTGTGATTTCACCGAGGTGATGACGTAAACAATGCTGTGTGGGTGTATTTCACCGAGGTGATGACGTAAACAATGCTGCGTGGGTGTATTTCACCGAGGTGATGACGTAAACAATGCTGTGTGGGTGTGTTTCACCGAGGTGATGACGTAAACAATGCTGTGTGGGTGTATTTTACCGAGGTGCCACGCAGAGATATAACTGAATTACGACCGACAGGCTTTTTTAAATCAAACGTCTTTTTTTCTGCTGGCAAGACCTGGTCCGAGGAAGAAGATCATAGTGCTTACTAATCTAGAAATATATAACAATGGTAAATACTGAATTTCAGATTCAGTCCAGCAACCTTAGCACGCTTAAAATAGCTGTGGAATTCGTTGCTTTCATCATGAGTCTTGCATCACCACAGGTACAATAGGTAAAATAAATAGGTACAAGGCTCTGTTGGCTTGATATAGCGAACATTGTATGCTGACTTTTGTGGCTTTTTGTAATCCTATCTCCGAGTTTCAAATCGAGTTACCTCTTTTAAACTAAAAATTATATAGTATCATAAATGAGAGCTGACAAATCGCCAAATTAGAATATAACTTGTGTGTCCTCAAAATAAAGTAATCATTGTGTACTACATCACACATACGTGCATCTGTGGCCGTTGAGTTGAGCCAGACGTGAGACACGGGAAAATATGAGACATTGCTCTAATGGGCTGTACTGTCGAAACTCGCATGCATAATTCTTTCTTGTGCACACATTTCAAAAGTATTGGTCATATGGTTAGGAATATCTGTTTGCCTTGATTGCCGCCAAAAGAGCGGGGACATCACACGCGCACATATGCACAGTATGTACATGTACAGAACACGATAAATAAAATCATCCGGTTCTCGCACAGCCGTGTATTATAATCCATGCTGTCAAGATCAGGTGAGGGTCGATTTTGAAGTCCATGTTTAATTACTCTGGAATACCCAACGTGACATTTCCCAGGTGTGAATGGACACCTGTTTCTATATCTTTATTCATCTTAAGTCCTCGTCCTTTGTATTATAGTTTTAAAGTAATTAATAGTTCCCAAATCCTATATTGTGTTTTGTATATATCAGAGTATTGTTGATGAATCAAAAACACCATGTATTCCAGTCCAATCTAAGCTGTATTGTTGCAGGACAATCGCCATCATCTACCTGATTTCAAGCCATGTGTTCACAATGGATGTCCCTATTGTTATCCTACTAGTGCGTAATTGTATAGGACTTTCCCAGTTAATGATGCCCTGTTTGTGCATTCTGGAGTCTATTGACGTCAAAATCACTTAAGTGAGCCTATCGACATGCCTCTACCCTCGAGCGACAGACATTTATCTTCTTGATAATGGTGTTTTGGAGTAGGTCTGAAATTGCTTGTAACTGGATGTATATAAGGGGGAGTGAATTGGAGCCATTCCACTTGGTAAGGTGTCAGTATCACGATGCACACCTTCATCATAGAGGTCCTTTCGCTCACGCTCTTTTTTGCTCTAGCGGGTGAGTGTTTCATTGGTATGTTCTTTTTTCACATAGATTATGAATTAAAGAAAAACTGAAATCAGTTTAGATGTACAGGCGAGGAAACGTGCACAGTGATTAGAAATTTAATATGTATTTTCCAAGATGTGATCAAAAGAGACAGCGAACTAGAGACAGTATTCAGGTTAATATTAATTTTAATATTTTATAATAATTTTTTCTTGCCTGATGTTTATATCGTGCACTCATCTTCCCTGAAATATCTGAATATATATCACATAAAACAGACATCTAACATATGACGTATAATTCATTAAACCACAAAACATGTGTCTGCACAGAGGGAGGTGGGAGCAGATCGCCATGCGCCCATCTCTCCCGGTCACCGAACAGCAGAAAGTACACGGAGTCCGTCAACAGAAACAGGTAAGTTGTCCACACAAGACTGACTCGTAAGTCCTGGAACTGATCCAGCGCAACCGATCTTGTTCATATGAGATCGTGAACATAGAGACGGTACCAAGTGTCCCTGATCTTAGTCATGATGAGAGAAAGGACACAGAGACGGTACTACCTGTCCTTGTACCCCTGTATCAGGTGCCCATGACCGTGTTCATCATCAGATCATGGACATACAGAAGGCACCACGAACCCGAACCTTGTTCATTATGAGATCACGGACATAGAGACGGTACAGTGTTCCCCTGATTTTGTTCATTATGAGATCATGGACATAGAGACGGTACCACGTGCCCCTGATTGTGTCCTCTGAGATCATTATGAACAAAATGAGTCGAGTTGGCATCGGAAAATTAGATGTTGTCCAATTGAATCTGTATCGGATTATGATCAATGTGTTACATGAATCATCACACGTTGTTTCCATGACAGACGAGCATCATCCTGTGACGGATCTGAGACCTACCGAACACCTGATGGGAGCTGCAACAATGTGAAAAACCGCCTGTGGGGAGCAGCCGGAGTCCCTCTCCGTCGGACTCTCACTCCAGTGTACGCTGACGGTAAGCACGAGCTGACACAAGGGGTAGACGAGTTAATTAGGGTGAAACAAAATTTTCAATGGAAGAAATAATTTGCAATATAATCATGATATGAAAATCAAGTTTACCGTCGCAGTATACGTTCCGCATCAAACTTTGACGTGATCGACATTCTGAGCAAATATCCATGCTGGTGGGGTGAATGTACATTTTACTGACGAACCAAGGGATGCAGGCCAACCGTTCCAGAACAACCAGAATACGATTATACAAACAGGCAGCCAAGGCAAATATAGAAGCATCATGTTACTCAAATGAATGGGTATAATTGGAGTGACTGCTGGAACAGTAGGTTCATGTGATCATCTACCCGCATTCTGAATAGAGGGACAGTTTATCATTCCCACAATCTGTTCATCTTAATTTGAGCCCGACTCGCCGCTCATCGTCAGTACACTTGTGTCCACGTGAGGCTAAATGTAACTAATACACACGGATAAAGGTATTTGGACATTTATCAAAATAAACTTAAATACACATGTAGCAAAGCTTGAACTTTGGTGTCACGTATCGCGTATGGCACGTGCAATTTGTACACTATGAACTTTACATGCTAACTTTACATGCTTTTTCACAACTGAGTGAAGTTCACACAACTGAAACTGAAATTTGGAGAATGTTTGATTATTCTCTAGCTTCTGAAAGCTGTTGGAAACACGTCAATTTCAACCATACGCCATGCAACTCCTTACAGAATAACAGCTTCCCCGCGCCGTATGAGTGCTGGACACTGGAATGGCTCATAATGAAGTGGCCATGATCTAATCTCTATGGAAACGTTTCCAACAAAATGGGAACGCGAGATATTTGTTTCGAACCGGTCGTCCAGGCATGACATCACGTGACGCATTCGTCTGAACCATCTAAGGAATCGATTGCAGACTTCCAGTTTTACTGCTTAGATGAGTTCTGGCCTCCACGGCCTGCAGTTCGTCCTATTTTGCTACAATGTCAGCGGCATGAACGGCTTAGTGCACGTGACATGTGCGGTGCAGGAGACGAGAATGGGCTGGGGTTTGGTTCATTGGCGAAGTTTTCATCTGAAGAGCTGAAGGTGTAAAGACGACGAGGTCAACGTTGACATCTTGGTAGGGGAGCATTATAGCATGGGGTGCTGTCACATCTTATGGTTCGACACAATTGTAATTGTCAATGGTAATCTGACAGGTCTGCGACACAAGGATGTATTCAAGGACAGCGACGTAAAATCACGTGCAATTCAGCACGTTGATGAGAGTCCACATTTCGCTCGTGTTGTGACACATTCACAGAGACAGAAGTACATTCCGGGCACACAGGAGCCTCAGTGTTCTGTCAAGCCGAGAATCAGTCACTGATTCAGCCGAGAAAAGCCGCTGACATTAGCTGAACAGGGGCAAGCGACGATTCAGTCAAGGAGCTTTCCTCAAGCTTTTTGTCAACTGCCTAATGTCATTGTCATTGTTGTCATTGTCAAACCTGCATCAACGCAAATCGGACACACACGATACCGTATTTGTAAACTGACTTTTGACGCCAAATCTCTTCAAAGGCGTGTCACGATATCTTGTCTCAACTCATGCAGATTTCGACCAGAAGTCAACTAGTGATTATGAAAAACACCCCAAAACATGTTAACATATACTACCTATCAAAAGTTTAGAGTCAGTTAATAAAATGTAGATATCTTGCAGGGAAAAGTCATATGTGTTATAAAATAATCAATAAACACTACATCGTTCATCTATTTCTTTAGTCAGTGTACAATATCGGAGGTTAAGTTGACCCAAATTTAAACATGGAGCACTAAAGAGTACTACCCTCAAAACGTGAATGACAAAAAGTCAATATTGGGTGTGACCACTCCTGGCTGCAACACAGGTATTGCATCGACGTGGCATACCACGCACCAACAGTCCAATCTGTCTCTGGGGAATGTTTCTCCACTCTTGCAACAACGCATTTCGAAGATGGTCAAGCTTGGCAGGGGGAGGAACTCTAGTCTACACGCGACGTCCCAAAATGTCCCATACATGCTCAATCGGGCTCATATCGGGGGATAGTGCCGGCCATTCCATGTGATTGACACCATTCTACTGCCAACAGGCTCTCACGATGTGAGTTCTGTGTGGTCTGGCATTGTCGTCTTGAAAAACAACACGTCCTGGCATGGCTCTAAGGAATGGAATGACAACTGGAATGAGAATTTCATCTCGGTACCTCTGGCAGGTCAGATTACCATCCACCACCACTAAATCAGTTCTGCCATTCATTGTGATGCCGCCCCACATCATAACTGACCCTCCTTCAAAGCGATCGTGTTCAACAACGTTGGCGTCATCGAAACGTTCACCTTTAAGTCTGTAAACAGGGATTCGATCATTGAAGTGCAGGTGAAATCTTGATTCATCCGTGAACAGAATACGTGATCATCTGCGAGCATCCCAAGGCAAATGCCCATTTGCCCAATTCAATCGAGACTGACGGTGGCGTGGGGTAAGAGGGGATCTAACGGCTGGACGTCGCGCCCGCAGTCCATACTGACGTAATCGGCGCTGTGTTGTTGATACAGATACACGGTGTCCAGAAGCCTGTCTAAACGCATTATTGACTGCAGTGGCGGTGACTAGTCTGCTCCTGAGAGCAGTCAAACGAATGTACCTGTCATCCTGTTGTGACGTCACTTTTGGCCTACCGGATCTTGGTCGATCCTTGACAGAGTTTGACTGCTGGAACCGTATCCATAGGTTGGAAATTGTCTTTTGGGATACACGAAGACGTCCAGCAACACATCGTTGTGATCTCCCATCTTGCAGGAGTACTAAGGCTTGATGTCGTTGATCAATGGTTAAACTTCTTCCACGACCCTTGGTCACTTCAAGGATAAATTTTGCCACTAACTCAAAGGAATCAACTGCAAACCTTATAAAGGTGAATTGCACGAGGATCATGCTGCAAATTGCTAAGTGCACATGAAAATTGCATGCATGTCAGCAGCTGCGTTTCGATGGGATGTTTTGTGAAAATTTTACCATTTTTCAAGAACTTTCATTCTGTATGGAACTCAAGATAGTGAGGGAACCGGTGTTACGAATTTGCTTTACGTTACGTCAAGACCTGTGTAAACGATACATCTAAACAGTTCAGTATAAATTGACAATTTCAGTAGAAATTGTACACCAGTGAGTCTAAAGTTTTGATGGGTAGTATATTTTTGTATTACGAAATATTTCGCATTTAATTAACTGCAGTAATCTGTGAACTCTTATACGTACAGGTGTCGGAACCCCTCGGACCCTTGCTGTCAGTGGTGCTCCTTTGCCCCACCCCAGGGTAATCAGTAATCACGTTCACTTCGAGAAGAGCTTTCTCTCCAACAAAAACACCATCATGGTGATGCAGTGGGGACAGTTCATTGATCATGACATTACAGGAACTCCGGTGATGACAGGTTGGTACATTGATGACCAGATAACATTGTCTAACATAACAGGAGCTACGGTGATGGGAGGTTGGTACATCGATGATCACATCATATTGTCTGAATAATTATGATATTCAAATATGAAGGACCTATGCCTGAATAATTGTGTGTATGTCACACAATCACCATGTTGCATTGGAAAGGGGGACTTTTAACGATGACTTCAGTAACAGCCCTCGGTCACTGAAGAAAGTAAACGTTTACTGTGTCTCACAACACGTATGCTAAACAGCATGCATAAAGACTGTGCTTTGTGGCAGATGGAGACGAGGACATTGACTGCTGCACATGGCCCGACTCAGTTCAAAGCAAGTAAGTCATGATTTGAACGATGTCTTCCTGCTCATGTGTCTGATTATCCACTACGTATCAAAACAAACAAGCTGAAAGTTGCCGTCAGCTGTCTACATGTGTTAGGCCAGTGTGTGGAGTACGGCAAGGTGTCTAGGGTGCCTAAACATAATGGTAGTTATATGATGCTGTCATCACAAATCAATACAAAAGTGCTAGTGAAATTTTTGTTGCAGTTCAGTTTCAGAGGTAATATAATACAAGATCAGTGATCTTAGCAATAAAGACATTAACGGTAATTTTCACCTCTAGGTATGGTGTAATCATCACAGACAGCGCTGGTTTTCTGTTGACGTGAGATATAATATCAGAAGACAGGCAATAAGCAGCTACCCTCTTATGCCATCAAGTCCCTTATATACGAAAGAAAAAGCATAGATATATCTGCAAAATTGATAGAGTCACTGCTGGTCATGCTACAATCCTACAGGTAAAATACATAGCAGTGAAACGGTGTTGCGCACCTAGCAGACTCTCATTCGAACGATATTCGCAAGGCGACTGACCATGAGGAAATTAATAAAAAGCCATATTGTATCAGCCAGTCATTATCACTTCACCCACACCTACACCCACACCCACACCCACACCCACACCCACACCCACACCCACACCCACACCCACACCCACACCCACACCCACACCCACACCCACACCCACACCCACACCCACACCCACATCCCAACCCCATCCCCCGAAATCACTTACGTAGTCTGTGATTCACTGTACATATGCAAACGTTGTATCTAATTCCCAGCAAAGACTCGCCGTGTAACCCTATTCATATCGAGGCCGGTGATCCTTTCTTTCCCGAAGGGAAGTGCATGAACTCAGTGAGATCCCAGGCCGCCTCGGGGACGGGAACAAACTCCTCAAGTAAGTGTATCTCCTGTAAACTGATAACTGATAAACTGATAACGCCTTGAGCACCTATTCCTGACATGATAGAGAGATAATGAAGCTGATGAGACTAATCCTTGTTTGATAAACAAGCTCACAAGATTGTTTCTTACATCACAGACAAGCTGGTAAGGTTATTCCTTGCATGTAAAAGCATGAGTGTGGCATGTTATTATGAGTACTGATAGCATTCAAGAAGTTGTCAGTGTGAATTTGGCTCAGTGTTGTCAATCTTCCTTCTCAACTACACAAGCATTATGAAAATCACGTTTCTGTAATACGGTTGTCATTCAGATCCAAGACAACAATATAACGAATTGTCTGCCTTCATCGATGGCTCCCACATCTACGGCATTTCCACGACTGAGACAGATGATCTCCGAAATAAAACATCAGGAGGTAGGTGTGGGTCAGGCAACACAAGTTTACCAAACATCACCGAGGATATCAAACAATGTGCCACAAGCAATCACTGTGACATCCTGATATATTTCTGTTGCAAACAAATCTTCCTCTAATCACTGGTTCGAACCCCTCGCCGAGAGTGTAATCCTTCATAGTTCAGGTCGGTGCCTGTCCTACTTCACAGAAAGCCGTTTCACTTATTAAGCAATTGTCTTCAATTGTCTTAAAGATATCTTGAATTGAGCTGAAAATATTTTGAATTGAAGATATCTCGAATTGAGATATTTATGGATTTCACCAAAAAAGTTCATGATATCGCGAATTGAATAAAGGATATGTTTAGTCATGTATTAAGGATATCTTATAAAGAATTGCTGATATCTTGAACTGAATTAGGGACATCTTTAAAAAAATTAAACATATTTGAAATAGAGAATGTGTATTGAGGAATTGCTGATATCTTAATTGATTTACAGATATCTTGATCTGAAGATATATTGAATTGAGTATGAGATATTTTGAAATAAATTAAAGGTATCTTTGTATAAACGATTTCAAGACAACTTCAAATACTTCCGGCAATATATCCGTAAATACTTCCGGTTCATAAAACCATGCATGTATACCTCGTACATGCCAACAGAAGAGATGCGGCCCTGTACAATGAAGACATGACCCAGCATCGCGGCCGAGAAGACCGCCTGTATAAGTATAAATACCAATCAGATACGATGCTAAACAGCTGAAGTAATGCTGATACGACGTAAAACTCAACCTAGTCCCATTCAGGTTTTCTTGGCCGATTACCCCTCACGTTTCCTTGAGATAATTTAGAAATTATACAGGACCTGTATGAGCCTGTATACGGTCACCCGCCATTTTCTGAACCGGAAGTACTTACGGATATGTGGCCAGAAGCATTTTAAGATATCTTGAAATCGTTACCAGTCAAGACATTTCTTATTCAATTCAAGATATCTTTAAAACACGTTTAGGTATCAATAGTATCAAAATTGAAGATATTTATTATCTAATTAATACAATTGTGAGTATCAATCAATTATTTCAATATGTTCATTTAATTTCTAATTCAAATATGTACATCATAACTGTAATTATTTTAAAGATATGTTTAACATATTTAGAGATATCACGAAATACGTTATTGGCGTCTCCATAACATTTTCATACATCAGCAATTCTATCTTGGATGTATGAAATTCGTTCAAGATATCTTTAGTTATTTACAGATATCTTTAAAGCATCATTGTCAAATTTACACATGATACACATATCTTTAATACAATTGAAGATATGTGTAATTTCTTAATCAATGTGAAAAAGGCTTGCAAAACGTTACTTCATGAATCCCCCAAAGTGGCTAAGGTCGGTGTCCGCCTCCTTTGGAATACCTTAAAGCTGACTAATTCCAACTGATAACAGGATATCTGATGCATTTTCTCGAGTTTGTTTATGTGATGTTTGTGTGTGTTTGTTTGTTTGTGATAGGCATATCTGATGGGCTAGGACATGATAATCTCCTAGCGTGGTTTAATTGCTACTTGACGGCGATTCTTACACATTCAGCATCAAAATGAAATCGTAAAACAGTTTATACTTCTAACAGGGATTATGTAATTTTTTTGAAACTGATTATTATTATTTTTCACTATTTGTCTTTCAGCCGGCTTGATGAAAGTAAGCGATGGGAATCTCCTACCAAAGGGAGATGACTCCGACTGTTTCCTGAACACTTCTGATTCAAACAGCTTCTGTTTTAAAGCAGGTGCGTGCAGACTCAGAAAACCAGTTCATTAGTTACTTGTTCTCCTTTCAGGTTGTTTAGCACACAACAAAAACGCCCTTGGTGTTATAACCAGTCAATGACCCTGAGAACCAGATCTATTAGTTCACTGCTTACAATAATCATAGGAATATCATTCTAATAATAATAAGTTTATTTATATAGCGCATACATCTATGTCTGTGACATACTCAAAGCGCACAAAATGAATCCCGAATCCTTACCGGCTATGACTTCATGATATCCAAATGAACATCTGTCGTTGAGGCCAAGCAAATTCACTTAAATGAGAGATTATCTGACCGTAGGCTTGCACCGCTTATTGGGTCTTACCAACATATACCACCAGGTGACTCCAGAGTGAATGTGGTCCCCGGACTGTCTCTTCTCCACACCCTCTTTCTGAGAGAACACAATCGTGTAGCAGGAGTGTTGAAAACCATCCAACCACTATGGAATGACGAGACTCTCTTCCAGGAGGCAAGGAAAATAGTCATAGCTGAACTACAGGTGAGTAGAAACTACATACATCCTGGAGGTACTTCAGAGGCTGATCTACGTTCATGCGATTCCACGGATATAACAGCACTTGGGTACAATAACAACACTTGAGTACAATAACAACACTTGGGTACAATAACCAGTCCGCAGCAAGTACTGCCACTTTATCATCAATATGAGGTCGTTAGAACCGAATTTGATCAATATAGCACAAACGTATCTCAACGCTGAACTTGAAATCACCAAAGATGAGGAGCCTTCCTTCCGTACGATAACAGGTATGGCACTCGCTAATGAGATCCTTCGATGATGTAATCGGATGGCTGTTATCATATCATGTTATGATTTATCACATCTTGTTATCGATACATCATAGTAAATGTTTGAATTAAATTTGGTGAGAGCGGTCCTGCATTGAAATATTTACGACGTTTGAAAGTATCATAATTCAGAAAATATATGTTTATATTTCTTTGTCCAATAGGTGATCACATACGACGAGTGGTTACCTGAAATTCTTGGCAAGGACGGTATGTCAAAGTACAACCTTAATCTTGGCAACTACAACTATAACGAAAGCCTTGATCCGTCTCTTAGCAACGTCTTCTCCACGGCCGCTTTCAGATTTGGGCACTCGATGGTGCCAGAAAACTTTACCATAGGTTCCAAAGTCGTAGATACCGGCGACCTGTTCAAGAGAACCAACTTCCTCATCAACAATCTCAATGACGTAGTGGGTAGTCTTCTGGAAGCTCCAGGTGAACGGGCCGATGCATGGTACGTGGATGGAATGAGAGATAGAATGTTCGAGGAGGATCCCGCTGCTAAAGATGGGCTTGATATCGTGTCACTAAACATTCAGAGAGGAAGAGAACATGGTCTTCGATCTTACAACGAGTGGAGAGAATACTGTGGTTTAACCAAGATCAATTCCTTCACGAACGGCACGGATTTTGGAGGGATTCAAGCACAGGATCTGAAAGATATATAGTAGGTATAATGCCAGCATCTAGAAGATATAATGTAGCTGCAGTACCAAGTACTTGGATGCTCAAGGTTAAAATAGGTGCTGTGTAATGTTTAGCGTTAAGAGCAAGAGTGTACCAAGTTTAATACTAGAGTCTAGTACTATAACCTAGAAGATATACAGTAGGTGTTTGGCTGTTGATATCCAGAAGATATATAGTAGATGTTGCATAAGGTTTAGTACTAGGATCTAAAAAACACATATGTATTATTAGGATCTAGACGATGTAGGTGTAATATTAAGTATAGTGCTGAAATCTAGACGATGTAGGTGGAGTAATAGGTATAAGACGATGTAGGTGTAGTAGTAGGATCTAGACGATGTAGGTATAGTGTTAGGATCTAGACGGTGTAGGTATAGTGCTAGGATCTAGACGATGTAGGTGTAGTGTTAGGATCTAGACAATGTAGGCGTAGTGCTAGGATCTAGACGATGTAGGTATAGTGCTAGGATCTAGACGATGTAGGTGTAGTGCTAGGATCTAGACGATGTAGGTGTAGTGCTAGGATTAGACGATGTATGTATAGTGTTAGGATCTAGACGATGTAGGTATAGTGCTAGGATCTAGACGATGTAGGTGTAGTAGTAGGATCTAGACGATGTAGGTGTAGTGCTAGGATCTAGACGATGTATCTATAGTGTTAGGATCTAGACGATGTAGGTATAGTGCTAGGATGTAGAAGATGTAGGTGTAGTGCTAGGATCTAGACGATGTAGGTATAGTGCTAGGATCTAGACGATGTAGGTATAGTGTTAGGATCTAGAAGATGTAGGTATAGTGTTAGGATCTAGAAGATGTAGGTGTAGTAGTAAGATCTAGACGATGTAGGTGTAGTGTTAGGATCTAGACGATGTAGGTATAGTGTTAGGATCTAGACGATGTAGGTATTGTGCTAGGATGTAGAAGATGTAGGCGTAGTGTTAGGATCTAGACGATGTAGGCATAGTGTTAGGATCTAGACGATGTAGGTATTGTGCTAGGATCTAGACGATGTATCTATAGTGTTAGGATCTAGACGATGTAGGTATAGTGCTAGGATGTAGAAGATGTAGGTGTAGTGTTACGATCTAGACGATGTAGGCATAGTGTTAGGATCTAGACGATGTAGGTATTGTGCTAGGATCTAGACGATGTAGGTATAGTGTTAGGATCTATACGATGTAGGTGTAGTAGTAGGATCTAGACGATATAGGTGTAGTGTTAGGATCTAGACGATGTATCTATAGTGTTAGGATCTAGACGATGTAGGTATTGTGCTAGGATGTAGAAGATGTAGGTGTAGTGTTAGGATCTAGACGATGTAGGTGTAGTGTTAGGATCTAGACGATGTAGGTATTGTGCTAGGATCTAGACGATGTATCTATAGTGTTAGGATCTAGACGATGTAGGTATAGTGCTAGGATGTAGAAGATGTAGGTGTAGTGCTAGGATCTAGACGATGTAGGCATAGTGTTAGGATCTAGACGATGTAGGTATAGTGTTAGGATCTAGACGATGTAGGTGTAGTAGTAGGATCTAGACGATATAGGTGTAGTGTTAGGATCTAGACGATGTAGGTATAGTGTTAGGATCTAGACGATGTATCTATAGTGTTAGGATCTAGACGATGTAGGTATTGTGCTAGGATCTAGACGATGTAGGTGTAGTGTTAGGATCTAGACAATGTAGGCGTAGTGCTAGGATCTAGACGATGTAGGTATAGTGCTAGCATCTAGACGATGTAGGTGTAGTAGTAGGATCTAGACGATGTAGGTGTAGTGCTAGGATTAGACGATGTATGTGTAGTAGTAGGATCTAGACGATGTAGGTGTAGTGCTAGGATCTAGACGATGTATCTATAGTGTTAGGATCTAGACGATGTAGGTATAGTGCTAGGATCTAGACGATGTAGGTGTAGTAGTAGGATCTAGGCGATGTAGGTGTAGTGCTAGGATCTAGACGATGTATCTATAGTGTTAGGATCTAGACGATGTAGGTATAGTGCCAGGATGTAGAAGATGTAGGTGTAGTGCTAGGATCTAGACGATGTAGGTATAGTGCTAGGATCTAGACGATGTAGGTGTAGTGTTAGGATCTAGAAGATGTAGGTATAGTGTTAGGATCTAGAAGATGTAGGTGTAGTAGTAAGATCTAGACGATGTAGGTGTAGTGTTAGGATCTAGACGATGTAGGTATAGTGTTAGGATCTAGACGATGTATCTATAGTGTTAGGATCTAGACGATGTAGGTATTGTGATAGGATGTAGAAGATGTAGGTGTAGTGTTAGGATCTAGACGATGTAGGCATAGTGTTGGGATCTAGAAGATGTAGGTGTAGTAGTAAGATCTAGACGATGTAGGTGTAGTGTTAGGATCTAGACGATGTAGGTATAGTGTTAGGATCTAGACGATGTATCTATAGTGTTAGGATCTAGACGATGTATCTATAGTGTTAGGATCTAGACCATGTAGGTATAGTGTTAGGATCTAGACGATGTATCTATAGTGTTAGGATCTAGAAGATGTAGGTATAGTGCTAGGATGTAGAAGATGTAGGTGTAGTGTTAGGATCTAGACGATGTAGGCATAGTGTTAGGATCTAGACGATGTAGGTATTGTGCTAGGATCTAGAAGATGTAGGTATAGTGTTAGGATCTAGACGATGTAGGTGTAGTGTTAGGATCTAGATGATATAGGTGTAGTGTTAGGATCTAGACGATGTAGGTATAGTGTTAGGATCTAGAAGATGTAGGTGTAGTGCTAGGATTTAGACGATGTAGGTGTAGTGCTAGGATCATAACGATATAGTTATAGTGCTAGGATCTAGACGATGTAGGTGTTGTGCTAGGATGATCTAGATAATGCAGGTATAGTACTAGGATAAAAACGATGTAAGGATAGTGCTAGGATCTAGACGATGTAGGTGTAGTGCTAGGATTTAGACGAAGTAGGTGGAGTTTTAGGATCTAGACAATGTAGGTGTAGTGTTAGGATCTAGACGATGTAGGTGTAGTAGTAGGATCTAGACGATGTAGGTGTAGTGCTAGGATCTAGAAGATGTAGGTGTAGTGTTACGATCTAGAAGATGTAGGTGTAGTGTTAGGAGTTAGACGCTGTAGGTGTTGTGCTAGGATGATCTAGATAATGCAGGTATAGTACTAGGATAAAAACGATGTAAGGATAGTGCTAGGATCTAGACGATGTAGGTGTAGTGCTAGGATTTAGACGAAGTAGGTGGAGTTTTAGGATCTAGACTATGTAGGTGTAGTGTTAGGATCTAGACTATGTAGGTGTAGTAGTAGGATCTAGACGATGTAGGTGTAGTGCTAGGATCTAGAAGATGTAGGTGTAGTGTTAGGATCTAGACGATGTAGGCATAGTGTTAGGATCTAGACGATGTAGGTATTGTGCTAGGATCTAGACGATGTATCTATAGTGTTAGGATCTAGACGATGTAGGTATAGTGCTAGGATGTAGAAGATGTAGGTGTAGTGATACGATCTAGACGATGTAGGCATAGTGTTAGGATCTAGACGATGTAGGTATTGTGCTAGGATCTAGACGATGTAGGTATAGTGTTAGGATCTATACGATGTAGGTGTAGTAGTAGGATCTAGACGATATAGGTGTAGTGTTAGGATCTAGACGATGTAGGTATAGTGTTAGGATCTAGACGATGTATCTATAGTGTTAGGATCTAGACGATGTAGGTGTAGTGTTAGGATCTAGACGATGTATCTATAGTGTTAGGATCTAGACGATGTAGGTATTGTGCTAGGATCTAGACGATGTAGGTATAGTGTTAGGATCTAGACGATGTAGGTGTAGTGTTAGGATCTAGACGATGTAGGTATAGTGTTAGGATCTAGACGATGTATCTATAGTGTTAGGATCTAGACGATGTAGGTATTGTGCTAGGATGTAGAAGATGTAGGTGTAGTGTTAGGATCTAGACGATGTAGGTGTAGTGTTAGGATCTAGACGATGTAGGTATTGTGCTAGGATCTAGACGATGTATCTATAGTGTTAGGATCTAGACGCTGTAGGTATTGTGCTAGGATCTAGACTATGTAGGTATAGTGTTAGGATCTAGACGATGTAGGTGTAGTGTTAGGATCTAGACGATGTAGGTATAGTGTTAGGATCTAGACGATGTATCTATAGTGTTAGGATCTAGACGATGTAGGTATTGTGCTAGGATGTAGAAGATGTAGGTGTAGTGTTAGGATCTAGACGATGTAGGTGTAGTGTTAGGATCTAGACGATGTAGGTATTGTGCTAGGATCTAGACGATGTATCTATAGTGTTAGGATCTAGACGATGTAGGTATAGTGCTAGGATGTAGAAGATGTAGGTGTAGTGTTAGGATCTAGACGATGTAGGCATAGTGCTAGGATGTAGACGATGTAGGTATTGTGCTAGGATCTAGACGATGTAGGTGTAGTGTTAGGATCTAGACGATGTAGGTGTAGTAGTAGGATCTAGACGATATAGGTGTAGTGATAGGATCTAGACGATGTAGGTATAGTGTTAGGATCTAGACGATGTATCTATAGTGTTAGGATCTAGACGATGTAGGTATTGTGCTAGGATCTAGACGATGTAGGTGTAGTGTTAGGATCTAGACAATGTAGGCGTAGTGCTAGGATCTAGACGATGTAGGTATAGTGCTAGGATCTAGACGATGTAGGTGTAGTAGTAGGATCTAGACGATGTAGGTGTAGTACTAGGATTAGACGATGTATGTGTAGTAGTAGGATCTAGACGATATAGGTGTAGTGCTAGGATCTAGACGATGTATCTATAGTGTTAGGATCTAGACGATGTAGGTATAGTGCTAGGATCTAGACGATGTAGGTGTAGTAGTAGGATCTAGACGATGTAGGTGTAGTGCTAGGATCTAGACGATGTATCTATAGTGTTAGGATCTAGACGATGTAGGTGTAGTGCTAGGATGTAGAAGATGTAGGTGTAGTGCTAGGATCTAGACGATGTAGGTGTAGTAGTAGGATCTAGACGATATAGGTGTAGTGTTAGGATCTAGACGATGTAGGTATAGTGTTAGGATCTAGACGATGTATCTATAGTGCTAGGATCTAGACGATGTAGGTATTGTGCTAGGATCTAGACGATGTAGGTATAGTGTTAGGATGTAGACGATGTATCTATAGTGTTAGGATCTAGACGATGTAGGTATTGTGCTAGGATCTAGACGATGTAGGTATAGTGTTAGGATCTAGACGATGTAGGTGTAGTGTTAGGATCTAGACGATGTAGGTATAGTGTTAGGATCTAGACGATGTATCTATAGTGTTAGGATCTAGACGATGTAGGTATTGTGCTAGGATGTAGAAGATGTAGGTGTAGTGTTAGGATCTAGACGATGTAGGTGTAGTGTTAGGATCTAGACGATGTAGGTATTGTGCTAGGATCTGGACGATGTATCTATAGTGTTAGGATCTAGACGATGTAGGTATTGTGCTAGGATCTAGACGATGTAGGTATAGTGTTAGGATCTAGACGATGTAGGTGTAGTGTTAGGATCTAGACGATGTAGGTATAGTGTTAGGATCTAGACGATGTATCTATAGTGTTAGGATCTAGACGATGTAGGTATTGTGCTAGGATGTAGAAGATGTAGGTGTAGTGCTAGGATCTAGACGATGTAGGTGTAGTGTTAGGATCTAGACGATGTAGGTATAGTGTTAGGATCTAGACGATGTATCTATAGTGTTAGGATCTAGACGATGTAGGTATAGTGCTAGGATGTAGAAGATGTAGGTGTAGTGTTGGGATCTAGACGATGTAGGCATAGTGTTAGGATCTAGACGATGTAGGTATTGTGCTAGGATCTAGACGATGTAGGTATAGTGTTAGGATCTAGACGATGTAGGTGTAGTGTTAGGATCTAGACGATGTAGGTATAGTGTTAGGATCTAGACGATGTATCTATAGTGTTAGGATCTAGACGATGTAGGTATTGTGCTAGGATGTAGAAGATGTAGGTGTAGTGCTAGGATCTAGACGATGTAGGTGTAGTGTTAGGATCTAGACGATGTAGGTATAGTGTTAGGATCTAGACGATGTATCTATAGTGTTAGGATCTAGACGATGTAGGTATAGTGCTAGGATGTAGAAGATGTAGGTGTAGTGTTAGGATCTAGACGATGTAGGTGTAGTAGTAGGATCTAGACGATATAGGTGTAGTGTTAGGATCTAGACGATGTAGGTATAGTGTTAGGATCTAGACGATGTATCTATAGTGTTAGGATCTAGACGATGTAGGTATTGTGCTAGGATCTAGACGATGTAGGTGTAGTGTTAGGATCTAGACAATGTAGGCGTAGTGCTAGGATCTAGACGATGTAGGTATAGTGCTAGGATCTAGACGATGTAGGTGTAGTAGTAGGATCTAGACGATGTAGGTGTAGTGCTAGGATTAGACGATGTATGTGTAGTAGTAGGATCTAGACGATGTAGGTGTAGTGCTAGGATCTAGACGATGTATCTATAGTGTTAGGATCTAGACGATGTAGGTGTAGTGTTAGGATCTAGACGATGTAGGTGTAGTAGTAGGATCTAGACGATATAGGTGTAGTGTTAGGATCTAGACGATGTAGGTATAGTGTTAGGATCTAGACGATGTAGCTATAGTGTTAGGATCTAGACGATGTAGGTATTGTGCTAGGATCTAGACGATGTAGGTGTAGTGTTAGGATCTAGACAATGTAGGCGTAGTGCTAGGATCTAGACGATGTAGGTATAGTGCTAGGATCTAGACGATGTAGGTGTAGTAGTAGGATCTAGACGATGTAGGTGTAGTACTAGGATCTAGACGATGTATCTATAGTGTTAGGATCTAGACGATGTAGGTATAGTGCTAGGATCTAGACGATGTAGGTGTAGTAGTAGGATCTAGACGATGTAGGTGTAGTGCTAGGATTAGACGATGTATGTGTAGTAGTAGGATCTAGACGATGTAGGTGTAGTGCTAGGATCTAGACGATGTATCTATAGTGTTAGGATCTAGACGATGTAGGTATAGTGCTAGGATCTAGACGATGTAGGTGTAGTAGTAGGATCTAGACGATGTAGGTGTAGTGCTAGGATGTAGACGATGTATCTATAGTGTTAGGATCTAGACGATGTAGGTATAGTGCTAGGATGTAGAAGATGTAGGTGTAGTGCTAGGATCTAGACGATGTAGGTATAGTGCTAGGATCTAGACGATGTAGGTGTAGTGTTAGGATCTAGAAGATGTAGGTATAGTGTTAGGATCTAGAAGATGTAGGTGTAGTAGTAAGATCTAGACGATGTAGGTGTAGTGTTAGGATCTAGACGATGTAGGTATAGTGTTAGGATCTAGACGATGTATCTATAGTGTTAGGATCTAGACGATGTAGGTATTGTGCTAGGATGTAGAAGATGTAGGTGTAGTGTTAGGATCTAGACGATGTAGGCATAGTGTTAGGATCTAGACGATGTAGGTATTGTGCTAGGATCTAGACGATGTAGGTATAGTGTTAGGATCTAGACAATGTAGGTGTAGTGTTAGGATCTAGACGATATAGGTGTAGTGTTAGGATCTAGACGATGTAGGTATAGTGTTAGGATCTAGAAGATGTAGGTGTAGTGCTAGGATTTAGACGATGTAGGTGTAGTGCTAGGATCATAACGATATAGTTATAGTGCTAGGATCTAGACGATGTAGGTGTTGTGCTAGGATGATCTAGATAATGCAGGTATAGTACTAGGATAAAAACGATGTAAGGATAGTGCTAGGATCTAGACGATGTAGGTGTAGTGCTAGGATTTAGACGAAGTAGGTGGAGTTTTAGGATCTAGACAATGTAGGTGTAGTGTTAGGATCTAGACGATGTAGGTGTAGTAGTAGGATCTAGACGATGTAGGTGTAGTGCTAGGATCTAGAAGATGTAGGTGTAGTGTTGCGATCTAGAAGATGTAGGTGTATTGTTAGGAGTTAGACGCTGTAGGTGTTGTGCTAGGATGATCTAGATAATGCAGGTATAGCACTAGGATAAAAACGATGTAGGTGTAGTGCTAGGATGTAGAAGATGTAGGTGTAGTGCTAGGATCTAGACGATGTAGGTGTAGTAGTAGGATCCAGACGATATAGGTGTAGTGTTAGGATCTAGACGATGTAGGTATAGTGTTAGGATCTAGACGATGTATCTATAGTGTTAGGATCTAGACGATGTAGGTAGTGTTAGGATCTAGACGATGTAGGTATTGTGCTAGGATCTAGACGATGTAGGTATAGTGTTAGGATCTAGACGATGTAGGTGTAGTGTTAGGATCTAGACGATGTAGGTATAGTGTTAGGATCTAGACGATGTATCTATAGTGTTAGGATCTAGACGATGTAGGTATTGTGCTAGGATGTAGAAGATGTAGGTGTAGTGTTAGGATCTAGACGATGTAGGTGTAGTGCTAGGATCTAGACGATGTAGGTATTGTGCTAGGATCTAGACGATGTATCTATAGTGTTAGGATCTAGACGATGTAGGTATTGTGCTAGGATCTAGACGATGTAGGTATAGTGTTAGGATCTAGACGATGTAGGTGTAGTGTTAGGATCTAGACGATGTAGGTATAGTGTTAGGATCTAGACGATGTATCTATAGTGTTAGGATCTAGACGATGTAGGTATTGTGCTAGGATGTAGAAGATGTAGGTGTAGTGCTAGGATCTAGACGATGTAGGTGTAGTGTTAGGATCTAGACGATGTAGGTATAGTGTTAGGATCTAGACGATGTATCTATAGTGTTAGGATCTAGACGATGTAGGTATAGTGCTAGGATGTAGAAGATGTAGGTGTAGTGTTAGGATCTAGACGATGTAGGCATAGTGTTAGGATCTAGACGATGTAGGTATTGTGCTAGGATCTAGACGATGTAGGTGTAGTGTTAGGATCTAGACGATGTAGGTGTAGTAGTAGGATCTAGACGATATAGGTGTAGTGTTAGGATCTAGACGATGTAGGTATAGTGTTAGGATCTAGACGATGTATCTATAGTGTTAGGATCTAGACGATGTAGGTATTGTGCTAGGATCTAGACGATGTAGGTGTAGTGTTAGGATCTAGACAATGTAGGCGTAGTGCTAGGATCTAGACGATGTAGGTATAGTGCTAGGATCTAGACGATGTAGGTGTAGTAGTAGGATCTAGACGATGTAGGTGTAGTGCTAGGATTAGACGATGTATGTGTAGTAGTAGGATCTAGACGATGTAGGTGTAGTGCTAGGATCTAGACGATGTATCTATAGTGTTAGGATCTAGACGATGTAGGTGTAGTGTTAGGATCTAGACGATGTAGGTGTAGTAGTAGGATCTAGACGATATAGGTGTAGTGTTAGGATCTAGACGATGTAGGTATAGTGTTAGGATCTAGACGATGTAGCTATAGTGTTAGGATCTAGACGATGTAGGTATTGTGCTAGGATCTAGACGATGTAGGTGTAGTGTTAGGATCTAGACAATGTAGGCGTAGTGCTAGGATCTAGACGATGTAGGTATAGTGCTAGGATCTAGACGATGTAGGTGTAGTAGTAGGATCTAGACGATGTAGGTGTAGTGCTAGGATCTAGACGATGTATCTATAGTGTTAGGATCTAGACGATGTAGGTATAGTGCTAGGATCTAGACGATGTAGGTGTAGTAGTAGGATCTAGACGATGTAGGTGTAGTGCTAGGATTAGACGATGTATGTGTAGTAGTAGGATCTAGACGATGTAGGTGTAGTGCTAGGATCTAGACGATGTATCTATAGTGTTAGGATCTAGACGATGTAGGTATAGTGCTAGGATCTAGACGATGTAGGTGTAGTAGTAGGATCTAGACGATGTAGGTGTAGTGCTAGGATCTAGACGATGTATCTATAGTGTTAGGATCTAGACGATGTAGGTATAGTGCTAGGATGTAGAAGATGTAGGTGTAGTGCTAGGATCTAGACGATGTAGGTATAGTGCTAGGATCTAGACGATGTAGGTGTAGTGTTAGGATCTAGAAGATGTAGGTATAGTGTTAGGATCTAGAAGATGTAGGTGTAGTAGTAAGATCTAGACGATGTAGGTGTAGTGTTAGGATCTAGACGATGTAGGTATAGTGTTAGGATCTAGACGATGTATCTATAGTGTTAGGATCTAGACGATGTAGGTATTGTGCTAGGATGTAGAAGATGTAGGTGTAGTGTTAGGATCTAGACGATGTAGGCATAGTGTTAGGATCTAGACCATGTAGGTATAGTGTTAGGATCTAGACGATGTATCTATAGTGTTAGGATCTAGAAGATGTAGGTATAGTGCTAGGATGTAGAAGATGTAGGTGTAGTGTTAGGATCTAGACGATGTAGGCATAGTGTTAGGATCTAGACGATGTAGGTATTGTGCTAGGATCTAGACGATGTAGGTATAGTGTTAGGATCTAGACGATGTAGGTGTAGTGTTAGGATCTAGACGATATAGGTGTAGTGTTAGGATCTAGACGATGTAGGTATAGTGTTAGGATCTAGAAGATGTAGGTGTAGTGCTAGGATTTAGACGATGTAGGTGTAGTGCTAGGATCATAACGATATAGTTATAGTGCTAGGATCTAGACGATGTAGGTGTTGTGCTAGGATGATCTAGATAATGCAGGTATAGTACTAGGATAAAAACGATGTAAGGATAGTGCTAGGATCTAGACGATGTAGGTGTAGTGCTAGGATTTAGACGAAGTAGGTGGAGTTTTAGGATCTAGACAATGTAGGTGTAGTGTTAGGATCTAGACGATGTAGGTGTAGTAGTAGGATCTAGACGATGTAGGTGTAGTGCTAGGATCTAGAAGATGTAGGTGTAGTGTTGCGATCTAGAAGATGTAGGTGTAGTGTTAGGAGTTAGACGCTGTAGGTGTTGTGCTAGGATGATCTAGATAATGCAGGTATAGTACTAGGATAAAAACGATGTAAGGATAGTGCTAGGATCTAGACGATGTAGGTGTAGTGCTAGGATTTAGACGAAGTAGGTGGAGTTTTAGGATCTAGACTATGTAGGTGTAGTGTTAGGATCTAGACGATGTAGGTGTAGTAGTAGGATCTAGACGATGTAGGTGTAGTGCTAGGATCTAGAAGATGTAGGTGTAGTGTTGCGATCTAGAAGATGTAGTTGTAGTGTTAGGAGTTAGACGCTGTAGGTGTTGTGCTAGGATGATCTAGATAATGGAGGTATAGTACTAGGATAAAAACGATGTAGGTGTAGTGCTAGGATTTAGACGAAGTAGGTGGAGTTTTAGGATCTAGAAGATGTAGGTGTAGTGTTAGGATCTAGACGATGTAGGTGTAGTGCTAGGATTTAGAAGATGCAGGTGTAGTGTTAGGATCTAGAAGATGTAGGTGTAGTGCTAGGATTTAGACGAAGTAGGTGTAGTGTTAGGATCTAGACGATGTAGGTGTAGTGCTAGGATTTAGACGAAGTAGGTGGAGTTTTAGGATCTAGACGATGTAGGTGTAGTGCTAGGATCTAGACGATGTATCTATAGTGTTAGGATCTAGACGATGTAGGTATAGTGCTAGGATCTAGACGATGTAGGTGTAGTAGTAGGATCTAGACGATGTAGGTGTAGTGCTAGGATCTAGACGATGTATCTATAGTGTTAGGATCTAGACGATGTAGGTATAGTGCTAGGATGTGGAAGATGTAGGTGTAGTGCTAGGATCTAGACGATGTAGGTATAGTGCTAGGATCTAGACGATGTAGGTGTAGTGTTAGGATCTAGAAGATGTAGGTATAGTGTTAGGATCTAGAAGATGTAGGTGTAGTAGTAAGATCTAGACGATGTAGGTGTAGTGTTAGGATCTAGACGATGTAGGTATAGTGTTAGGATCTAGACGATGTATCTATAGTGTTAGGATCTAGACGATGTAGGTATTGTGCTAGGATGTAGAAGATGTAGGTGTAGTGTTAGGATCTAGACGATGTAGGCATAGTGTTAGGATCTAGACCATGTAGGTATAGTGTTAGGATCTAGACGATGTATCTATAGTGTTAGGATCTAGAAGATGTAGGTATAGTGCTAGGATGTAGAAGATGTAGGTGTAGTGTTATGATCTAGACGATGTAGGCATAGTGTTAGGATCTAGACGATGTAGGTATTGTGCTAGGATCTAGACGATGTAGGTATAGTGTTAGGATCTAGACGATGTAGGTGTAGTGTTAGGATCTAGACGATATAGGTGTAGTGTTAGGATCTAGACGATGTAGGTATAGTGTTAGGATCTAGAAGATGTAGGTGTAGTGCTAGGATTTAGACGATGTAGGTGTAGTGCTAGGATCATAACGATATAGTTATAGTGCTAGGATCTAGACGATGTAGGTGTTGTGCTAGGATGATCTAGATAATGCAGGTATAGTACTAGGATAAAAACGATGTAAGGATAGTGCTAGGATCTAGACGATGTAGGTGTAGTGCTAGGATTTAGACGAAGTAGGTGGAGTTTTAGGATCTAGACAATGTAGGTGTAGTGTTAGGATCTAGACGATGTAGGTGTAGTAGTAGGATCTAGACGATGTAGGTGTAGTGCTAGGATCTAGAAGATGTAGGTGTAGTGTTGCGATCTAGAAGATGTAGGTGTAGTGTTAGGAGTTAGACGCTGTAGGTGTTGTGCTAGGATGATCTAGATAATGCAGGTATAGTACTAGGATAAAAACGATGTAAGGATAGTGCTAGGATCTAGACGATGTAGGTGTAGTGCTAGGATTTAGACGAAGTAGGTGGAGTTTTAGGATCTAGACTATGTAGGTGTAGTGTTAGGATCTAGACGATGTAGGTGTAGTAGTAGGATCTAGACGATGTAGGTGTAGTGCTAGGATCTAGAAGATGTAGGTGTAGTGTTGCGATCTAGAAGATGTAGTTGTAGTGTTAGGAGTTAGACGCTGTAGGTGTTGTGCTAGGATGATCTAGATAATGGAGGTATAGTACTAGGATAAAAACGATGTAGGTGTAGTGCTAGGATTTAGACGAAGTAGGTGGAGTTTTAGGATCTAGAAGATGTAGGTGTAGTGTTAGGATCTAGACGATGTAGGTGTAGTGCTAGGATTTAGAAGATGCAGGTGTAGTGTTAGGATCTAGAAGATGTAGGTGTAGTGCTAGGATTTAGACGAAGTAGGTGTAGTGTTAGGATCTAGACGATGTAGGTGTAGTGCTAGGATTTAGACGAAGTAGGTGGAGTTTTAGGATCTAGACGATGTAGGTGTAGTGCTAGGATTTAGACGAAGTAGGTGGAGTTTTAGGATCTAGACGATGTAGGTGTAGTGCTAGGATTTAGACGAAGTAGGTGGAGTTTTAGGATCTAGACTATGTAGGTCTAGTATTAAGTGTAGGACTAGTATCTAGTGTTAGTTGTTGTACAAACATATTCTATCATTCTGTTACCAGTGAGAGCGTTGATGACATTGACCTATACAGTGGGGGCATTTCCGAAGTTCCTAACCTACCAGCGGCTGTGGGAAAGACATACATGTGTTTGATTGGTGAACAATTCAGGAAACTCAGGGATGGCGACAGATTCTGGTTCGAGTCGACGGACAGCGTCACAGGATTCACAGCCTGTAAGCGAAATTTGGGTAGATTTTCACACAACTGTTAGCTTACGCATTTAAATATTTAGGAAAGGTATCTTCAGTCTGGCAGGTGTCAGGAATCTATTTTCAAGAAAAAATACTCAACAATAGAAGGCCGCTTCACGTAGCTAATGCATGACACCTGTAATCATCCGGCTTCTACAGTACTCTGATTATTAATAACCATAGAAAGCCGGTTTACACAGCGTCTGCATGATCCTTGTATGTAATCGTTTGTCTAGTGCATTGTATATCAACAGAACAGGAAAGAAACGTACATGAAATGATAGCATATATATAATTGCTAAATACCTTGGTCACGAGGGGGATATGGGTTGATGTACCCTCTATCTTTGCTCTATATAGAGGTTGAGGGCACACGAACCCATGGTCCCCGGTGGACCAGTAAACAACGAATTTATCTTATAGAACACCTCTGTGTTAAGTTTGAACTGTTTAAAGTACGGATATTGGGTCATAATAAGGAGTAACGGAGTTTGGCATCAGTCCAAACACTACTATTATTTTTGGGCCCAGTAAGTGAACAAGATGCGAAGAATAGCTCTGACGTCCCTCGCAGTGATATCCGATGATTCTCTTTCAGCTCAAATCGATCAACTGAAGAAGGCCTCGCTGTCCAGAATCATCTGTGACAATGCCGACAGCTTCCAGACCATCCAACCCAGAGCGTTCAGCCTTCCACTAACCAATGCCACAGAAGGGTAAGTCAATATAAGTTGTTCACTTGTCACGAGGGGGCCAAGTACCCTCGAGGTGTGTTTATGTGTTTATGTGCCCATGGACCCCAAGGGACCAGTGAACAGCGTATTTATCTTACCGAACATGTGATTTTTAATTTTGAACTGCTTGAGGCACTTCTGTTGAATGCTAGACGAATCGGCATTTTGCAGACGACACAAGGTAAACACATTTAGAGTTATCTCCCTTCCACCGATTTTCAATCGCAAAACATCGGTAACTTCCGTGCTTGATGCGTGATTCAATGTCATTCGAGGCAAAGAAATTCTACCATGAAGCACCAGAAGAGTTCGGAATTCCCCGCGGTGTACATTGAAAATAATACATCGCCTGTAAGCAGGGTACATTGAAAATAGCGCTTAGCCAATCGGAAAGCGACATTCATGTGTGAGGTAAGATAATGCTTGTGCTATTACCCATGAAGCTATATCGCGGTCTACAGGGCAGCCGTCGTGCTGATGCCACACAAAGATAAGTCAATGCTTGTATTACCATGAGGCTATATCGCGGTCTACAGGGCAGCCGTCGTGCTGATGCCACACAAAGATAAGTCAATGCTTGTATTACCATGAGGCTATATCGCGGTCTACAGGGCAGCCGCCGTGCTGATGCCAAACAAAGATAAGTCAATGCTTGTATTACCATGAGGCTATATCGCGGTCTACAGGGCAGCCGCCGTGCTGATGCCACACAAAGATAAGTCAATGCTTGTATTACCATGAGGCTATATCGCGGTCTACAGAGCAGCTGCCATGCTGATGCCAAACAAAGGTAAGTCAACGCTTGCATTACCATGAGGCTATATCGCGGTCTACAGAGCAGCCGACGTGCTGATGCCAAACAAAGATAAGTCAATGCTTGTATTACCATGAGGCTATATCGTGGTCTACAGGGCAGCCGCCGTGCTGATGCCACACAAAGATAAGTCAATGCTTGTATTACCATGAGGCTATATCGCGGTCTACAGAGCAGCCGCCGTGCTGATGCCACACAAAGATAAGTCAATGTTTGTATTACCATGAGGCTATATCGCGGTCTACAGGGCAGCCGCCGTGCTGATGCCACACAAAGATAAGTCAATGCTTGTATTACCATGAGGCTATATCGCGGTCTACAGGGCAGCCGCCGTGCTGATGCCACACAAAGATAAGTCAATGCTTGTATTACCATGAGGCTATATCGCGGTCTACAGGGCAGCCGCCGTGCTGATGTCAAACAAAGGTAAGTCAATGCTTGTATTACCATGAGGCTATATCGCGGTCTACAGAGCAGCCGCCGTGCTGATGCCACACAAAGATAAGTCAATGCTTGTATTACCATGAGGCTATATCGCGGTCTACAGGGCAGCCGCCATGCTGATGCCAAACAAAGGTAAGTCAATGCTTGTATTACCATGAGGCTATATCGCGGTCTACAGGGCAGCCGTCGTGCTGATGCCAAAGAAAGGTAAGTCAATGCTTGTATTACCATGAGGCTATATCGCGATTTACAGAGCAGCCGCCGTGCTGATGCAAAACAAAGATAAGTCAATGTTTGTATTACCATGAGGCTATATCGCAGTCTACAGGGCAGCCGCCGTGCTGATGCCACACAAAGATAAGTCAATGCTTGTATTACCATGAGGCTATATCGCGGTCTACAGGGCAGCCGCCGTGCTGATGCCACACAAAGGTAAGTCAATGCTTGTATTACCATGAGGCTATATCGCGGTCTACAGGGCAGCCGCCGTGCTGATGCCACACAAAGATAAGTCAATGCTTGTATTACCATGAGGCTATATCGCGGTCTACAGGGCAGCCGCCGTGCTGATGCCAAACAAAGGTAAGTCAATGCTTGTGTTACCATGAGGCTATATCGCGGTCTACAGGGCAGCCGTCATGCTGATACCAAAGAAAGGTAAGTCAATGCTTGTATTACCATGAGGCTATATCGCGGTCTACAGGGCAGCCGCCGTGCTGATGCCACACAAAGATAAGTCAATGCTTGTATTACCATGAGGCTATATCGCGGTCTACAGAGCAGTCGACGTGCTGATGCCACACAAAGATAAGTCAATGCTTGTATTACCATGAGGCTATATCGCGGTCTACAGGGCAGCCGTCGTGCTGATGCAAAAGAAAGGTAAGTCAATGCTTGTATTACCATGAGGCTATATCGCGGTCTACAGGGCAGCCGCCGTGTTAATGCCACACAAAGATAAGTCAATGCTTGTATTACCATGAGGCTATATCGCGGTCTACAGGGCAGCCGTCGTGCTGATGCCAAATAAAGGTAAGTCAATGCTTGTGTTACCATGAGGCTATATCGCGGGCTACAGGGCAGCCGCCGTGCTGATGCCACACAAAGATAAGTCAATGCTTGTATTACCATGAGGCTATATCGCGGTCTACAGAGCAGCCGCCGTGCTGATGCCAAACAAAGGTAAGTCAATGCTTGTGTTACCATGAGACTACTCAGCCTCACAGTGCAGAGAACAGCCGTCGCGCTGAGATCATAGTTATCCAAATACTTTAATAATGACTTAAAACATAGTTTTAAGCAAGTCATATAATAGTACCACAGTGCTTGTGAAGACAAATCTTACTATATGACGTAATACAGATACGATATGATCATTACTAATCTGTAGGCTGTCTTCCTTAAAGGAGTCTATTTCTGGAGTTGACAAGATCAAGGCTTTTCTCAGTTTTCATTCTTAAAAGGCCACAAAACACGATATATACGAGGGGATGTCAATAAGTTTTGAGCCTTGCATAGAAAAACGCAAAATATTGGCATGAACCACATTTATTTTTCAACATAGCCCCCTTGTGAGTCAAGACACTTGTTCCATCTTTTCTGCCAGTCGCTGATGCCATCTCTGTTGAAGGCGCCATTTCGGTCCACAAACCAAGCCTCAGTAGCAGCAATAAAGCTCATTATCATCCTGAAATCTACGACCACGCAAGTGTTTCTTGGGATTTGGGAACAGATGGTAATCACTTGCTGCCAGTTCTGGAGAGTAGAAGGGAAGCGGGAAGATTTCGTACCCGCATTCCTGGACAGCAGTGGCTGCAACGCGAGAGGTGTGTACTGGAGCATTGTCTTGATGTAGAAGAATACCAAGTCTGATCTTGCCCCGGCGCTTCTCCTTGATTGACTGTCGCACGTGCCTCAAGAAGTTAGCGTAATATTCCCCATTCATTGTTCTGCCTTTTGGTAAGTAATCTATGTGGATGACGCCTTTGGTGTCCCAGGGGACTGTCGCCATCACCCTCTGCATTGATCTGGAGGCTTTGAACTTTTTGGTCCTGGGAGAAGTGACATGTTTCCATTCCATGGATTCTTCTTTGCTCTCAGGATCATAGTGGTGGATCCAGGTTTCATCACAGGTTACTAGCTTAAAGTGAAAATCTTCTGGATTCATGTTGTATCTGGTTAGCATGGAGTTGCTTATGGTGACCCTTGTTCATCTGTAAGCATTCTTGGCACCCACCTTGCGCACACCTTAGACATGACGAGATGTTCATGAAGAATTGTCTCGATGGATCCGTGTGAAATGCCTGTGGTCTCCTCTAACTCTTGGAGTGGGATTCGACGATTTTCCAGCACAAGTCTATGCACTCTGTCAATGTTTTCCTGACTAGTGCTTGTTGTTGGGCGACCTGGACGGGCGTCATCTTCAAGACTCTCTCTACCATGCTTAAATTCATTGACCCATCGTTTGATGGTAGCAGATGAGGGGGAAGGCTTCCCACAAACTGGGGGCTCTCTTTCTGTCAATGTGAGCTGTTCAATAACTTCTGAGAGTAGGATACCAAAACTTATATATCTTATCAGCTACACCCCAAGGTTCAATGGCGCACCATAGGCTGTGAAAAATGCTCAAGGTATGAAAAATGCTGAAGGCTCAAAACTTATTGACATCCCCTCGTAGAATAGGACATGTGGAAAGTTTTCACTTAGTGCACACAAGAACATTCCGCTCCAGGGAATACGTGTTCGTTCTGGATATCTAGTTTAATATCTGGAAGCTCTTTGACTATCATGGACGAGAGAGTTCCATAAGTTAAAGATTCCTGTGTTAGTTGTATCAGATTCTACAGAACAACAGATGGCAGCTGTGGTGTTCTCTGATTTTTATTCAGTTTTGGTCATTCCACAGAACCTCCGGAGAGGGTAAATTAAGTAAGAAACATTAGAATGACTAGCACTCCAGTAGTGTAAAATGTGGGTTTTGGACAAGATTATAGAAATTCATGACATGATTTAGGCTTTAAATGACAGCAAATAGCATTACACTGAGAGGTGGGAAGAATAATTACTTACATGATTGTGATTAACTGGGATAAAGCCAGTTTGAAGACTATGAAGAATTTCTGATGTTCAAACATGTTTTGCAAAGGGAAATAACTCTAAACCTCTTTTTCTGAAAAAAATAGTCTTATATCTTTTTTAAACAGTTCATTCACAACAGCGAATCTCCTGGCTTCGAGCTGCCTAAAGCAAGCGTGAAGCACCTGTGATTGTTCCATTAGACATAGGTCAAGCGAGGTGAAATACATTTCGTCTATGAATGTTGAATTAAAAACTTTCATGTATTCCACTGTACCAAACAAAGAGGACTGACTGTGGATCAGCTCGTTGATCAAGGCATACGTCATGATGGACGTTTAGAAAGGTGCTTGCCAAATATTCTGCAATTATCGTAGCGAAGGACATGTGGTGAATCACCCTAACTAAGGTTCAGAGAACGTCAGTGGGCTTTCATCAGGCTCGTTTGATGTTTATGTCGTATACACTGTCAGTCCCACATTTACCTGTTACAATCAACGTGGTTCATGATACTAGCATCTTAATAATAAATCAAATTGTTCGGGGTGAATACACACTCTTTATACACGCCTGTTATATTTGACAGGAACACGATCCGGTCATGTGACCAGGTGAAGAAAGTGAACATCAGGAGGTTCTGGAAGTCCTAATTCCAAGGAAATAAAATAAGAGTGACGTACAACACAATCCTTGTCTATCTGCATTTTTCGAAGCCACTTTGTGACAGTTGTTAATGATCAACAAAGTAAAGGAATGCATGTTATGTACGAAGTCTATAGCGATTAGCAGTTACAATGTATAGGGTGACTGTAGTAGTGTTTCACTGTACATTTGTGATGTACCAAGGGAGGTAATGAACCACGCGGTCGTGTTTTATATGAACGACAGCCGTAAATATGGAGACAGCAGATATTACAAAGTGAACGTTTGCTACCTGAACCGGGTGCGTGGCCGGACTAAACAATGCACGAGTGTGACTGACTCTGCTTCACCGTGGCACGTCAGACGAGTGTGAAAGCCTGTCGTCAGCTGCATCAAGCCGACATGTAGCGACCAGGTCCATAACACAAGCTGTCAGAATCTTTACTGTGCATGTACTGAACGACTACTTTTTACATGCCAATTGACCAAAAAAGTGATTATATTCGTCAGCTAAATTCGCCGTATGTCTGATTGTCATGTGATGATTACGGAAGTAAAAGACATTATGTATTGAACGTGAACGGCACAAAACAATACATATTGTTTGCATCAACTTTTAAATATAGTTTCATTTAAAAAGACTTAAAAAAATAACATACCACTGCTGGTCCGGCCCGAACATGTTCTTGCAACATCAAGTAATCAACCGGCACATAAGCAGAACATTTAAATCATGGTACAGGTACATGATGCTATAGATGGATTTCCTACCCAAGTGGTCACATATGTGTCTTCAGCAAAAGGTTACTTTTCACGAACTGTTGCATGATGGAAAATTGCTACATAAACATAATGAAACTAACAACAGAAATGCTTATATGTATCTGGGATAATAAACCTGATAAAATAACAGAAGTCAGCTTAACTGTGACAAACAAGATGGAGGATTTGATATGCCAAATATGAAGACAGTAATACCTGCTCAGAAACTATCAATAACCAGAAGCTTATGCTAAAGTAAAATCCAACTGGTGCTGTTTATGTAATTTCTTTTTCTATATATCTAGATGTTTAAATTGCTTGCTTGCAAGTCATATTTTAGAATGGTGCTGACCATGACGTAAATGATATACTTACGGAAATACTCTGGACACAACCCTTGCCATACCCAACATTTCCAGCAAATATATCACAGTTTTAAACTGCCTTAAACGGCGAAGCCTTATTTGACTACTGAAAAATATAACAAAATGCTATTTTGATGCACTGATGACAGTACACTCCGATGATGACAGTGCACTACGATGATGACAGTGCACTACGATAATGACATTACACTACGATAATGTCACTACACTACGATAATGACAGTACACTACTACGATAATGACAATACACTACTACGATAATGTCAGTACACTACGATAATGAAAGTACACTACTACGATAATGGAAGTACACTACTACGATAATGTCAGTACACTACTACGATAATGGCAATACACTACGATAATGTCAGTACACTACTACGATAATGACAGTACACTACGATAATGTCACTACACTACGATAATGACAGTACACTACTACGATAATGACAATACACTACTACGATAATGTCAGTACACTACGATAATGAAAGTACACTACTACGATAATGGCAGTACACTACTACAATAATGACAGTACATTACTACGATAATGGAAGTACACTACTACGATAATGTCAGTACACTACTACGATAATGGCAATACACTACGATAATGTCAGTACACTACTACGATAATGACAGTACACTACGATAATGTCAGTACACTACGATAATGTCAGTACACTACGATAATGACAGTAGACTACGATAATGACAGTACACTACGATAATGACAGTACACTATAACGATAATGACAGTATACTACTACATTAATAACAGTACACTACCCTGAAACTGACAGTACACTACGAAAATGACAGTATAATACTACGATAATGACAACACACTAGGATAATAAGAGTACACTACTACGACAATGACAGTACGCCACGATAATGATAGTACACTAGGATAAGGACAGTACACTATAACGATAATGACAGTATACTACTACAATAACAACAGACACTACTATGAAAATGACAGTACACTACCATAATGACAATGTAATATTACGATAATGACAGTATAATACTACGATAATGACAGCACACTACGATAATGAGAGTGCACTACTACGATAATGAGAGTACACCACTACGATAATGACAGTTTACTCCGATAATGACACTACGATAATGACATTACACTTCTACGATAATGATAGTACACTACGATAATGACAGCACACTACTACGACAATGACAGTACGCCACGATAATGATAGTACACTAGGATAATGACAGTACTCTATAACGATAATGACAGTATACTCGTACTACTACAATAGAAACAGTACACTACTATGAAAATGACAGTACACTACGATAATGACGGTATAATACTACGACAATAACAGTATAATACTACGATAATGACAGCACACTACGATAATGACAGTGCACTACTACGATAATGACAGCACACTACGATAATGAGAGTGCACTACTACGATAATGACAGTACACTACTACGATAATGACAGTATACTCCGATAATGACACTAAGATAATGACAGTACCTTACGAAGATGACACTACACTACTACTATAGTGACATTACACTACTCCGATAATGACAATACACTACGATGATGACAGTACAGTCCAACGATAATGACAGTACACTACGATAATGGCAGTACACTACGATAATGACAGTACACTACGATAATGGCAGTACACTACGATAATGACAGTAGACTACGATAATGACAGTACACTAGGATAATGACAGTACTCTACAACGATAATGACAGTACACTCGTACTACTACAATAACAACAGTACACTACTATGAAAATGACAGTACACTACGATAATGACGGTATAATACTACGACAATAACAGTATAATACTACGATAATGACAGCACACTACGATAATGACAGTGCACTACTACGATAATGACAGCACACTACGATAATGAGAGTGCACTACTACGACAATGACAGTACACTACTACGATAATGACAGTACACTCCGATAATGACACTAAGATAATGACAGTACCTTACGAAGATGACATTACACTATTACTATAGTGACATTACACTACTCCGATAATGACAATACACTACGATGATGACAGTACAGTCCAACGATAATGACAGTACACTACGATAGTGGCAGTACACTACGATAATGACAGTAGACTACGATAATGACAGTACACTCCGATAATGACACTAAGATAATGACAGTACCTTACGAAGATGACATTACACTATTACTATAGTGACATTACACTACTCCGATAATGACAATACACTACGATGATGACAGTACAGTCCAACGATAATGACAGTACACTACGATAGTGGCAGTACACTACGATAATGACAGTAGACTACGATAATGACAGTACACTACGATAATGACAGTACACTATAACGATAATGACAGTATACTACTACAATAATAACAGTACACTACCCTGAAACTGACAGTACACTACGAAAATGACAGTATAATACTACGATAATGACAACACACTAGGATAATGAGAGTACACTACTACGACAATGACAGTACGCCACGATAATGATAGTACACTAGGATAAGGACAGTACACTAAAACGATAATGACAGTATACTACTACAATAACAACAGTACACTACTATGAAAATGACAGTACACTACGATAATGACGGTATAATACTACGACAATAAGAGTATAATACTACGATAATGACAGCACACTACGATAATGACAGTGCACTACTACGATAATGACAGCACACTACGATAATGAGAGTGCACTACTACGATAATGACAGTACACTCCGATAATGACACTAAGATAATGACAGTACCTTACGAAGATGACACTACACTACTACTATAGTGACATTACACTACTCCGATAATGACAATACACTACGATGATGACAGTACAGTCCAACGATAATGACAGTACACTACGATAATGGCAGTACACTACGATAATGACAGTACACTACGATAATGGCAGCACACTACGAAAATGACAGTAGACTACGATAATGACAGTACACTAGGATAATGACAGTACTCTATAACGATAATGACAGTATACTCGTACTACTACAATAACAACAGTACACTACTATGAAAATGACAGTACACTACGATAATGACGGTATAATACTACGACAATAACAGTATAATACTACGATAATGACAGCACACTACGATAATGACAGTGCACTACTACGATAATGACAGCACACTACGATAATGAGAGTGCACTACTACGATAATGACAGTACACTACTACGATAATGACAGTACACTCCGATAATGACACTAAGATAATGACAGTACCTTACGAAGATGACATTACACTACTACTATAGTGACATTACACTACTCCGATAATGACAATACACTACGATGATGACAGTACAGTCCAACGATAATGACAGTACACTACGATAGTGGCAGTACACTACGATAATGACAGTAGACTACGATAATGACAGTACACTACGATAATGACAGTACACTATAACGATAATGACAGTATACTACTACAATAATAACAGTACACTACCCTGAAACTGACAGTACACTACGAAAATGACAGTATAATACTACGATAATGACAACACACTAGGATAATGAGAGTACACTACTACGACAATGACAGTACGCCACGATAATGATAGTACACTAGGATGAGGACAGTACACTATAACGATAATGACAGTATACTACTACAATAACAACAGTACACTACTATGAAAATGACAGTACACTACCATAATGACAATGTAATATTACGATAATGACAGTATAATACTACGATAATGACAGCACACTACGATAATGAGAGTGCACTACTACGATAATGAGAGTACACCACTACGATAATGACAGTTTACTCCGATAATGACACTACGATAATGACATTACACTCCTACGATAATGATAGTACACTACGATAATGACAGCACACTACTACGACAATGACAGTACGCCACGATAATGATAGTACACTAGGATAATGACAGTACTCTATAATGATAATGACAGTATACTCGTACTACTACAATAGAAACAGTACACTACTATGAAAATGACAGTACACTACGATAATGACGGTAAAATACTACGACAATAACAGTATAATACTACGATAATGACAGCACACTACGATAATGACAGTGCACTACTACGATAATGACAGCACACTACGATAATGAGAGTGCACTACTACGATAATGACAGTACACTACTACGATAATGACAGTACACTCCGATAATGACACTAAGATAATGACAGTACCTTACGAAGATGACATTACACTACTACTATAGTGACATTACACTACTCCGATAATGACAATACATTACGATGATGACAGTACAGTCCAACGATAATGACAGTACACTACGATAATGCCAGTACACTACGATAATGGCAGTACACTACGATAATGACAGTACACTATAACGATAATGACAGTATACTACTACAATAATAACAGTACACTACCCTGAAACTGACAGTACACTACGAAAATGACAGTATAATACTACGATAATGACAACACACTAGGATAATGAGAGTACACTACTACGACAATGACAGTACGCCACGATAATGATAGTACACTAGGATAATGACAGTACACTATAACGATAATGACAGTATACTACTACAATAACAACAGTACACTACTATGAAAATGACAGTACACTACCATAATGACATTGTAATATTACGATAATGACAGTATAATACTACGATAATGACAGCACACTACGATAATGAGAGTGCACTACTACGATAATGACAGCACACTACGATAATGACAGCACACTACTACGACAATGACAGTACACTACTATGATAATGACAGTATACTCCTACGATAACAACAGTACACTACTATGAAAATGACAGTACACTACGATAATGACGGTATAACACTACGATAATAACAGTACAATACTACGATAATGACAGCACACTACGATAATGAGAGTGCGCTACTACGATAATGACAGCACACTACGATAATGAGAGTGCACTACTACGATAATGACAGTACACTACTACGATAATGACAGTATACTCCGATAATGACACTAAGATAATGACAGTACCTTACGAAGATGATATTACACTACTACTATAGTGACATTACACTACTCCGATAATGACAATACACTACGATGATGACAGTACAGTACTACGATAATGACAATACACTACTACGATAATGTCAGTACACTACGATAATGAAAGTACACTACTACGATAATGGTAGTACACTACAACGATAATGTCAGTACACTACTACGATAATGGCAGTACACTACGATATTGGCAGTACACTACTACAACAATGACAATACACTACTGCGATAATGGAAGTACACTACTACGATAATGTCAGTACACTACTACGATAATGGCAATACACTACGATAATGTCAGTGCACTACTACAATAATGACAGTACACTACGATAATGTCAGTACACTACGATAATGGCAGTACACTACGATAATGACAGTAGACTACGATAATGACAGTACACTACGATAATGACAGTACACTATAACGATAATGACAGTATACTACTACAATAATAACAGTACACTACCCTGAAACTGACAGTACACTACGAAAATGACAGTATAATACTACGATAATGACAACACACTAGGATAATGAGAGTACACTACTACGACAATGACAGTACGCCACGATAATGATGGTACACTAGGATAAGGACAGTACACTATAACGATAATGACAGTATACTACTACAATAACAACAGTACACTACTATGAAAATGACAGTACACTACCATAATGACAATGTAATATTACGATAATGACAGTATAATACTACGATAATGACAGCACACTACGATAATGAGAGTGCACTACTACGATAATGAGAGTACACCACTACGATAATGACAGTTTACTCCGATAATGACACTACGATAATGACATTACACTCCTACGATAATGATAGTACACTACGATAATGACAGCACACTACTACGACAATGACAGTACGCCACGATAATGATAGTACACTAGGATAATGACAGTACTCTATAACGATAATGACAGTATACTCGTACTACTACAATAGAAACAGTACACTACTATGAAAATGACAGTACACTACGATAATGACGGTATAATACTACGACAATAACAGTATAATACTACGATAATGACAGCACACTACGATAATGACAGTGCACTACTACGATAATGACAGCACACTACGATAATGAGAGTGCACTACTACGATAATGACAGTACACTACTACGATAATGACAGTACACTCCGATAATGACACTAAGATAATGACAGTACCTTACGAAGATGACACTACACTACTACTATAGTGACATTACACTACTCCGATAATGACAATACACTACGATGATGACAGTACAGTCCAACGATAATGACAGTACACTACGATAATGGCAGTACACTACGATAATGACAGTACACTACGATAATGGCAGTACACTACGATAATGACAGTACACTACTATGATAATGACAATTAGCTACGACAGTGCACTACAACGATAATGACAGTATAATACTACGATACTGACAGTGCACTACTATGATATTGACAGTATAATACTACGATGATGGCAGTACACTACTATGATAATGACATTACACTAAGATAATGACAATACACTACGATAATGACAGTACACTACGATAATGACAGCACACTACTATGATAATGACAATAAGCTACGACAGTACACTACAACGATAATGACAGTATAATACTACGATACTGACAGTACACTACTATGATAATGACAATAAGCTCCGACAGTACACTACTACGATACTGACAGTATAATACTACGATACTGACAGTATAATACTACGATACTGACAGTACACTACTATGATAATGACAATAAGCTACGACAGTACACTACTACGATACTGACAGTATAATACTACGATACTGACAGTATAATACTACGATACTGACAGTATAATACTACGATGATGTCAGTACACTATTATGATAATGACATTACACTAAGATAATGACAGTACACTACGATAATGACACTACGATAATGACAGTACACTACTACGATAATGACAATACCCTACGATATTGACAGTACACTATGATAATGACAGTACTCTACGATAATGACAATACTCTACGATAATGACAGTACTCTACGATAATGACAGTACAGTACTCCAACATGTATCACATCAAAGTTATTTAAGACTGGGTATATAAAATAATTGAAACTGCAGCTTCTGTTAAGACGAACATGTTTCACAGTCAAAACCCCCTCTACACATAGTCCAGACAACAACTCAATACTACCAGACAGCAACTCAATATTATTAATATTTTCTTTAAAAACCTAATTTAGGGAAGAAAAATAAAAAAAACAAACAACCCCCCCCCCCAAATCAGCGTGCCACCTTTTCATGGTTTCCAGAATGAAAGTTAAACATTACTTTATGATGGCAAAGTATTCCTCTTTAATGGAATGTGATATATAAGCCTTTTATAAGTTTTGGTCGTCATGTCGTGAACAGTTGACATAAGCTGTACATCATATGTTGAATTGTAACCGAAAAATCTTATCTTGAGTGTACTAATTGGTCTGTAAAATATCTGTAAAAACAATAAAATAATGCATTCATAGAAAACAAATACACACAACACTATATTATACATCCCTATCCGCACACTTTACAATACATTATACAACATGTAGCAACATTCAGCTCGCACTAAACTTTGACATTTGACATAACACACACGTTGGGTCCGACTCATTGACCAATCGTGCATGAATAAAAAACCCGCAAACTTGAATGCTTCGTTGTTGTTTCTTCGCACGAACAATAAATATCTCATAGGTATACACCATGGACCGTCAAAGTAATCAAGTTTCCAGGATACACATCATTATCAAACAGGCATCGCACCCTTCATATTTTTTTCCAGAGCGCATCCGTCCAAGGGAAGCAACTGGCAGCGGCGCCAGCCGCTACATAAACGACGAGTACTGTTGAGTACTGTTTCACTGCACCATATACTATAAATCATAATACTGTACACTATTTTACACATTATACAACATCATACTATACTTTCTTATACTGTACATGGCACTATACAACGCTTAAGACCATCGTGTTCCCATATGAAGCTGACATATAACTTAAGCACCTCACAGGGACGTTGTGCCAACCTCACTGAAATCTCATGCTGTTACGTTCACCAGCAAGTATTCCGTAATTGTCGGGTTGGCATAATCCCTGCTGATAGCTTCCAAAATGAAAAACAAGAGCAATCATATGTGAATTTTGCAACCTGAAAGATACCGGTAAACTGTGCCTCATATAATCTCTGAAAGTATTACAATTTGAAGCGCATGTAAAAGGTGGTACATTTACCTGTTCCTGTTCCCCAAAGTGGAAGGACTCTGCATTCCTTGCATTTATGGTAATTATATAATTATAGTTCAGCGCTACCGCTAAACAAAGCGACGCTTGTTACAAGTGCAATCTACAGGAAGGCGGATTCAACGTGTAAAAAAACACATCAAAGATTTGTTGCATAATATACCAAATATATGCATGTGTCCTCAGCCAATCCCAGGGGAATGATACGTGTGACACCTATCCACCCGAGAGACAGCCATATCCAGGTCCCGTCATGCACATGATGACAGACTGAAGGACGGAGCGGTGAAATGCAGGGGAATCTCAGATTGAGAGTCAAAGGAGGAGGAAGTCCATCTGCTCAAGCAGAATGGTCATGGCCATGTGGGGTTTCCGACTTTCAGAACATCTTCTGGACCTGTAGAGAACATGGTTTGTCAAAATATACAGAGAAATACCCTAGGGCGCCTAACCATGCCCCAAAGAACTACACACGATAGGGGGATGCCTTTGACCATTCTTATGGCACCCATCAATGTTCCCTTTCCAATAGGTCTCAGATGTATGAACACGATCTAAAAGAGCCTCATTCAGTAGAAGGCATCATCGATGCCGGATAGACATGGTTTGTTGCCCGCATTCCAACCCGTTGTAAGAAACCCCTGCTATTCCACAATCATTCTTGAAACTTTAAAGATGATCCAACGCTTGACCTCATACATAGGCAAACCTCTACGATGTGAAAACCTCTACGTAATGAGAGGAGAGAAAGGATTCAGGAAGCTTCTCATCGTCGTTTATCTGACTTGGCGTCTAGTTACTGGATTCAGCTGCAGAATACACGGAATGTTTGTCAACATTGATGCGCGGTCCCAGCACATAATACCACCCCAGAGAAGACTCAAACTACTCTCAGGTGTCTCAGATAGAAGCAAACTTGTACTTTGTTATACAAGTACTTACTGGCACCTTGCCATTGAATTTGAGCATGGATATGAGGTTCAAGAACCACCTTTCTGGCATTACAGCGCTTACAATGGGAAGTCCACCAATCCACCATCGACTCTTTCAGGTAACCAATTGTCATCAGATCTCCTATTGGGCCGAACTTTCATCTTTTTTTTTGTTTCTTTCCAAACACATTCGTGTTTGCCCCTTTCCCTCACAACTCTCTTCCCTTCTGTGCTCGTGGTGTGGTGGGGTAGACTAGTGGTTAAAGCATTCCCTCGTCACCCGGGTTCAATTGCCTCAGGTGGATACAATGAGTGTCCCCCACATCAATATTGTTTTACTATACACGACGTAAAACCATACTCACGCACTTACTCTCTCACTAAATATGTTCGTAAAAGAAACCATGTCGTCAGTCATAAACACTGCGTCCTCAGGGATCATATGATCCGTATTAACAACCGTTGCAGCGGACCTCGTAGGATATTTCGGGTAGGTGTTTTGGTTGGTGGCAATGGAGTGGTTGACTATCTACTGCCATAATTCCCAACCATAAACCTTTGTCCATGTTCATAGTTATCGGCAGTGTTATCCTGCTCTGTATCACTGGATGATGTGATCCACTGTCGTCTGTGAAAGTGGTTCTGCTTCATACTTTGCCTCACAGTTGCTTAAAATGGCCAAAATACAATTCACACCTTTGCAGCTCTTCCTTCCTTTGTTCATTTTAATATAATAACACACACCCCCACCAACTTACAGTCAACTAGATACCTGGACTGTTTGGATGTAGAACACTAGGATTGTTGCAATGTGTCCAGGTCCGTCAGGCCAATGTAGGCATTTAAAATGGTTAAAAATTAATTATGACCACAAAACGTTAATTAGTAAATAATGTGTAAGCAAGTAAGTGTTGACGAAAACTCTGTTGAGACAGGTGTTCACATAACATAAGGCATTAAGTTTCTGCTAAAAGTTCTAATTCATTTCTATGATACAGGAGCGGTACGGGCACCCGGGCCTCTCAGATCCCAGGATACAAGCTAAGAGTTAATAAAATAAAGTCAACTAAAGTCAAGCTGCCAACAAAATATACTCAAGACATTTCCAAACGATGCAATCATCGATATATTATTCAGTTCAAAACGAAGCTTACAATATGCAGAATACAGCCCTGGTTGTTGGTTGGTACAAAATCACATGTTATGAACTTTACCTGAATCTTAACAACAAAAAAGAGATACAATTAAGGCACTGTTAAACTATAAACTACATTGCGTAACAATTATAACTACGCATTGATTAATTTATCATAACAACAAAATTAGTACCTTTGTGTTCACTTCTTTGTAAAGTAACTTCTTTTTAGACAAATGAACAAGCGACATTTATCTTTAAAACATCTCTGTGAAAGTGAGTTAGCTCTATATATTTAATCGCATCTCAAATAAAACGTTCCAATATTTGCATTGAAGAAAGTATCCTCACACCCATGAACCACAATCAGACCTGTCCGCAGGGATAGAAGTTAGAGGTGGTCTGGGTGTCTGCAGGGACAGAAGTTGGAGGTGGCCTGGGTGTCTGCAGGGACAGAAGTTAGAGGTGGTCTGAGTGTCTGTAGGGACAGACGTTAGAGGTGGTCTGAGTGTGTGCAGGGACAGAAGTTAGAGGTGGTCTGAGTGTCTGCAGGGACAGAAGTTGGAGGTGGCCTTAGTGTCTGCAGGGACAGAAGTTAGAATTGGTCTGAGTGTCTGTAGGGACAGAAGTTGGAGGTGGCCTTAGTATCTGTAGGGACAGAAGTTAGAGATGGCCTAAGTGTCTGTAGGGACAGAAGTTGGAGGTGGCCTGAGTGTCTGTAGGGACAGAAGTTGGAGGTGGCCTGAGTGTCTGTATGGATAGAAGCTGGAGGTGGCCTTAGTGTCTGAGTTGAAGAACAGTTGTTATTGTTAAATTTACTGACATCAAACTGAATATATATCCATGAGACGTACCGATACATGTACCCCGGTTGAATATTAATTAGAAATCTGCAAGTGTGTTGTTGGAGTATGTTTTCCTCTGAACACACGGAATCTAATCTGTACTGTGATCTAAGCTTTACTGTGATCTAAGCATTGCTCGACAGAAATGCAGGGCAGTAAAATCTTTTCTGTACAGAAATCATGACATCATGCAGAACCTGTTTGAATCATCACACACAATCCAAGCCACACAACTTCCTTACTCGACAGAGATGTATGACATTCTGCAGAACCTATTTACATCAGAAACAATCCTAGCTACGCAAAAGCTTCACCCAAAACGGATGCTAGGCATCATGGAGAAAATGTTGACCTCATGAAAACTCATACACGCAACGACTTCACCCAACAAAGATGCAAGACGTCATGCAGAATCTATTTATCCCATCACAAATAACATTAGTTTCACTCGACAGAGATGGAAGACATCATGTAGAACCTACTGATGAGAATCCATCCTAGGTACACAACGACTTTACTCAACAGAGTTGCAAGACGTCATTCACAGTCTATTTATTTCATCACAAACCACCCTAGCCACACACAGCTGTACTCGACGGAGATGTAAGGCATCATGCAGAACTTCATTCTCTCATCACAAAGAAATAAGGGTAAAGACGAGTCAATGCTCAACACCTACAGCATTAGATATTCGTCGGTTACTACCCAAACGGCATGAAATGTCCACTATCATTGTTCATCTACCACTGCTCTACAACGACACTAGGAAATGTTCATCCGTCACTTGTCTAAACTGGGAGCACGAGATGTTCATCTGTCACTACTCTACACAGAGAGCACGAGATGTTCATCTGTCACTACTCTACACAGAGAGCACGAGATGCTCATCTGTCACTACGCTACACTGAGAGCACGAGATGCTCATCTATCACTACTCTACACAGAGAGCACGAGATGTTCATCTGTCACTACTCTACACAGAGAGCACGAGATGCTCATCTATCACTACTCTACACTGAGAGCACGAGATGTTCACCTGTCACTACTCTACACTGAGAGCACGAGATGTTCATCTATCACTACTCTACACTGAGAGCACTTCTCTACGCTTTTACCATTAGGTGTTCATCTCTTACTACTCTGTACTGTGACTACAGGAAATGTTCATTTGTCTCTACTCTATTGGGAAGCAGGTTTAATCAGTGTTATGCTTTACTCACACAGTCGCCACGTAGCAATAACATCATCAACAAGAACAACGACAGCAACTTCAACAACAACAGTAAAAACAAGGTATAACTGAATTAGTACAATCTCAATGCAGTTGTCAGTCTGTTTTGTTAATCTATGCAATGTATGGCAACACAATGACACGTTCACTGTTAATTTCGAAATTTATCCCGACCATTTTCCCGTGCAAAGCATGACACAACCTTTGTCCGTAATTCATAATACATTATCATTGATACAGCCATTTTCTTAATCCATACGAAATACAGTTTTCCTTGGTTGAAGAATGAATTAGAGGAAAACTGATTTCTCCTAGCGGTGAGCATGCATTAAATGGCATGTAACCTCGGGGTGCTAGTGGTCCTAGAACGGTATATTAGTATAAGGGTGAGATATTGAATGGTTCGACTTTCTCGGCTGTCATGCAGTACCATACGGGTATCCTTTTCTTCCTCTGAAAAAAACGGATCCAGAGATGGCGGCCAAATTTGACACCATCTTGTGCAAACTAGAACAAAATCGTCAAGTGGACCAAAACAGTTGGCTGGTGCACGAACAGTGATCAGCTGGGGAGGAAAACCGTAGTTCCACGTGATGAGAGGCGGTTTATTTGGTTCTGAAAAAATATGCTATTCTTGAAATCGCACAGAATTACTTGGTTTACCGATAATCAAAAAATGTTGCAAAAAAATAGTCAAAAAATGAGGCAGCATTTACAAGACGTGCCCATGCGGATATTTGAATTATGTTCTGTCAACCAGATACATTTGTCTTTGCAGTAGATTCGTAGTTGTGAGAATCAGGGCATGTAGTCTAGAGATGCTAGTGGTCCTAGAGGGGTATGTATTCACTTTCTCGGCTGCTGTGCAGTACCAAACGGGCATCTTTTAAGTTAAATCAGGAATGTAGTTTGTATTTACTATTATCTCTACAAAACCTTGTTTTGTGTTGTTCCATGTGTTTTTCTACAATGAATGGGGGCATGCTCATGTGTTGTCCGCAGAGTTAATATTGCTTCCAGAACAATAACACCAGATGTGAGAGTCATCCCAAAGTTAAGCCGGTTGGTGCCGCTTATGGCGATGCGTTTTGATGCCGTTGATGATCTGTGGGATGCATAAGTTAATGTTGCTTATGGACCAAGCTGTTTTGGCTAGTGTCCATTTTGTGTTCATATCGTTCATGGAATGTGTCACAGCTGATTTGCGTGAATTGAATTCTCGTGCAGTATAGGCCGTCATTAGGTATGGATAGAGATAGAATTATGATATTGGTGTGTTTTAAGTTTGACATTGCTTACTGGTATAGTCCTGAGTGTGTGACATTATTGGACCCAGTGACAGTCCGTGAGTTCACCATGTGTTCTACCGAAGAATGCGGCAGGTGGTTGGCGCTGCTGTGCTGACATGAAAGCTGTTAGTGCACTCTCACGAACTGGTTCATATCTTATTCCGAGAGTGGATGGTTGCATTGATCCCATTGGTCAAGCTAAATATATAAGTAAACAAGCAAGCAAGCAAGCAAGCAAGCAAGCAAGCAAGCAAGCGAACTGTATCAATACAAAGTGATGCCGTGTGGTCTGAAGGACGCCCCAGTAACGTCCCAGAGACTCGTCAACAATGTCACATCTGGTCTTGATAGTGCCAAAGCTTACATGGGTGATGTCATCAGTTACGACATGGAGTGGGATGACCATCCGAAAAGAACTCGTGCTTTCTTCTAAAGTCTGCCTGAAGCAAAATTGAATCTAGCCAAGTGTGAATGTGGGAAGTCACAAGTTGAATTTTTAGGGCATGTTGAAGGACACGGCCAGGTACAACCAGTTCATGCTAAAGTTGAAGCAGCTGTACATTTTCCAGTACCTCAATCTAAGAGAGAACTCATGAGATTTTGGGGTATGGCTGGCTATTACAGGCAGTTTTGTCAAAATTTCTCAGATGTTGTATCACCACTTACAAATCTTTCGGGGATAAAGGTAAAATTTCAGTGGGATCGCAGTTGTGAGATTGCATTTGAAAAAGTCAAAGCCACACTCATGAATTCTCCAGCATTGCAGGCACCAAATTTTGAGAAGTATGTAGGTGCAGGTGCTGTCCTGATTCAAGAGGAGGAATCAGGAATTGAACATCCAGTTTGTTATTTCTCCAAGACATTTGACAAGCATCAAAGAAATTATTCTACCACTGAGAAAGAGACATTGGGTCTTTTGTTGGCTTGACAGCATTTTTAAGTGTACCTAGGTACCACTACCTTGTCAGCTGATCACAATCCCATGACTTTTCTTCATAAAATGAAGAACAAGAACCAAAGACTTTTGAGGTGGAGTTTGACCTTGCAAGGGTTTAGTTTTGTGATTACATTAAACACATTAAAGGCAAAGCCAGTGTTTGTGCTGATGCACTTTCCAGGCTATAAATGTGTTATGACTTGACGATGCTGTATGTATGTATTTGCATTTTATCAATGTAATTCCGCAAGACGTTTCTTGTGTTATTTACATTATTCCACGTCATGTTATTATGTTAGTTATGATGCTATGCCTGTAATAGATAGTTTCTGTTTCTTTTCATTAAGTGGGAGAGTGATACTATTTTCTGTAATTTTCATTATTGATTGAGTGATAATTATTCTTGGGTCACAACGTTTTGAGTTTGAGTGATAGTTATTATGGGTCACATTTCATATCATAAATGTTCAGTGTTATTAGTACTTTGGCAGCAGGCGTTATTGTAGCGCTTTAGTGTTACCTCCCTTTGAGTATGCGTTTTGAGACTACGAGATTTAATGGTGATGGGGGCACATGTGCTCGAATATTCAAGAATAAGTGACTGTGTATGTAAAGGCTGGTTGTGTTGACACTCACATGGATACACACACACGGATAACTGGAGTGCATCAATTAGCCTGCCGCTCCGTCACCGCTTGACCTACATAACCACTGCCTGACAGCTCGCCGTGTTACATTCAGTATAACTGTTTCTCACCCTCAAACCAAGACTTTGGTGAGTTAATATTATATTTGTGACCCACCACTTTAGATTTGACTCAGTTGCATTTTCTATGAAACCTATATTGTGAAGTTTTGTATCTTACTTTTGGTTTTGCTCAATACAAAAATACTGAACAGCTTAGACTATTCAGTGTTATATTTTGCTGGTTCTGAGGGGATTTCTTACACCATTTGTCACGTCACCTTTTTAACCGTAACACTGGACGAGGGTTTTGCTTACACTTCAGAAGAATCAGCAGGATCAATCATGAACTGCCAGTGATTTGAGCGCCTGAGACCATATCTTGGAGCAATGCATTGTCTTTACTAATGGGGAACTGATTTCCCGATATTTCTGGCTAAGAAGAAGATATTTGTTCCATGAAAACGGACATGCCTTTCCAGAACATGATATAAATGTATGTTTGGAATATTTCTTCATTCACCATCACGCTGTTTCGTTGTCATACTGTTAACGCCATAACGTATTAATGTCCACACCGAAGCGCCAATATGTAATTTGTAAAAGCATGACCGCGAACCAAATAATTTGGACAAGCAAAACCAACGGATGCATTTTCTCTGATTGATGGCCTGTTCCTGGAGGCGCAATGTGCCATGCACAGCAAGGGAAGCCAATAGAGCGCACGACAAGGCAAGACAACAATTAACCTTCACGACTTTTGCTAGAATGGTCTTGATCTGCAACACCATGCAGTAAATCACCAGTTATTTGTATCTCCATAAAACAATTTCTTCCAAACAGTTGTGGGATCCCCCCACCCCTAGAAAAAAATTAACATTATCCAAATTTGTTTTGGTCGCCGTATTCTGTGTGAACGTGTTTCGTTAAATCTAATGACCAATTTATTATATTCATGACACCTGGGGCCTTTTTTATGCACGGCAAAGCTGAATTGACAAATGCAGTTGTACTCAACACAGACATCAACATCGCTGCTTCAGCAAAGGAAATTTGTTCGGGAATCAAGTTTAAGTATTGACAGTATTGTTAATTCTGTATTTCAGTCATATGCGGAAATTGCTCTTTCGTACAGCTGCATAGTGAGATTTACAGAAGATCATTTGTTGAATTTGCCGAATGGAATTGTTTCAGCAGACAACCAAGCCTGACCGTCGTCACTTCGAATGCACATGTACTCCCACATCTGAAATTAACGACTGAATTTTCATCAAAGTGAAAGCTGGCTGAAACTATGGAGCTAGCATATCTATTGGTGACCATGTGATGATGGCATTTGTCAACAAACTCACATTTGGTGTCTACAACACATTACAGTCAATAACGTGTATATCCTCCATTTGCCCGGATGACAGCCTCTGTTCTCCGACCAATACTCCTAACAAGGCGTTGAACTGATTCATTGTTAATCTCTGCCACTCTTCATGCAATGCTACCTCCAATTGCTGAAGGTTCAGTATAGGATGATCTCGCTGTATTTTTACGCCTCCGTACGCGTACTCGCCCATCTTTGGCATGAAGCATGAAACGACATTCAGCGGACCATTGGATCCTCCTCCACGACCTTAGTTTCCAGTACCGTCTGACTTGACACCATATCAATTGCCGTCTTGTATGGTCATTTGTCAACTGGGGACGCATGATAACCCTCCACGAAGCAAGTCCTGCAGCTGTAAGTCGATTCTTGACAGTCTCACTGCTGAATCAGCGATTTGATAACCACTGATGGTTCAAGACTGTGCTTGATGCAAATGGAAAACGTCGCACCAGCCGTATAAGCGCTCTGTCTTCACGATGAGATGTCGCAGGAGGTCGTCCAGAGCGTGGACGGTCCTTGACTTCATTGGTTTGAACATGTTTTCGAATTAATCTGCTTATTACTGTATAATGGTAGCCAGTCTGCCTTGAGATTATTGAAAAACATTCCTGTTGCACGAAGACCGATAGTTTGCCATCGTTGTGCTCCTGATATCCCCCTACAAGCCATTATTGAGGGAAATGATACACCGAACCATCTCAAAACAACCCATTATATAGTGAGATTGTTAGGCAAGATCATAATGCAAGTTGAAGAAATCATGGGTCTTCAGCTTCACGTGCATGGTGTGCTCAGTAGTAATGCTTGGTGTCCATGCACATCCAGGTGAAATACTGTCCAAAAGACTGCTCTTGTATATAGAGTCAGTGATATTTCAATAGCTTAGTACTAACACGACATTTTATCTATTTTCTTCTGGGGGTATTTAACTTTTTTCACTTTTTTCAAACACGTGCAGGACACAGTTGCTTCGAGTTCTGTCGACCACAATGGTTGATCTGGAGACATGGAGACAAGGTATCGGAAGGTACACACATAGACTGGGGTGGAGCCAGGCAACTGTGATAAGATGGCAACTGTGTATAACCTAGCAACGCACTGATCAACAACACAGTATGACCACATACTGTGTGATCAATGACAGAGCCTACTTGTTGGTGCATATCTGCTCGGTAGTATTCACGACGTAACGCGTTTGAACTTTACTGTTTCAGTAACAAAAGGGTTGCTTGGATGTCACTTGAAGCATGCAGTTATGTATGTGTGTGGCTGTATCAGCCACAGATACGATCAGCTTCACGGGCGCAATACACTGTAAGGGTAAGTTTGATGTAAAGAGCTCTTGTGTTGTGGTAACGCTGAACAAAACCCTGGCAACTCATCACAGTATGTAATTATCTGCCCTCATTGAATGTTATTCAACGTGACGTCGTGCAACGAAAACAAGAAGTCTCACAGGAACAAGCGAAGTCTCTTCCCATCTACATAACGGGAGAGTGATGTTAGTAGAATCAGCATGATCTACGATTAGATAATGACTCTCTTAAATACAAGATTGGATGTAACCATGCATCTCTAAGTGTTCAGCTTGACCATTTCGAAAATAGACTGGAACGACATGGAATATCTAGTCCCAGAATATTGTGTTATCTGGGCTCTCTGAAACAACAGGAATTATACAGTGACTGCAGAAACAAGGCAATGCAGGTGTTGAACTCTGTAACGAATCTGAGGATTGCATACAATCCAGAGATATCAAACATGCTCATCTGATTGGCGGTGAATTGCATTTGTGACTGGACAACAAACACAATTTAACCTACTTGGCATTTAAACTACTTGAAATTAGAAAATATGGTTAGTCAAAAGTACACAAATAAGTTTGTTGGGAGAGAAAAAAGATTATTTACTAGTAAGTCTAAGTGGCCAAACATATTCTGTGAAACTGTAGTGAACACAAACGTCATGACATTGGCTGATAGTGTATATGTTTATGATAATATTGTTCCAAATATTCGTGACACGTCTTGGAAAGAGATGTTGCTTTTATGGAGCATATATTTGAGTTGTTTTGACACCAATGAAACTGCTGAAGACATTATGAGCAAATCAGTTTGGCATGACACTTCCATAAAAGATTATGGTAAGCCAATATATATTGCACAGTGGCATAAAAAAGGTATAGCATTTCTGAATGATTTTATTAATGAACATGGTAAAATGGGAATTTGATGAATTAGAAAAGTAAACAATTCGAACCAATATCGTCACCTATGAAGGAATTAGACAAGATATGTTGAGGTATTTACGAAGCATTAATAGATATGATTTAATGAAAATTCAATATTGCTACAAAATCAATATTGCTACTTAACACATTAAATCTGGATGTAAGGTATTTTAACAAAATTTGACCGAGTCTTAAAGTTAAGACTTACGTAAAGTGGGAAAACTACCTAGGAAAAAAAGCCAGAATTCAGAATGGATGGGTAAACTATACTGACGATCAAAAGAAAATATAGCGATGATTTCTTCTTCAAAAACATGCATATTACTTGCGTTATTACAATGCATATATAGAGAAGAGATATAACAGAAGTCACAGTCGAACCTGCCACACCATAGAGAGAGCTTTTGGTCTCTTGAAGTTCAGATTTAGGTATCTTATATCACTCTTCTCAAGAAAAACATATATCAAACATCAGCTTAACATAAATATGGAAACTTTGCAGGAAGATATTTTTTGCATAGTCTAAAATAAATTAGCAAAGCTTTCATGGATATATTTTCATAGTAAGAAGAAATAGTACTAAGGACTTCATTCATCCAATGACATGCTATGTTTTAAAGATGCATCCATAAGTCTTCGGGCTGCCAGTGGTATGGTGTGAAACTGTGCCACAAGATTGTGTATGCAGCTGCACATCTGCATAATTTTTACATAGAGTTGAGTCCACCCACACCACCTGTTTGATGAGGATGAGACTAACGACACAGATGACAATGCCCTTGCTCCTTGTCATTCACAAGATGGGTACCATGTCCGGAGGCTGCTCACTGGAAATGTGTTTGCTAAAAGTACATTTCCATGTAAGTTAAGTTTAAAGACTATTTGTCATACTCTGTTACACTATGCCAAAAATATACTGTATGATATATGACGCACCCATAACCCTCTTAATTTAAATCTGAAGGACTTTGTCACTTTTAATATGAAAACAGCATTCATTTAATGATGACACTGATATTTCATAATTTAATAAAAAAATTAATGATTGGCGAGAAATCGGATGTTTCAGGAGAGGCAGCTTCTCCTCCTCCGCCGCCAGTCTCCTCTCTACGCTCAGCAGCTCGTTCTCAGTGGCAAGAAGGGATGATAGCAGCTCCAGCTCCTCACCTCAATGGTCAGGATTTGTCTCTTTGGTGATACTGAAAAATCTTTTATATCTTGAGAAAACATACTTTAAAATTCATCCATGCTTTCTAACTTACGGAGGAATGACATAAAGTAATGGACTTTATCAATTCCATGTTTCAAAACTATCATTACATGATAATGCAATAAATTACTGTCTATATTATTCACTGATAATTAAATGATATTCAAACATTTCCAGAAAACTTCAGTAATTTACTTACAAATTAAAGAATGTGGATCTATACTGACAAAGCTTGAAAGTCTATGCAATTATTGAAAAATTAGATTTACATGAATAATATTACTCGAATAACCTACCACTCATCGCGGAAGCTGGATTTTAGGTGTTTTCTGGTTTCTCAACTAGTGTTGAAAGACAGAGAATTGATTTATATACAGTCATTTCATCCGTCATTCTTGTCAGTGTTCACAGTTCATGTAATCTGTTATTCATAAGTAGCTACCAAAGGTGATTGTTTAATGGTGAGATACGTACTAAGCTGCCCATTACAATACCTGGACCGTTCAAAAACGGGTAGAACATTCGTCTGTAATTAAGAAAATAAATTGTATATAATTAGATATGACAGTATCGCTTTGATCCCGTTTGAGTTAGCACTGATATCATTAGTTAGGGTTTAACAGTGTGAACGAGTTTCATCATTGAAACGTTACCTCTTCCTGCACCTGGAAATGCCCAAACTGTGTCCAGAGCTATTATAGCATCTGAAATGTGATTGGCATAGCTGACATTTGTATTGTTTTAATTACTTGATTAATATATAGCAGCATGGAAACATCGAATGTTACCTTTTAAGTCTTTGGAAAACAATTGTGAAATTCAATTTCCATTAATGTGTACATGTATTTAGTTCATTCAATAGGAATTCATGTTTTTCCAGGCTCTGGGCTTAACATTTGAAGGCCTTCCATTTTCCGCTTCATTTATAACTGTTACAAGTGGTTACAGTAGATTTCTATCTCTCTATGTTCAGTATCATACTGTTAAGATTTCAGATAATTATAACTTACTACATGATTGCATCACGGCAACATGAACTTCAATCTCTAGGCCTCCCTCACATCCTTCGATCTCGCAGTTTGGTATAAGACACACCACCTAGTAACGGGAAATGGACAAACAATTCAAAAGTAATTGTTAAATATCATAAAATAAATGAAGGGATCACTCTGATTTATATGAAGCCTCATTTGAAATTATAACTTTGTTTGCATATGATATTTTTGCAACTCCATATAAGACCAAACACTTTCATAGAAGTAAACAGTTACGACGACCTGAATGGTTAAACTCTATATCAGACCAAACACTTTCATAGAAGAAGTAAACAGTTACTACGACCTGAATGGAAAAACTCTATATCAGACCAAACACTTTCATAGAAGAAGTAAACAGTTACTACGCCCTGAATGGTTAAACTCTATATCAGACCAAACACTTTCATAGAAGAGAAAAACAGTTACTACGACATCATGAATGGTTAAACTCTATATCAGACCAAACACTTTCATAGAAGAAGTAAACAGTTACTACGACCTGAATGGTTAAACTGTATATCAGACCAAACAGTTTCATAGAAGAAGTAAACAGTTAATACGACATCATGAATGGTTAAACTCTATTTCAGAAAAAACACTTTCATAGAAGAGGTAAACAGTTACTACGACATCATGAATGGTTCAACTCTATTTCAGACCAAACACTTTCATAAAAGAAGTAAACAGTTACTACGACCTGAATGGTTAAACTCTATTTCAGACCAAACACGTTCATAGAAGAGGTAAACAGTTAACAGACATCATGAATGGTTAAACTCTATATCAGACCAAACACTTTCATAGAAGAAGTAAACAGTTACTACGACCTGAATGGTTAACCTCTCTTGCAAAGCAAACACTTTCATAGAAGAGGTAAACAGTTAGTACGACCTGAATAGTTGAAATCTATTTCAGTCCAAACACTTTCATAGAAGAGGTAAATAGTTAATACGACACCATGAATGGTTAAACTCTATATCAGATCAAACACTTTCATAGAAGAGGTAAACAGTTACTACGACTTGAATGGTTAAACTCTATTTCAGACCAAACACTTTCATAGAAGAAGTAAACAGTTAGTACGACCTGAATGGTGAAACTCTATTTCAGACCAAGCACTTTCATAGAAGAGGTAAACAGTTACTACGACATCGTGAATGGTTAAACTCTATTTCAGACCAAACACTTTCATAGAAAAAGGAAACAGTTACTACGACCTGAATGGTTAAACTCTAATTCAGACCAAACACTTTCATAGAAGAGGTAAACAGTTAATACGACATCATGAATGGTTAAACTCTCTATCAGATCAAACACTTTCATAGAAGAAGTAAACAGTTACTACGACCTGAAAGGTTAAACTCTATTTCAGACCAAACACTTTCATAGAAGAAGTAAACAGTTAATACGACATCATGAATGGTTAAACTCTATATCAGACCAAACACTTTCATAGAAGAGGTAAACAGTTAATACGACATCATGAATAGTTAAACTCTATTTCAGATCAAACACTTTCATAGAAGAATTAAACAGTTACTACGACCTGAATGGTTAAATTCTATATCGGACTAAACACTTTCATAGAAGAAGGAAACAGTTGCTACGACCTGAATGGTTAAACTCTATATCAGGAAAAAAACTTTCATAGAAGAAGTAAACAGTAACTACGACCTGAATGGTAAAAAATTATTTCAGACCACACACTTTCATAGAAAAGGTAAATAGTTAATACGACACCATGAATGGTTAAACTCTATATCAGATGAAACACTTTCATAGAAGAGGTAAACAGTCAATACGACATCATGAATAGTTAAACTCTATTTTTGACCAAACACTTTCATAGAAGAAGGAAACAGTTACTACGACCTGAATGGTTAAACTCTATTTCAGAGCAAACACTTTCATAGGTAGAGGTAAACAGTTACTACGACATCATGAATGGTTAAACTGTATATCAGACCAAACACTTTCATAGAAGAAGTAAACAGTTAGTGCCACCTGAATGGTTAAGCTCTACATCAGACCAAACACGTTCATAGAAGAAGTAAACAGTTAATACGACATCATGAATGGTTAAACTCTATAACAGACGAAACACTTTCATAGAAGAGGTAAACAGTTAGTACGACCTGAATGGTTGAAATCTATTTCAGTCCAAACACTTTCATAGAAGAGGTAAATAGTTAATACGACACCATGAATGGTTAAACTCTATATCAGATCAAACACTTTCATAGAAGAGGTAAACAGTTACTACGACTTGAATGGTTAAACTCTATTTCAGACCAAACACTTTCATAGAAGAAGTAAACAGTTACTACGACCTGAATGGTGAAACTCTATTTCAGACCAAACACTTTCATAGAAGAGGTAAACAGTTAATACGACATCATGAATAGTTAAACTCTATATCAGATCAAACACTTTCATAGAAGAAGTAAACAGTTACTACGACCTGAATGGTTAAACTCTAATTCAGACCAAACACTTTCATAGAAGAGGTAAACAGTTAATACGACATCATGAATAGTTAAACTCTTTATCAGATCAAACACTTTCATAGAAGAAGTAAACAGTTACTACGACCTGAATGGTTAAATTCTATATCGGACTAAACACTTTCATAGAAGAAGTAAACAGTTACTACGACCTGAATGGTTAAAATCTATTTCAGACCACACACTTTCATAGAAAAGGTAAAAAGTTAATACGACACCATGAATGGTTAAACTCTATATCAGATCAAACACTTTCATAGAAGAGGTAAACAGTTAATACGACATCATGAATGGTTAAACTCTATTTTTGACCAAACACTTTCATAGAAGAAGGAAACAGTTACTACGACCTGAATGGTTAAACTCTATTTCAGAGCAAACACTTTCATAGGTAGAGGTAAACAGTTTCTACGACATCATGAATGGTTAAAGTGTATCTCAGACCAAACACGTTCATAGAAGAAGTAAACAGTTAATACGACATCATGAATGGTTAAACTCTATAACAGACGAAACACTTTCATAGAAGAGGTAAACAGTTAGTACGACCTGAATGGTTGAAATCTATTTCAGTCCAAACACTTTCAAAGAAGAAAAAAATAGTTAATACGACACCATGAATGGTTAAACTCTATATCAGATCAAACACTTTCATAGAAGAGGTAAACAATTACTACGACTTGAATGGTTAAACTCTATTTCAGACCAAACACTTTCATAGAAGAAGTAAACAGTTAGTACAACCTGAATGGTGAAACACTATTTCAGACCAAGCACTTTCATAGAAGAGGTAAACAGTTACTACGACATCATGAATGGTTAAACTCTATTTCAGACCAAACACCTTCATAGAAAAAGGAAACAGTTACTACGACCTGAATGGTTAAACTCTATTTCAGACCAAACACTTACATAGAAGAGGTAAACAGTTAATACGACATCATGAATGGTTAAACTCTCTATCAGATCAAACACTTTCATAGAAGAAGTAAATAGTTACTACGACCTGAAAGGTTAAACTCTATTTCAGACCAAACACTTTCATAGAAGAGGTAAACAGTTACTCCGACATCATGAATGGTTAAACTCTATTTCAGACCAAATACTTTGATTGAAGAAGGAAACAGTTACTATAACCTGAATGGAAAAACTCTATTTCAAACCAAACACTTTCATAGAAGAGAGAAACAGTTACTACGACATCATGAATGGTTAAACTCTAGTTCAGACCAATACTTTCATAGAAGAAGGAAACAGTTACTACGACCTGAATGGTTAAACTCTATATCAGACCAAACATTTTCATAGAAGAGGTAAACAGTTAATACGACCTGAATGGTTAAACTCTGTTTCAGAGCAAACACTTTCATAGGTAGAGGTAGACAGTTACTACGACATCATGAATGGTTAAACTCTATATCAGACCAAACACTTTCATAGAAGAAGTACACAGTTACTACGACCTGAATGGTTAAACTCTATTTCAGACCAAACACTTTCATAGAAGAAGTAAACAGTTACTACGACCTGAATGGTGAAGCTCTATATCAGACCAAACACTTTCATAGAAGTAAACAGTTAATACGACATCATGAATGGTTAAGCTCTATATCAGACCAAACACTTTTATAGAAGAAGTAAACAGTTAATACGACATCATGAATAGTTAAACTCTATATCAGATCAAATACTTTCATAGAAGAAGTAAACAGTTACTACGACCTGAATGGTTAAACTCTATTGCAAAGCAAACACTTTCATAGAAGAGGTAAACAGTTAGCACGACCTGAATAGTTGAATTCTATTTCAGTCCAAACACTTTCATAGAAGAGGTAAATAGTTAATACGACACCATGAATGGTTAAACTCTATATCAGATGAAACACTTTCATAGAAGAGGTAAACAGTTACTACGACTTGAATGGTTAAACTCTATTTCAGACCAAACACTTTCATAGAAGAAGTAAACAGTTAGTACGACCTGAATGGTGAAACGCTATTTCAGACCAAACACTTTCAAAGAAGAGGTGAACAGTTAATACGACATCATGAATAGTTAAACTCTATATCAGATCAAACACTTTCATAGAAGAAGTAAACAGTTACTACGACCTGAATGGTTAAACTCTATTTCAGACCAAACACTTTCATAGAAGAGGTAAACAGTTAATACGACATCATGAATGGTTAAACTCTCTATCAGATCAAACACTTTCATAGAAGAAGTAAACAGTTACTACGACCTGAAAGGTTAAACTCTATTTCAGACCAAACACTTTCATAGAAGAAGTAAGCAGTTAATACGACATCATGAATGGTTGAACTCTATATCAGACCAAACACTTTCATAGAAGAGGTAAACAGTTAATACGACATCATGAATGGTTAAACTCTATATCAGACCAAACAGTTTCATAGAAGAAGTAAACAGTTACTACGACCTGAATGGTTAAACACTATTTCAGACCAAACACTTTCATAGAAGAGGTAAACAGTTACTCCGACATCATGAATGGTTAAACTCTATATCAGATCAAACACTTTCATAGAAGAAGTAAACAGTTACTACGACCTGAATGGTTAAACTCTATATCACAAAAAAAACTTTCATAGAAGAAGTACACAGTTACTACTACCTGAATGGTTAAACTCTATTTCAGACCAAACACTTTCATAGAAGAGGTAAATAGTTAATACGACACCATGAATGGTTAAACTGTATATCAGACCAAACACTTTCATAGAAGAGGTAAACAGTTACTACGACATCATGAATGGTTAAACTCTATTTCAGACCAAACACCTTCATAGAAAAAGGAAACAGTTACTACGATCTGAATGGTTAAACTCTATTTCAGACCAAACACTTTCATAGAAGAGGTATATAGTTAATACGACACCATGAATGGTTAAACTGTATATCAGACCAAACACTTTCATAGAAGAGGTAAACAGTTAATACGACATCATGAATAGTTAAACTCAATTTTTGACCAAACACTTTCATAGAAGAAGTACACAGTTACTATGACCTGAATGGTTAAACTCTATTTCAGACCAAACACTTTCATAGAAGAAGTAAACAGTTAATATGACATCATGAATAGTTAAACTCTATATCAGATCAAATACTTTCATAGAAGAAGTAAACAGTTACTACGACCTGAATGGTTAAACTCTATTGCAAAGCAAACACTTTCATAGAAGAGGTAAACAGTTAGTACGACCTGAATAGTTGAATTCTATTTCAGTCCAAACACTTTCATAGAAGAGGTAAATAGTTAATACGACACCATGAATGGTTAAACTCTATATCAGATCAAACACTTTCATAGAAGAGGTAAACAGTTACTACGACTTGAATGGTTAAACTCTATTTCAGACCAAACACTTTCATAGAAGAAGTAAACAGTTAGTACGACCTGAATGGTGAAACTCTATTTCAGACCAAACACTTTCATAGAAGAGGTAAACAGTTAATACGACATCATGAATAGTTAAACTCTATATCAGATCAAACACTTTCATAGAAGAAGTAAACAGTTACTACGACCTGAATGGTTAAACTCTATTTCAGACCAAACACTTTCATAGAAGAGGTAAACAGTTAATACGACATCATGAATGGTTAAACTCTCTATCAGATCAAACACTTTCATAGAAGAAGTAAACAGTTACTACGACCTGAAAGGTTAAACTCTATTTCAGACCAAACACTTTCATAGAAGAAGTAAGGAGTTAATACGACATCATGAATGGTTGAACTCTATATCAGACCAAACACTTTCATAGAAGAGGTAAACAGTTAATACGACATCATGAATGGTTAAACTCTATATCAGACCAAACAGTTTCATAGAAGAAGTAAACAGTTACTACGACCTGAATGGTTAAACACTATTTCAGACCAAACACTTTCATAGAAGAGGTAAACAGTTACTCCGACATCATGAATGGTTAAACTCTATATCAGATCAAACACTTTCATAGAAGAGGTAAATAGTTAATACGACACCATGAATGGTTAAACTCTATATCAGATCAAACACTTTCATAGAAGAGGTAAACAGTTACTACGACTTGAATGGTTAAACTCTATTTCAGACCAAACACTTTCATAAAAGAAGTAAACAGTTAGTACGACCTGAATGGTGAAACTCTATTTCAGACCAAACACTTTCATAGAAGAGGTAAACAGTTAATACGACATCATGAATAGTTAAACTCTATATCAGATCAAACACTTTCATAGAAGAAGTAAACAGTTACTACGACCTGAATGGTTAAACTCTATTTCAGACCAAACACTTTCATAGAAGAGGTAAACAGTTAATACGACATCATGAATGGTTAAACTCTCTATCAGATCAAACACTTTCATAGAAGAAGTAAACAGTTACTACGACCTGAAAGGTTAAACTCTATTTCAGACCAAACACTTTCATAGAAGAAGTAAGCAGTTAATACGACATCATGAATGGTTGAACTCTATATCAGACCAAACACTTTCATAGAAGAGGTAAACAGTTAATACGACATCATGAATGGTTAAACTCTATATCAGACCAAACAGTTTCATAGAAGAAGTAAACAGTTACTACGACCTGAATGGTTAAACACTATTTCAGACCAAACACTTTCATAGAAGAGGTAAACAGTTACTCCGACATCATGAATGGTTAAACTCTATATCAGATCAAACACTTTCATAGAAGAAGTACACAGTTACTACTACCTGAATGGTTAAACTCTATTTCAGACCAAACACTTTCATAGAAGAGGTAAATAGTTAATACGACACCATGAATGGTTAAACTGTATATCAGACCAAACACTTTCATAGAAGAGGTAAACAGTTAATACGACATCATGAATAGTTAAACTCAATTTTTGACCAAACACTTTCATAGAAGAAGTACACAGTTACTACGACCTGAATGGTTAAACTCTATTTCAGACCAAACACTTTCATAGAAGAAGTAAACAGTTAATATGACATCATGAATGGTTGAACTCTATATCAGACCAAACACTTTCATAGAAGAGGTAAACAGTTAATACGACATCATGAATAGTTAAACTCTATATCAGATCAAACACTTTCATAGAAGAAGTAAACAGTTACTACGACCTGAATGGTTAAATTCTCTATCGGACTAAGCACTTTCATAGAAGAGAAAAACAGTTAATACGACCTGAATGGTTAAACTCTATATCAGAAAAAAAACTTTCATAGAAGAAGTAAACAGTTACTACGACCTGAATGGTTAAAATCTATTTCAGACCAAACACTTTCATAGAAGAGATAGATAGTTAATACGACACCATGAATGGTTAAACTGTATATCAGACCAAACACTTTCAAAGAAGAGGAAAACAGTTAATACGACATCATGAATGGTTAAACTCTATTTTTGACCAAACACTTTCATAGAAGAAGGAAACAGTTACTACGACCTGAATGGTTAAACTCTGTTTCAGAGCAAACACTTTCATAGGTAGAGGTAAACAGTTCACAGACATCATAAATGGTTAAACTGTATATCAGAAGAAACACTTTCATAGAAGAAGTAAACAGTTACTACGACCTGAATGGTGAAGCTCTATATCAGACCAAACACTTTCATAGAAGTAAACAGTTAATACGACATCATGAATGGTTAAACTCTATATCAGACCAAACACTTTTATAGAAGAAGTAAACAGTTAATACGACATCATGAATAGTTAAACTCTATATCAGATCAAATACTTTCATAGAAGAAGTAAACAGTTTCTACGACCTGAATGGTTAAACTCTATTGCAAAGCAAACACTTTCATAGAAGAGGTAAACAGTTAGTACGACCTGAATAGTTGAATTCTATTTCAGTCCAAACACTTTCATAGAAGAGGTAAATAGTTAATACGACACCATGAATGGTTAAACTCTATATCAGATCAAACACTTTCATAGAAGAGGTAAACAGTTACTACGACTTGAATGGTTAAACTCTATTTCAGACCAAACACTTTCATAGAAGAAGTAAACAGTTAGTGCGACCTGAATGGTGAAACTCTATTTCAGACCAAACACTTTCATAGAAGAGGTAAACAGTTAATACGACATCATGAATAGTTAAACTCTATATCAGATCAAACACTTTCATAGAAGAAGTAAACAGTTACTACGACCTGAATGGTTAAACTCTATTTCAGACCAAACACTTTCATAGAAGAGGTAAACAGTTAATACGACATCATGAATGGTTAAACTCTCTATCAGATCAAACACTTTCATAGAAGAAGTAAACAGTTACTACGACCTGAAAGGTTAAACTCTATTTCCGACCAAACACTTTCATAGAAGAAGTAAACAGTTAATACGACATCATGAATGGTTAAACTCTATATCAGACCAAACACTTTCATAGAAGAGGTAAACAGTTAGTACGACATCATGAATGGTTAAACTCTATATCAGATCAAACACTTTCATAGAAGAAGTAAACAGTTACTACGACCTGAATGGTTAAATTCTATATCGGACTAAACACTTTCATAGAAGAAGTAAACAGTTACTACGACCTGAATGGTTAAAATCTATTTCAGACCACACACTTTCATAGAAAAGGTAAATAGTTAATACGACACCATGAATGGTTAAACTCTATATCAGATCAAACACTTTCATAGAAGAGGTAAACAGTTAATACGACATCATGAATGGTTAAACTCTATTTTTGACCAAACACTTTCATAGAAGAAGGAAACAGTTACTACGACCTGAATGGTTAAACTCTATTTCAGAGCAAACACTTTCATAGGTAGAGGTAAACAGTTTCTACGACATCATGAATGGTTAAACTCTATATCAGATCAAACACTTTCATAGAAGAAGTAAACAGTTAATACGACATCATGAATGGTTAAACTCTATAACAGACGAAACACTTTCATAGAAGAGGTAAACAGTTAGTACGACCTGAATGGTTGAAATCTATTTCAGTCCAAACACTTTCATAGAAGAGGTAAATAGTTAATACGACACCATGAATGGTTAAACTCTATATCAGATCAAACACTTTCATAGAAGAGGTAAACAATTACTACGACTTGAATGGTTAAACTCTATTTCAGACCAAACACTTTCATAGAAGAAGTAAACAGTTAGTACAACCTGAATGGTGAAACACTATTTCAGACCAAGCACTTTCATAGAAGAGGTAAACAGTTACTACGACATCATGAATGGTTAAACTCTATTTCAGACCAAACACCTTCATAGAAAAAGGAAACAGTCACTACGACCTGAATGGTTAAACTCTATTTCAGACCAAACACTTACATAGAATAGGTAAACAGTTAATACGACATCATGAATGGTTAAACTCTCTATCAGATCAAACACTTTCATAGAAGAAGTAAATAGTTACTACGACCTGAAAGGTTAAACTCTATTTCAGACCAAACACTTTCATAGAAGAGATAGATAGTTAATACGACACCATGAATGGTTAAACTGTATATCAGACCAAACACTTTCATAGAAGAGGAAAACAGTTAATACGACATCATGAATGGTTAAACTCTATTTTTGACCAAACACTTTCATAGAAGAAGGAAACAGTTACTACGACCTGAATGGTTAAACTCTGTTTCAGACCAAACACTTACATAGAAAAGGTAAACAGTTAATACGACATCATGAATGGTTAAACTCTCTATCAGATCAAACACTTTCATAGAAGAAGTAAATAGTTACTACGACCTGAAAGGTTAAACTGTATATCAGACCAAACACTTTCATAGAAGAGGTAAACAGTTACTCCGACATCATGAATGGTTAAACTCTATTTCAGACCAAATACTTTGATAGAAGAAGGAAACAGTTACTACGACCTGAATGGTTAAACTCTATTTCAAACCAAACACTTTCATAGAAGAAGTAAACAGTTAATACGACATCATGAATGGTTAAACTCTATATCAGACCAAACACTTTCATAGAAGAGGTAAACAGTTAATACGACATCATGAATAGTTAAACTGTATATCAGATCAAACACTTTCATAGAAGAAGTAAACAGTTACTACGACCTGAATGGTTAAATTCTATATCGGACTAAACACTTTCATAGAAGAAGTAAACAGTTACTACGACCTGAATGGTTAAAATCTATTTCAGACCACACACTTTCATAGAAAAGGTAAATAGTTAATACGACACCATGAATGGTTAAACTCTATATCAGATCAAACACTTTCATAGAAGAGGTAAACAGTTAATACGACATCATGAATGGTTAAACTCTATTTTTGACCAAACACTTTCATAGAAGAAGGAAACAGTTACTACGACCTGAATGGTTAAACTCTATTTCAGAGCAAACACTTTCATAGGTAGAGGTAAACAGTTTCTACGACATCATGAATGGTTAAACTCTATATCAGATCAAACACTTTCATAGAAGAAGTAAACAGTTAATACGACATCATGAATGGTTAAACTCTATAACAGACGAAACACTTTCATAGAAGAGGTAAACAGTTAGTACGACCTGAATGGTTGAAATCTATTTCAGTCCAAACACTTTCATAGAAGAGGTAAATAGTTAATACGACACCATGAATGGTTAAACTCTATATCAGATCAAACACTTTCATAGAAGAGGTAAACAATTACTACGACTTGAATGGTTAAACTCTATTTCAGACCAAACACTTTCATAGAAGAAGTAAACAGTTAGTACAACCTGAATGGTGAAACACTATTTCAGACCAAGCACTTTCATAGAAGAGGTAAACAGTTACTACGACATCATGAATGGTTAAACTCTATTTCAGACCAAACACCTTCATAGAAAAAGGAAACAGTCACTACGACCTGAATGGTTAAACTCTATTTCAGACCAAACACTTACATAGAATAGGTAAACAGTTAATACGACATCATGAATGGTTAAACTCTCTATCAGATCAAACACTTTCATAGAAGAAGTAAATAGTTACTACGACCTGAAAGGTTAAACTCTATTTCAGACCAAACACTTTCATAGAAAAGATAGATAGTTAATACGACACCATGAATGGTTAAACTGTATATCAGACCAAACACTTTCATAGAAGAGGAAAACAGTTAATACGACATCATGAATGGTTAAACTCTATTTTTGACCAAACACTTTCATAGAAGAAGGAAACAGTTACTACGACCTGAATGGTTAAACTCTGTTTCAGACCAAACACTTACATAGAAAAGGTAAACAGTTAATACGACATCATGAATGGTTAAACTCTCTATCAGATCAAACACTTTCATAGAAGAAGTAAATAGTTACTACGACCTGAAAGGTTAAACTGTATATCAGACCAAACACTTTCATAGAAGAGGTAAACAGTTACTCCGACATCATGAATGGTTAAACTCTATTTCAGACCAAATACTTTGATAGAAGAAGGAAACAGTTACTACGACCTGAATGGTTAAACTCTATTTCAAACCAAACACTTTCATAGAAGAAGTAAACAGTTAATACGACATCATGAATGGTTAAACTCTATATCAGACCAAACACTTTCATAGAAGAGGTAAACAGTTAATACGACATCATGAATAGTTAAACTGTATATCAGATCAAACACTTTCATAGAAGAAGTAAACAGTTACTACGACCTGAATGGTTAAATTCTATATCGGACTAAACACTTTCATAGAAGAAGTAAACAGTTACTACGACCTGAATGGTTAAAATCTATTTCAGACCACACACTTTCATAGAAAAGGTAAATAGTTAATACGACACCATGAATGGTTAAACTCTATATCAGATCAAACACTTTCATAGAAGAGGTAAACAGTTAATACGACATCATGAATGGTTAAACTCTATTTTTGACCAAACACTTTCATAGAAGAAGGAAACAGTTACTACGTCCTGAATGGTTAAACTCTATTTCAGAGCAAACACTTTCATAGGTAGAGGTAAACAGTTTCTACGACATCATGAATGGTTAAACTCTATATCAGATCAAACACTTTCATAGAAGAAGTAAACAGTTAATACGACATCATGAATGGTTAAACTCTATAACAGACGAAACACTTTCATAGAAGAGGTAAACAGTTAGTACGACCTGAATGGTTGAAATCTATTTCAGTCCAAACACTTTCATAGAAGAGGTAAATAGTTAATACGACACCATGAATGGTTAAACTCTATATCAGATCAAACACTTTCATAGAAGAGGTAAACAATTACTACGACTTGAATGGTTAAACTCTATTTCAGACCAAACACTTTCATAGAAGAAGTAAACAGTTAGTACAACCTGAATGGTGAAACACTATTTCAGACCAAGCACTTTCATAGAAGAGGGAAACAGTTACTACGACATCATGAATGGTTAAACTCTATTTCAGACCAAACACCTTCATAGAAAAAGGAAACAGTTACCACGACCTGAATGGTTAAACTCTATTTCAGACCAAACACTTACATAGAAAAGGTAAACAGTTAATACGACATCATGAATGGTTAAACTCTCTATCAGATCAAACACTTTCATAGAAGAAGTAAATAGTTACTACGACCTGAAAGGTTAAACTGTATATCAGACCAAACACTTTCATAGAAGAGGTAAACAGTTACTCCGACATCATGAATGGTTAAACTCTATTTCAGACCAAATACTTTGATAGAAGAAGGAAACAGTTACTACGACCTGAATGGTTAAACTCTATTTCAAACCAAACACTTTCATAGAAGAGGGAACCAGTTACTACGACATCATGAATGGTTAAACTCTAGTTCAGACCAATACTTTCATAGAAGAAGGAAGCAGTTACTACGACCTGAATGGTTAAACTCTATATCAGACCAAACATTTTCATAGAAGAGGGAAACAGTTAATACGACCTGAATGGTTAAACTCTGTTTCAGAGCAAACACTTTCATAGGTAGAGGTAAACAGTTACTACGACATCATGAATGGTTAAACTCTATATCAGACCAAACACTTTCATAGAAGAAGTACACAGTTACTACGACCTGAATGGTTAAACTCTATTTCAGACCAAACACTTTCATAGAAGAAGTAAGCAGTTAATACGACACCATGAATGGTTAAACTCTATATCAGACCAAACACTTTCATAGAAGAGGTAAACAGTTAATACGACATCATGAATGGTTAAACTCTAGTTCAGACCAAACAGTTTCATAGAAGAAGTAAACAGTTACTACGACCTGAAAGGTCAAACTCTGTTTCAGACCAAACACTTTCATAGAAGAAGTAAACAGTTACTACGACCTGAATGGTTAAACACTATTTCAGACCAAACACTTTCATAGAAGAGGTAAACAGTTACTCCGACATCATGAATGGTTAAACTCTATATCAGATCAAACACTTTCATAGAAGAAGTAAACAGTTACTACGACCTGAATGGTTAAACTCTATATCAGAAAAAAAACTTTCATAGAAGAAGTACACAGTTACTACTACCTGAATGGTTAAAATTTATTTCAGACCAAACACTTTCATAGAAGAGGTAAATAGTTAATACGACACCATGAATGGTTAAACTCTATATCAGACCAAAGACTTTCAAAGAATAGGTAAACAGTTAATACGACATCATGAATGGTTAAACTCAATTTTTGACCAAACACTTTCATAGAAGAAGTACACAGTTACTGCGACCTGAATGGTTAAACTCTATTTCAGACCAAACACTTTCATAGAAGAAGTAAACAGTTAATACGACATCATGAATGGTTAAACTCTATATCAGACCAAACACTTTCATAGAAGAGGTAAACAGTTAATACGACATCATGAATAGTTAAACTCTATATCAGATCAAACACTTTCATAGAAGAAGTAAACAGTTACTACGACCTGAATGGTTAAATTCTATATCGGACTAAACACTTTCATAGAAGAAGTAAACAGTTACTACGACCTGAATGGTTAAAATCTATTTCAGACCACACACTTTCATAGAAAAGGTAAATAGTTAATACGACACCATGAATGGTTAAACTCTATTTTTGACCAAACACTTTCATAGAAGAAGGAAACAGTTACTACGACCTGAATGGTTAAACTCTATTTCAGAGCAAACACTTTCATAGGTAGAGGTAAACAGTTTCTACGACATCATGAATGGTTAAACTGTATATCAGACCAAACACTTTCATAGAAGAAGGAAACAGTTACTACGACCTGAATGGTTAAACTCTATTTCAGAGCAAACACTTTCATAGGTAGAGGTAAACAGTTTCTACGACATCATGAATGGTTAAACTCTATATCAGATCAAACACTTTCATAGAAGAGGTAAACAGTTAATACGACATCATGAATGGTTAAACTCTATTTTTGACCAAACACTTTCATAGAAGAAGGAAACAGTTACTACGACCTGAATGGTTAAACTCTATTTCAGAGCAAACACTTTCATAGGTAGAGGTAAACAGTTTCTACGACATCATGAATGGTTAAACTGTATATCAGACCAAACACTTTCATGGAAGAAGCAAGCAGTTAATACGACACCATGAATGGTTAAACTCTATATCAGACCAAACACTTTCATAGAAGAGGTAAACAGTTAATACGACATCATGAATGGTTAAACTCTAGTTCAGAACAAACAGTTTCATAGAAGAAGTAAACAGTTACTACGACCTGAAAGGTCAAACTCTGTTTCAGACCAAACACTTTCATAGAAGAAGTAAACAGTTACTACGACCTGAATGGTGAAACACTATTTCAGACCAAACACTTTCATAGAAGAGGTAAACAGTTACTCCGACATCATGAATGGTTAAACTCTATATCAGATCAAACACTTTCATAGAAGAAGTAAACAGTTACTACGATCTGAATGGTTAAACTCTATATCAGAAAAAAAACTTTCATAGAAGAAGTACACAGTTACTACTACCTGAATGGTTAAAATTTATTTCAGACCAAACACTTTCATAGAAGAGGTAAATAGTTAGTACGACACCATGAATGGTTAAACTGTATATCAGACCAAACACTTTCAAAGAAGAGGTAAACAGTTAATACGACATCATGAATGGTTAAACTCAATTTTTGACCAAACACTTTCATAGAAGAAGTACACAGTTACTACGACCTGAATGGTTAAACTCTATTTCAGACCAAACACTTTCATAGAAGAAGTAAACAGTTAATACGACATCATGAATGGTTAAACTCTATATCAGACCAAACACTTTCATAGAAGAGGTAAACAGTTAATACGACATCATGAATAGTTAAACTCTATATCAGATCAAACACTTTCATAGAAGAAGTAAACAGTTACTACGACCTGAATGGTTAAATTCTATATCGGACTAAACACTTTCATAGAAGAAGTAAACAGTTACTACGACCTGAATGGTTAAAATCTATTTTAGACCACACACTTTCATAGAAAAGGTAAATAGTTATTACGACATCATGAATAGTTAAACTCTATATCAGATCAAACACTTTCATAGAAGAAGTAAACAGTTACTACGACCTGAATGGTTAAGTTCTATATCGGACTAAACACTTTCATAGAAGAAGTAAACAGTTACTACGACCTGAATGGTTAAAATCTATTTTAGACCACACACTTTCATAGAAAAGGTAAATAGTTAATACGACACCATGAATGGTTAAACTCTATATCAGATCAAACACTTTCATAGAAGAGGTAAACAGTTAATACGACATCATGAATGGTTAAACTCTATTTTTGACCAAACACTTTCATAGAAGAAGGAAACAGTTACTACGACCTGAATGGTTAAACTCTATTTCAGAGCAAACACTTTCATAGGTAGAGGTAAACAGTTTCTACGACATCATGAATGGTTAAACTGTATATCAGACCAAACACTTTCATAGAAGAAGGAAACAGTTAGTACGACCTGAATGGTTAAACTCTATTTCAGAGCAAACACTTTCATAGGTAGAGGTAAACAGTTTCTACGACATCATGAATGGTTAAACTGTATATCAGACCAAACACGTTCATAGAAGAAGTAAACAGTTAATACGACATCATGAATGGTTAAACTCTATATCAGACCAAACACTTTCATAGAAGAGGTGAACAGTTAGTACGACCTGAATGGTTGAAATCTATTTCAGTCCAAACACTTTCATAGAAGAGTTAAATAGTTAATACGACACCATGAATGGTTAAACTCTATATCAGATCAAACACTTTCATAGAAGAGGTAAACAATTACTACGACTTGAATGGTTAAACTCTATTTCAGACCAAACACTTTCATAGAAGAAGTAAACAGTTAGTACAACCTGAATGGTGAAACACTATTTCAGACCAAGCACTTTCATAGAAGAGGTAAACAGTTACTACGACATCATGAATGGTTAAACTCTATTTCAGACCAAACACCTTCATAGAAAAAGGAAACAGTTACTACGACCTGAATGGTTAAACTCTATTTCAGACCAAACACTTACATAGAAGAGGTAAACAGTTAATACGACATCATGAATGGTTAAACTCTCTATCAGATCAAACACTTTCATAGAAGAAGTAAATAGTTACTACGACCTGAAAGGTTAAACTCTATTTCAGACCAAACACTTTCATAGAAGAGGTAAACAGTTACTCCGACATCATGAATGGTTAAACTCTATTTCAGACCAAATACTTTGATAGAAGAAGGAAACAGTTACTATAACCTGAATGGTTAAACTCTATTTCAAACCAAACACTTTCATAGAAGAGGGAACCAGTTACTACGACATCATGAATGGTTAAACTCTAGTTCAGACCAATACTTTCATAGAAGAAGGAAACAGTTACTACGACCTGAATGGTTAAACTCTATATCAGACCAAACATTTTCATAGAAGAGGGAAACAGTTAATACGACCTGAATGGTTAAACTCTGTTTCAGAGCAAACACTTTCATAGGTAGAGGTAGACAGTTACTACGACATCATGAATGGTTAAACTCTATATCAGACCAAACACTTTCATAGAAGAAGTACACAGTTACTACGACCTGAATGGTTAAACTCTATTTCAGACCAAACACTTTCATAGAAGAAGCAAGCAGTTAATACGACACCATGAATGGTTAAACTCTATATCAGACCAAACACTTTCATAGAAGAGGTAAACAGTTAATACGACATCATGAATGGTTAAACTCTAGTTCAGACCAAACAGTTTCATAGAAGAAGTAAACAGTTACTACGACCTGAAAGGTCAAACTCTGTTTCAGACCAAACACTTTCATAGAAGAAGTAAACAGTTACTACGACCTGAATGGTTAAACACTATTTCAGACCAAACACTTTCATAGAAGAGGTAAACAGTTAATACGACATCATGAATGGTTAAACTCTCTATCAGATCAAACACTTTCATAGAAGAAGTAAACAGTTACTACGACCTGAAAGGTTAAACTCTATTTCAGACCAAACACTTTCATAGAAGAAGTAAACAGTTAATACGACATCATGAATGGTTAAACTCTATATCAGACCAAACACTTTCATAGAAGAGGTAAACAGTTAATACGACATCATGAATAGTTAAACTCTATATCAGATCAAACACTTTCATAGAAGAAGTAAACAGTTACTACGACCTGAATGGTTAAATTCTATATCGGACTAAACACTTTCATAGAAGAAGTAAACAGTTACTACGACCTGAATGGTTAAAATCTATTTCAGACCACACACTTTCATAGAAAAGGTAAATAGTTAATACGACACCATGAATGGTTAAACTCTATATCAGATCAAACACTTTCATAGAAGAGGTAAACAGTTAATACGACATCATGAATGGTTAAACTCTATTTTTGACCAAACACTTTCATAGAAGAAGGAAACAGTTACTACGACGTGAATGGTTAAACTCTATTTCAGAGCAAACACTTTCATAGGTAGAGGTAAACAGTTTCTACGACATCATGAATGGTTAAACTGTATATCAGACCAAACACTTTCATAGATGAAGTAAACAGTTAGTGCGACCTGAATGGTTAAGCTCTACATCAGACCAAACACGTTCATAGAAGAAGTAAACAGTTAATACGACATCATGAATGGTTAAACTCTATAACAGACGAAATACTTTCATAGAAGAGGTAAACAGTTAGTACGACCTGAATGGTTGAAATCTATTTCAGTCCAAACACTTTCATAGAAGAGGTAAATAGTTAATACGACACCATGAATGGTTAAACTCTATATCAGATCAAACACTTTCATAGAAGAGGTAAACAATTACTACGACTTGAATGGTTAAACTCTATTTCAGACCAAACACTTTCATAGAAGAAGTAAACAGTTAGTACAACCTGAATGGTGAAACACTATTTCAGACCAAGCACTTTCATAGAAGAGGTAAACAGTTTCTACGACATCATGAATGGTTAAACTGTATATCAGACCAAACACTTTCATAGAAGAAGGAAACAGTTAGTACGACCTGAATGGTTAAACTCTATTTCAGAGCAAACACTTTCATAGGTAGAGGTAAACAGTTTCTACGACATCATGAATGGTTAAACTGTATATCAGACCAAACACGTTCATAGAAGAAGTAAACAGTTAATACGACATCATGAATGGTTAAACTCTATATCAGACCAAACACTTTCATAGAAGAGGTGAACAGTTAGTACGACCTGAATGGTTGAAATCTATTTCAGTCCAAACACTTTCATAGAAGAGTTAAATAGTTAATACGACACCATGAATGGTTAAACTCTATATCAGATCAAACACTTTCATAGAAGAGGTAAACAATTACTACGACTTGAATGGTTAAACTCTATTTCAGACCAAACACTTTCATAGAAGAAGTAAACAGTTAGTACAACCTGAATGGTGAAACACTATTTCAGACCAAGCACTTTCATAGAAGAGGTAAACAGTTACTACGACATCATGAATGGTTAAACTCTATTTCAGACCAAACACCTTCATAGAAAAAGGAAACAGTTACTACGACCTGAATGGTTAAACTCTATTTCAGACCAAACACTTACATAGAAGAGGTAAACAGTTAATACGACATCATGAATGGTTAAACTCTCTATCAGATCAAACACTTTCATAGAAGAAGTAAATAGTTACTACGACCTGAAAGGTTAAACTCTATTTCAGACCAAACACTTTCATAGAAGAGGTAAACAGTTACTCCGACATCATGAATGGTTAAACTCTATTTCAGACCAAATACTTTGATAGAAGAAGGAAACAGTTACTATAACCTGAATGGTTAAACTCTATTTCAAACCAAACACTTTCATAGAAGAGGGAACCAGTTACTACGACATCATGAATGGTTAAACTCTAGTTCAGACCAATACTTTCATAGAAGAAGGAAACAGTTACTACGACCTGAATGGTTAAACTCTATATCAGACCAAACATTTTCATAGAAGAGGGAAACAGTTAATACGACCTGAATGGTTAAACTCTGTTTCAGAGCAAACACTTTCATAGGTAGAGGTAAACAGTTACTACGACATCATGAATGGTTAAACTCTATATCAGACCAAACACTTTCATAGAAGAAGTACACAGTTACTACGACCTGAATGGTTAAACTCTATTTCAGACCAAACACTTTCATAGAAGAAGCAAGCAGTTAATACGACACCATGAATGGTTAAACTCTATATCAGACCAAACACTTTCATAGAAGAGGTAAACAGTTAATACGACATCATGAATGGTTAAACTCTAGTTCAGACCAAACAGTTTCATAGAAGAAGTAAACAGTTACTACGACCTGAAAGGTCAAACTCTGTTTCAGACCAAACACTTTCATAGAAGAAGTAAACAGTTACTACGACCTGAATGGTTAAACACTATTTCAGACCAAACACTTTCATAGAAGAGGTAAACAGTTAATACGACATCATGAATGGTTAAACTCTCTATCAGATCAAACACTTTCATAGAAGAAGTAAACAGTTACTACGACCTGAAAGGTTAAACTCTATTTCAGACCAAACACTTTCATAGAAGAAGTAAACAGTTAATACGACATCATGAATGGTTAAACTCTATATCAGACCAAACACTTTCATAGAAGAGGTAAACAGTTAATACGACATCATGAATAGTTAAACTCTATATCAGATCAAACACTTTCATAGAAGAAGTAAACAGTTACTACGACCTGAATGGTTAAATTCTATATCGGACTAAACACTTTCATAGAAGAAGTAAACAGTTACTACGACCTGAATGGTTAAAATCTATTTCAGACCACACACTTTCATAGAAAAGGTAAATAGTTAATACGACACCATGAATGGTTAAACTCTATATCAGATCAAACACTTTCATAGAAGAGGTAAACAGTTAATACGACATCATGAATGGTTAAACTCTATTTTTGACCAAACACTTTCATAGAAGAAGGAAACAGTTACTACGACGTGAATGGTTAAACTCTATTTCAGAGCAAACACTTTCATAGGTAGAGGTAAACAGTTTCTACGACATCATGAATGGTTAAACTGTATATCAGACCAAACACTTTCATAGATGAAGTAAACAGTTAGTGCGACCTGAATGGTTAAGCTCTACATCAGACCAAACACGTTCATAGAAGAAGTAAACAGTTAATACGACATCATGAATGGTTAAACTCTATAACAGACGAAACACTTTCATAGAAGAGGTAAACAGTTAGTACGACCTGAATGGTTGAAATCTATTTCAGTCCAAACACTTTCATAGAAGAGGTAAATAGTTAATACGACACCATGAATGGTTAAACTCTATATCAGATCAAACACTTTCATAGAAGAGGTAAACAATTACTACGACTTGAATGGTTAAACTCTATTTCAGACCAAACACTTTCATAGAAGAAGTAAACAGTTAGTACAACCTGAATGGTGAAACACTATTTCAGACCAAGCACTTTCATAGAAGAGGTAAACAGTTACTACGAAATCATGAATGGTTAAACTCTATTTCAGACCAAACACCTTCATAGAAAAAGGAAACAGTTACTACGACATGAATGGTTAAACTCTATTTCAGACCAAACACTTACATAGAAGAGGTAAACAGTTAATACGACATCATGAATGGTTAAACTCTCTATCAGATCAAACACTTTCATAGAAGAAGTAAATAGTTACTACGACCTGAAAGGTTAAACTCTATTTCAGACCAAACACTTTCATAGAAGAGGTAAACAGTTACTCCGACATCATGAATGGTTAAACTCTATTTCAGACCAAATACTTTGATAGAAGAAGGAATCAGTTACTATAACCTGAATGGTTAAACTCTATTTCAAACCAAACACTTTCATAGAAGAGGGAACCAGTTACTACGACATCATGAATGGTTAAACTCTAGTTCAGACCAATACTTTCATAGAAGAAGGAAACAGTTACTACGACCTGAATGGTTAAACTCTATATCAGACCAAACATTTTCATAGAAGAGGGAAACAGTTAATACGACCTGAATGGTTAAACTCTGTTTCAGAGCAAACACTTTCATAGGTAGAGGTAAACAGTTACTACGACATCATGAATGGTTAAACTCTATATCAGACCAAACACTTTCATAGAAGAAGTACACAGTTACTACGACCTGAATGGTTAAACTCTATTTCAGACCAAACACTTTCATAGAAGAAGCAAGCAGTTAATACGACACCACGAATGGTTAAACTATAAATATCAGACCAAACACTTTCATAGAAGAGGTAAACAGTTAATACGACATCATGAATGGTTAAACTCTAGTTCAGACCAAACAGTTTCATAGAAGAAGTAAACAGTTACTACGACCTGAAAGGTCAAACTCTGTTTCAGACCAAACACTTTCATAGAAGAAGTAAACAGTTACTACGACCTGAATGGTTAAACACTATTTCAGACCAAACACTTTCATAGAAGAGGTAAACAGTTACTCCGACATCATGAATGGTTAAACTCTATATCAGATCAAACACTTTCATAGAAGAAGTAAACAGTTACTACGACCTGAATGGTTAAACTCTATATCAGAAAAAAAACTTTCATAGAAGAAGTACACAGTTACTACTACCTGAATGGTTAAAATTTATTTCAGACCAAACACTTTCATAGAAGAGGTAAATAGTTAATACGACACCATGAATGGTTAAACTGTATATCAGACCAAACACTTTCAAAGAAGAGGTAAACAGTTAATACGACATCATGAATGGTTAAACTCAATTTTTGACCAAACACTTTCATAGAAGAAGTACACAGTTACTACGACCTGAATGGTTAAACTCTATTTCAGACCAAACACTTTCATAGAAGAAGTAAACAGTTAATATGACATCATGAATGGTTGAACTCTATATCAGACCAAACACTTTTATAGAAGAGGTAAACAGTTAATACGACATCATGAATAGTTAAAATCTATATCAGACCAAGCACTTTCATAGAAGAGGTAAACAGTTACTACGACATCATGAATGGTTAAACTCTATTTCAGACCAAACACCTTCATAGAAAAAGGAAACAGTTACTACGACCTGAATGGTTAAACTCTATTTCAGACCAAACACTTACATAGAAGAGGTAAAGAGTGAATACGACATCATGAATGGTTAAACTCTCTATCAGATCAAACACTTTCATATAAGAAGTAAATAGTTTCTACGACCTGAAAGGTTGAACTCTATTTCAGACCAAACACTTTCATAGAAGAGGTAAACAGTTACTCCGACATCATGAATGGTTAAACTCTATTTCAGACCAAATACTTTGATAGAAGAAGGAAACAGTTACTATAACCTGAATGGTTAAACTCTATTTCAAACCAAACACTTTCATAGAAGAGAGAAACAGTTACTACGACATCATGAATGGTTAAACTCTAGTTCAGACCAATACTTTCATAGAAGAAGGAAACAGTTACTACGACCTGAATGGTTAAACTCTATATCAGACCAAATATTTTCATAGAAGAGGTAAACAGTTAATACGATCTGAATGGTTAAACTCTGTTTCAGAGCAAACACTTTCATAGGTAGAGGTAAACAGTTACTACGACATCATGAATGGTTAAACTCTATATCAGACCAAACAGTTTCATAGAAGAAGTAAACAGTTACTACGACCTGAAAGGTCAAACTCTGTTTCAGACCAAACACTTTCGTAGAAGAAGTAAACAGTTACTACGACCTGAATGGTTAAACACTATTTCAGACCAAACACTTTCATAGAAGAGGTAAACAGTTACTCCGACATCATGAATGGTTAAACTCTATATCAGATCAAACACTTTCATAGAAGAAGTAAACAGTTACTACGACCTGAATGGTAAAACTCTATATCAGAAAAAAAACTTTCATAGAAGAAGTACACAGTTACTACTACCTGAATGGTTAAAATTTATTTCAGACCAAACACTTTCATAGAAGAGGTAAATAGTTAATACGACACCATGAATGGTTAAACTGTATATCAGACCAAACACTTTCAAAGAAGAGGTAAACAGTTAATACGACATCATGAATGGTTAAACTCAATTTTTGACCAAACACTTTCATAGAAGAAGTACACAGTTACTACGACATCATGAATGGTTAAACTCTATTTCAGACCAAACACTTTCATAGAAGAAGTAAACAGTTAATATGACATCATGAATGGTTGAACTCTATATCAGACCAAACACTTTTATAGAAGAGGTAAACAGTTAATACGACATTATGAATAGTTAAACTCTATATCAGATCAAACACTTTCATAGAAGAAGTAAACAGTTGCTACGACCTGAATGGTTAAACTCTATTGCAAAGCAAACACTTTCATAGAAGAGGTAAACAGTTAATACGACCTGAATAGTTGAAATCTATTTCAGTCCAAACACTTTCATAGAAGAGGTAAATAGTTAATACGACACCATGAATGGTTAAACTCTATATCAGATCAAACACTTTCATAGAAGAGGTAAACAGTTACTACGACTTGAATGGTTAAACTCTATTTCAGACCAAACACTTTCATAGAAGAAGTAAACAGTTAGTACGACCTGAATAGTGAAACTCTATTTCAGACCAAACACTTTCATGGAAGAGGTAAACAGTTAATACGACATCATGAATAGTTAAACCCTATATCAGATCAAACACTTTCATAGAAGAAGTAAACAGTTACTACGACCTGAATGGTTAAACTCTAATTCAGACCAAACACTTTCATAGAAGAGGTAAACAGTTAATACGACATCATGAATGGTTAAACTCTCTATCAGATCAAACACTTTCATAGAAGAAGTAAACAGTTAGTACGACCTGAATGGTGAAACTCTATTTCAGACCAAACACTTTCATAGAAGAGGTAAACAGTTAATATGACATCATGAATAGTTAAACTCTATATCAGATCAAACACTTTCATAGAAGAAGTAAACAGTTACTACGACCTGAATGGTTAAATTCTATATCGGACTAAACACTTTCATAGAAGAAGTAAACAGTTACTACGACCTGAATGGTTAAAATCTATTTCAGACCACACACTTTCATAGAAAAGATAAATAGTTAATACGACACCATGAATGGTTAAACTCTATATCAGATCAAACACTTTCATAGAAGAGGTAAACAGTTAATACGACATCATGAATGGTTAAACTCTATTTTTGACCAAACACTTTCATAGAAGAAGGAAACAGTTACTACGACCTGAATGGTTAAACTCTATTTCAGAGCAAACACTTTCATAGGTTGAGGTAAACAGTTTCTACGACATCATGAATGGTTAAACTGTATATCAGACCAAACACTTTCATAGAAGAAGTAAACAGTTAGTGCGACCTGAATGGTTAAATTCTATATCAGACCAAACACGTTCATAGAAGAAGTAAACAGTTAATACGACATCATGAATGGTTAAACTCTATAACAGACGAAACACTTTCATAGAAGAGGTAAACAGTTAGTACGACCTGAATGGTTGAAATCTATTTCAGTCCAAACACTTTCATAGAAGAGGTAAATAGTTAATACGACACCATGAATGGTTAAACTCTATATCAGATCAAACACTTTCATATAAGAAGTAAATAGTTACTACGACCTGAAAGGTTAAACTCTATTTCAGACCAAACACTTTCATAGAAGAGGTAAACAGTTACTCCGACATCATGAATGGTTAAACTCTATTTCAGACCAAATACTTTGATAGAAGAAGGAAACAGTTACTATAACCTGAATGGTTAAACTCTATTTCAAACCAAACACTTTCATGGAAGAGAGAAACAGTTACTACGACATCATGAATGATTAAACTCTAGTTCAGACCAATACTTTCATAGAAGACAGGAAACAGTTACTACGACCTGAATGGTTAAACTCTATATCAGACGAAATATTTTCATAGAAGAGGGAAACAGTTAATACGACCTGAATGGTTAAACTCTGTTTCAGAGCAAACACTTTCATAGGTAGAGGTAAACAGTTACTACGACATCATGAATGGTTAAACTCTATATCAGACCAAACAGTTTCATAGAAGAAGTAAACAGTTACTACGACCTGAAAGGTCAAACTCTGTTTCAGACCAAACACTTTCATAGAAGAAGAAAACAGTTACTACGACCTGAATGGTTAAACACTATTTCAGACCAAACACTTTCATAGAAGAGGTAAACAGTTACTCCGACATCATGAATGGTTAAACTCTATATCAGATCAAACACTTTCATAGAAGAAGTAAACAGTTACTACGACCTGAATGGTTAAACTCTATATCAGAAAAAAAACTTTCATAGAAGAAGTACACAGTTACTACTACCTGAATGGTTAAAATTTATTTCAGACCAAACACTTTCATAGAAGAGGTAAATAGTTAATACGACACCATGAATGGTTAAACTGTATATCAGACCAAACACTTTCATAGAAGAAGTAAACAGTTAGTACGACCTGAATAGTGAAACTCTATTTCAGACCAAACACTTTGATGGAAGAGGTAAACAGTTAATACGACATCATGAATAGTTAAACCCTATATCAGATCAAACACTTTCATAGAAGAAGTAAACAGTTACTACGACCTGAATGGTTAAACTCTAATTCAGACCAAACACTTTCATAGAAGAGGTAAACAGTTAATACGACATCATGAATAGTTAAACTCTATATCAGACCAAGCACTTTCATAGAAGTAAACAGTTAATACAACATCATGAATGGTTAAACTCTATATCAGACCAAACACTTTTATAGAAGAGGTAAACAGTTAATACGACATCATGAATAGTTAAACTCTATATCAGATCAAACACTTTCATAGAAGAAGTAAACAGTTACTACGACCTGAATGGTTAAACTCTATTGCAAAGCAAACACTTTCATAGAAGAGGTAAACAGTTAATACGACCTGAATAGTTGAAATCTATTTCAGTCCAAACACTTTCATAGAAGAGGTAAATAGTTAATACGACATCATGAATAGTTAAACCCTATATCAGATCAAACACTTTCATAGAAGAAGTAAACAGTTACTACGACCTGAATGGTTAAACTCTAATTCAGACCAAACACTTTCATAGAAGAGGTAAACAGTTAATACGACATCATGAATGGTTAAACTCTCTATCAGATCAAACACTTTCATAGAAGAAGTAAACAGTTAGTACGACCTGAATGGTGAAACTCTATTTCAGACCAAACACTTTCATAGAAGAGGTAAACAGTTAATACGACATCATGAATGGTTAAACTCTCTATCAGATCAAACACTTTCATAGAAGAAGTAAACAGTTAGTACGACCTGAATGGTTAAATTCTATATCGGACTAAACACTTTCATAGAAGAAGTAAACAGTTACTACGACCTGAATGGTTAAAATCTATTTCAGACCACACACTTTCATAGAAAAGGTAAATAGTTAATACGACACCATGAATGGTTAAACTCTATATCAGATCAAACACTTTCATAGAAGAGGTAAACAGTTAATACGACATCATGAATGGTTAAACTCTATTTTTGACCAAACACTTTCATAGAAGAAGGAAACAGTTACTACGACCTGAATGGTTAAACTCTATTTCAGAGCAAACACTTTCATAGGTTGAGGTAAACAGTTTCTACGACATCATGAATGGTTAAACTGTATATCAGACCAAACACTTTCATAGAAGAAGTAAACAGTTAGTGCGACCTGAATGGTTAAATTCTATATCAGACCAAACACGTTCATAGAATAAGTAAACAGTTAATACGACATCATGAATGGTTAAACTCTATAACAGACGAAACACTTTCATAGAAGAGGTAAACAGTTAGTACGACCTGAATGGTTGAAATCTATTTCAGTCCAAACACTTTCATAGAAGAGGTAAATAGTTAATACGACACCATGAATGGTTAAACTCTATATCAGATCAAACACTTTCATATAAGAAGTAAATAGTTACTACGACCTGAAAGGTTAAACTCTATTTCAGACCAAACACTTTCATAGAAGAGGTAAACAGTTACTCCGACATCATGAATGGTTAAACTCTATTTCAGACCAAATACTTTGATAGAAGAAGGAAACAGTTACTATAACCTGAATGGTTAAACTCTATTTCAAACCAAACACTTTCATGGAAGAGAGAAACAGTTACTACGACATCATGAATGATTAAACTCTAGTTCAGACCAATACTTTCATAGAAGACAGGAAACAGTTACTACGACCTGAATGGTTAAACTCTATATCAGACGAAATATTTTCATAGAAGAGGGAAACAGTTAATACGACCTGAATGGTTAAACTCTGTTTCAGAGCAAACACTTTCATAGGTAGAGGTAAACAGTTACTACGACATCATGAATGGTTAAACTCTATATCAGACCAAACAGTTTCATAGAAGAAGTAAACAGTTACTACGACCTGAAAGGTCAAACTCTGTTTCAGACCAAACACTTTCATAGAAGAAGAAAACAGTTACTACGACCTGAATGGTTAAACACTATTTCAGACCAAACACTTTCATAGAAGAGGTAAACAGTTACTCCGACATCATGAATGGTTAAACTCTATATCAGATCAAACACTTTCATAGAAGAAGTAAACAGTTACTACGACCTGAATGGTTAAACTCTATATCAGAAAAAAAACTTTCATAGAAGAAGTACACAGTTACTACTACCTGAATGGTTAAAATTTATTTCAGACCAAACACTTTCATAGAAGAGGTAAATAGTTAATACGACACCATGAATGGTTAAACTGTATATCAGACCAAACACTTTCATAGAAGAAGTAAACAGTTAGTACGACCTGAATAGTGAAACTTTATTTCAGACCAAACACTTTGATGGAAGAGGTAAACAGTTAATACGACATCATGAATAGTTAAACCCTATATCAGATCAAACACTTTCATAGAAGAAGTAAACAGTTACTACGACCTGAATGGTTAAACTCTAATTCAGACCAAACACTTTCACAGAAGAGGTAAACAGTTAATACGACATCATGAATAGTTAAACTCTATATCAGACCAAGCACTTTCATAGAAGTAAACAGTTAATACAACATCATGAATGGTTAAACTCTATATCAGACCAAACACTTTTATAGAAGAGGTAAACAGTTAATACGACATCATGAATAGTTAAACTCTATATCAGATCAAACACTTTCATAGAAGAAGTAAACAGTTACTACGACCTGAATGGTTAAACTCTATTGCAAAGCAAACACTTTCATAGAAGAGGTAAACAGTTAATACGACCTGAATAGTTGAAATCTATTTCAGTCCAAACACTTTCATAGAAGAGGTAAATAGTTAATACGACATCATGAATAGTTAAACCCTATATCAGATCAAACACTTTCATAGAAGAAGTAAACAGTTACTACGACCTGAATGGTTAAACTCTAATTCAGACCAAACACTTTCATAGAAGAGGTAAACAGTTAATACGACATCATGAATGGTTAAACTCTATTTTTGACCAAACACTTTCATAGAAGAAGGAAACAGTTACTACGACCTGAATGGTTAAACTCTATTTCAGAGCAAACACTTTCATAGGTTGAGGTAAACAGTTTCTACGACATCATGAATGGTTAAACTGTATATCAGACCAAACACTTTCATAGAAGAAGTAAACAGTTAGTGCGACCTGAATGGTTAAATTCTATATCAGACCAAACACGTTCATAGAAGAAGTAAACAGTTAATACGACATCATGAATGGTTAAACTCTATAACAGACGAAACACTTTCATAGAAGAGGTAAACAGTTAGTACGACCTGAATGGTTGAAATCTATTTCAGTCCAAACACTTTCATAGAAGAGGTAAATAGTTAATACGACACCATGAATGGTTAAACTCTATATCAGATCAAACACTTTCATATAAGAAGTAAATAGTTACTACGACCTGAAAGGTTAAACTCTATTTCAGACCAAACACTTTCATAGAAGAGGTAAACAGTTACTCCGACATCATGAATGGTTAAACTCTATTTCAGACCAAATACTTTGATAGAAGAAGGAAACAGTTACTATAACCTGAATGGTTAAACTCTATTTCAAACCAAACACTTTCATGGAAGAGAGAAACAGTTACTACGACATCATGAATGATTAAACTCTAGTTCAGACCAATACTTTCATAGAAGACAGGAAACAGTTACTACGACCTGAATGGTTAAACTCTATATCAGACGAAATATTTTCATAGAAGAGGGAAACAGTTAATACGACCTGAATGGTTAAACTCTGTTTCAGAGCAAACACTTTCATAGGTAGAGGTAAACAGTTACTACGACATCATGAATGGTTAAACTCTATATCAGACCAAACAGTTTCATAGAAGAAGTAAACAGTTACTACGACCTGAAAGGTCAAACTCTGTTTCAGACCAAACACTTTCATAGAAGAAGAAAACAGTTACTACGACCTGAATGGTTAAACACTATTTCAGACCAAACACTTTCATAGAAGAGGTAAACAGTTACTCCGACATCATGAATGGTTAAACTCTATATCAGATCAAACACTTTCATAGAAGAAGTAAACAGTTACTACGACCTGAATGGTTAAACTCTATATCAGAAAAAAAACTTTCATAGAAGAAGTACACAGTTACTACTACCTGAATGGTTAAAATTTATTTCAGACCAAACACTTTCATAGAAGAGGTAAATAGTTAATACGACACCATGAATGGTTAAACTGTATATCAGACCAAACACTTTCATAGAAGAAGTAAACAGTTAGTACGACCTGAATAGTGAAACTCTATTTCAGACCAAACACTTTGATGGAAGAGGTAAACAGTTAATACGACATCATGAATAGTTAAACCCTATATCAGATCAAACACTTTCATAGAAGAAGTAAACAGTTACTACGACCTGAATGGTTAAACTCTAATTCAGACCAAACACTTTCATAGAAGAGGTAAACAGTTAATACGACATCATGAATAGTTAAACTCTATATCAGACCAAGCACTTTCATAGAAGTAAACAGTTAATACAACATCATGAATGGTTAAACTCTATATCAGACCAAACACTTTTATAGAAGAGGTAAACAGTTAATACGACATCATGAATAGTTAAACTCTATATCAGATCAAACACTTTCATAGAAGAAGTAAACAGTTACTACGACCTGAATGGTTAAACTCTATTGCAAAGCAAACACTTTCATAGAAGAGGTAAACAGTTAATACGACCTGAATAGTTGAAATCTATTTCAGTCCAAACACTTTCATAGAAGAGGTAAATAGTTAATACGACATCATGAATAGTTAAACCCTATATCAGATCAAACACTTTCATAGAAGAAGTAAACAGTTACTACGACCTGAATGGTTAAACTCTAATTCAGACCAAACACTTTCATAGAAGAGGTAAACAGTTAATACGACATCATGAATGGTTAAACTCTCTATCAGATCAAACACTTTCATAGAAGAAGTAAACAGTTAGTACGACCTGAATGGTGAAACTCTATTTCAGACCAAACACTTTCATAGAAGAGGTAAACAGTTAATACGACATCATGAATGGTTAAACTCTCTATCAGATCAAACACTTTCATAGAAGAAGTAAACAGTTAGTACGACCTGAATGGTTAAATTCTATATCGGACTAAACACTTTCATAGAAGAAGTAAACAGTTACTACGACCTGAATGGTTAAAATCTATTTCAGACCACACACTTTCATAGAAAAGGTAAATAGTTAATACGACACCATGAATGGTTAAACTCTATATCAGATCAAACACTTTCATAGAAGAGGTAAACAGTTAATACGACATCATGAATGGTTAAACTCTATTTTTGACCAAACACTTTCATAGAAGAAGGAAACAGTTACTACGACCTGAATGGTTAAACTCTATTTCAGAGCAAACACTTTCATAGGTTGAGGTAAACAGTTTCTACGACATCATGAATGGTTAAACTGTATATCAGACCAAACACTTTCATAGAAGAAGTAAACAGTTAGTGCGACCTGAATGGTTAAATTCTATATCAGACCAAACACGTTCATAGAATAAGTAAACAGTTAATACGACATCATGAATGGTTAAACTCTATAACAGACGAAACACTTTCATAGAAGAGGTAAACAGTTAGTACGACCTGAATGGTTGAAATCTATTTCAGTCCAAACACTTTCATAGAAGAGGTAAATAGTTAATACGACACCATGAATGGTTAAACTCTATATCAGATCAAACACTTTCATATAAGAAGTAAATAGTTACTACGACCTGAAAGGTTAAACTCTATTTCAGACCAAACACTTTCATAGAAGAGGTAAACAGTTACTCCGACATCATGAATGGTTAAACTCTATTTCAGACCAAATACTTTGATAGAAGAAGGAAACAGTTACTATAACCTGAATGGTTAAACTCTATTTCAAACCAAACACTTTCATGGAAGAGAGAAACAGTTACTACGACATCATGAATGATTAAACTCTAGTTCAGACCAATACTTTCATAGAAGACAGGAAACAGTTACTACGACCTGAATGGTTAAACTCTATATCAGACGAAATATTTTCATAGAAGAGGGAAACAGTTAATACGACCTGAATGGTTAAACTCTGTTTCAGAGCAAACACTTTCATAGGTAGAGGTAAACAGTTACTACGACATCATGAATGGTTAAACTCTATATCAGACCAAACAGTTTCATAGAAGAAGTAAACAGTTACTACGACCTGAAAGGTCAAACTCTGTTTCAGACCAAACACTTTCATAGAAGAAGAAAACAGTTACTACGACCTGAATGGTTAAACACTATTTCAGACCAAACACTTTCATAGAAGAGGTAAACAGTTACTCCGACATCATGAATGGTTAAACTCTATATCAGATCAAACACTTTCATAGAAGAAGTAAACAGTTACTACGACCTGAATGGTTAAACTCTATATCAGAAAAAAAACTTTCATAGAAGAAGTACACAGTTACTACTACCTGAATGGTTAAAATTTATTTCAGACCAAACACTTTCATAGAAGAGGTAAATAGTTAATACGACACCATGAATGGTTAAACTGTATATCAGACCAAACACTTTCATAGAAGAAGTAAACAGTTAGTACGACCTGAATAGTGAAACTTTATTTCAGACCAAACACTTTGATGGAAGAGGTAAACAGTTAATACGACATCATGAATAGTTAAACCCTATATCAGATCAAACACTTTCATAGAAGAAGTAAACAGTTACTACGACCTGAATGGTTAAACTCTAATTCAGACCAAACACTTTCACAGAAGAGGTAAACAGTTAATACGACATCATGAATAGTTAAACTCTATATCAGACCAAGCACTTTCATAGAAGTAAACAGTTAATACAACATCATGAATGGTTAAACTCTATATCAGACCAAACACTTTTATAGAAGAGGTAAACAGTTAATACGACATCATGAATAGTTAAACTCTATATCAGATCAAACACTTTCATAGAAGAAGTAAACAGTTACTACGACCTGAATGGTTAAACTCTATTGCAAAGCAAACACTTTCATAGAAGAGGTAAACAGTTAATACGACCTGAATAGTTGAAATCTATTTCAGTCCAAACACTTTCATAGAAGAGGTAAATAGTTAATACGACATCATGAATAGTTAAACCCTATATCAGATCAAACACTTTCATAGAAGAAGTAAACAGTTACTACGACCTGAATGGTTAAACTCTAATTCAGACCAAACACTTTCATAGAAGAGGTAAACAGTTAATACGACATCATGAATGGTTAAACTCTCTATCAGATCAAACACTTTCATAGAAGAAGTAAACAGTTAGTACGACCTGAATGGTGAAACTCTATTTCAGACCAAACACTTTCATAGAAGAGGTAAACAGTTAATACGACATCATGAATGGTTAAACTCTCTATCAGATCAAACACTTTCATAGAAGAAGTAAACAGTTAGTACGACCTGAATGGTGAAACTCTATATCAGATCAAACACTTTCATAGAAGAAGTAAACAGCTACTACGACCTGAATGGTTAAATTCTATATCGGACTAAACACTTTCATAGAAGAAGTAAACAGTTACTACGACCTGAATGGTTAAAATCTATTTCAGACCACACACTTTCATAGAAAAGGTAAATAGTTAATACGACACCATGAATGGTTAAACTCTATATCAGATCAAACACTTTCATAGAAGAGGTAAACAGTTAATACGACATCATGAATGGTTAAACTCTATTTTTGACCAAACACTTTCATAGAAGAAGGAAACAGTTACTACGACCTGAATGGTTAAACTCTATTTCAGAGCAAACACTTTCATAGGTAGAGGTAAACAGTTTCTACGACATCATGAATGGTTAAACTGTATATCAGACCAAACACTTTCATAGAAGAAGTAAACAGTTAGTGCGACCTGAATGGTTAAATTCTATATCAGACCAAACACGTTCATAGAAGAAGTAAACAGTTAATACGACATCATGAATGGTTAAACTCTATAACAGACGAAACACTTTCATAGAAGAGGTAAACAGTTAGTACGACCTGAATGGTTGAAATCTATTTCAGTCCAAACACTTTCATAGAAGAGGTAAATAGTTAATACGACACCATGAATGGTTAAACTCTATATCAGATCAAACACTTTCATAGAAGAGGTAAACAGTTAGTACAACCTGAATGGTGAAACACTATTTCAGACCAAGCACTTTCATAGAAGAGGTAAACAGTTACTCCGACATCATGAATGGTTAAACTCTATTTCAGACCAAATACTTTGATAGAAGAAGGAAACAGTTACTATAACCTGAATGGTTAAACTCTATTTCAAACCAAACACTTTCATAGAAGAGGGAAACAGTTACTACGACATCATGAATGGTTAAACTCTAGTTCAGACCAATACTTTCATAGAAGAAGGAAACAGTTACTACGACCTGAATGGTTAAACTCTATATCAGACCAAATATTTTCATAGAAGAGGTAAACAGTTAATACGACCTGAATGGTTAAACTCTGTTTCAGAGCAAACACTTTCATAGGTAGAGGTAAACAGTTACTACGACATCATGAATGGTTAAACTCTATATCAGACCAAACAGTTTCATAGAAGAAGTAAACAGTTACTACGACCTGAATGGTCAAACTCTGTTTCAGACCAAACACTTTCATAGAAGAAGTAAACAGTTACTACGACCTGAATGGTTAAACACTATTTCAGACCAAACACTTTCATAGAAGAGGTAAACAGTTACTCCGACATCATGAATGGTTAAACTCTATATCAGATCAAACACTTTCATAGAAGAAGTAAACAGTTACTACGACCTGAATGGTTAAACTCTATATCAGAAAAAAAACTTTCATAGAAGAAGTACACAGTTACTACTACCTGAATGGTTAAAATTTATTTCAGACCAAACACTTTCAAAGAAGAGGTAAACAGTTAATACGACATCATGAATGGTTAAACTCAATTTTTGACCAAACACTTTCATAGAAGAAGTACACAGTTACTACGACATCATGAATGGTTAAACTCTATTTCAGACCAAACACTTTCATAGAAGAAGTAAACAGTTAATATGACATCATGAATGGTTGAACTCTATATCAGACCAAACACTTTTATAGAAGAGGTAAACAGTTAATACGACATCATGAATAGTTAAACTCTATATCAGACCAAGCACTTTCATAGAAGTAAACAGTTAATACAACATCATGAATGGTTAAACTCTATTTCAGACCAAACACTTTTATAGAAGAGGTAAACAGTTAATACGACATCATGAATAGTTAAACTCTATATCAGATCAAACACTTTCATAGAAGAAGTAAACAGTTACTACGACCTGAATGGTTAAACTCTATTGCAAAGCAAACACTTTCATAGAAGAGGTAAACAGTTAATACGACCTGAATAGTTGAAATCTATTTCAGTCCAAACACTTTCATAGAAGAGGTAAATAGTTAATACGACACCATGAATGGTTAAACTCTATATCAGATCAAACACTTTCATAGAAGAGGTAAACAGTTACTACGACTTGAATGGTTAAACTCTATTTCAGACCAAACACTTTCATACAAGAAGTAAACAGTTAGTACGACCTGAATAGTGAAACTCTATTTCAGACCAAACACTTTCATGGAAGAGGTAAACAGTTAATACGACATCATGAATAGTTAAACCCTATATCAGATCAAACACTTTCATAGAAGAAGTAAACAGTTACTACGACCTGAATGGTTAAACTCTAATTCAGACCAAACACTTTCATAGAAGAGGTAAACAGTTAATACGACATCATGAATGGTTAAACTCTCTATCAGATCAAACACTTTCATAGAAGAAGTAAACAGTTAGTACGACCTGAATGGTGAAACTCTATTTCAGACCAAACACTTTCATAGAAGAGGTAAACAGTTAATATGACATCATGAATAGTTAAACTCTATATCAGATCAAACACTTTCATAGAAGAAGTAAACAGCTACTACGACCTGAATGGTTAAATTCTATATCGGACTAAACACTTTCATAGAAGAAGTAAACAGTTACTACGACCTGAATGGTTAAAATCTATTTCAGACCACACACTTTCATAGAAAAGGTAAATAGTTAATACGACACCATGAATGGTTAAACTCTATATCAGATCAAACACTTTCATAGAAGAGGTAAACAGTTAATACGACATCATGAATGGTTAAACTCTATTTTTGACCAAACACTTTCATAGAAGAAGGAAACAGTTACTACGACCTGAATGGTTAAACTCTATTTCAGAGCAAACACTTTCATAGGTAGAGGTAAACAGTTTCTACGACATCATGAATGGTTAAACTGTATATCAGACCAAACACTTTCATAGAAGAAGTAAACAGTTAGTGCGACCTGAATGGTTAAATTCTATATCAGACCAAACACGTTCATAGAAGAAGTAAACAGTTAATACGACATCATGAATGGTTAAACTCTATAACAGACGAAACACTTTCATAGAAGAGGTAAACAGTTAGTACGACCTGAATGGTTGAAATCTATTTCAGTCCAAACACTTTCATAGAAGAGGTAAATAGTTAATACGACACCATGAATGGTTAAACTCTATATCAGATCAAACACTTTCATAGAAGAGGTAAACAGTTAGTACAACCTGAATGGTGAAACACTATTTCAGACCAAGCACTTTCATAGAAGAGGTAAACAGTTACTCCGACATCATGAATGGTTAAACTCTATTTCAGACCAAATACTTTGATAGAAGAAGGAAACAGTTACTATAACCTGAATGGTTAAACTCTATTTCAAACCAAACACTTTCATAGAAGAGGGAAACAGTTACTACGACATCATGAATGGTTAAACTCTAGTTCAGACCAATACTTTCATAGAAGAAGGAAACAGTTACTACGACATCATGAATGGTTAAACTCTATATCAGACCAAATATTTTCATAGAAGAGGTAAACAGTTAATACGACCTGAATGGTTAAACTCTGTTTCAGAGCAAACACTTTCATAGGTAGAGGTAAACAGTTACTACGACATCATGAATGGTTAAACTCTATATCAGACCAAACAGTTTCATAGAAGAAGTAAACAGTTACTACGACCTGAAAGGTCAAACTCTGTTTCAGACCAAACACTTTCATAGAAGAAGTAAACAGTTACTACGACCTGAATGGTTAAACACTATTTCAGACCAAACACTTTCATAGAAGAGGTAAACAGTTACTCCGACATCATGAATGGTTAAACTCTATATCAGATCAAACACTTTCATAGAAGAAGTAAACAGTTACTACGACCTGAATGGTTAAACTCTATATCAGAAAAAAAACTTTCATAGAAGAAGTACACAGTTACTACTACCTGAATGGTTAAAATTTATTTCAGACCAAACACTTTCAAAGAAGAGGTAAACAGTTAATACGACATCATGAATGGTTAAACTCAATTTTTGACCAAACACTTTCATAGAAGAAGTACACAGTTACTACGACATCATGAATGGTTAAACTCTATTTCAGACCAAACACTTTCATAGAAGAAGTAAACAGTTAATATGACATCATGAATGGTTGAACTCTATATCAGACCAAACACTTTTATAGAAGAGGTAAACAGTTAATACGACATCATGAATAGTTAAACTCTATATCAGACCAAGCACTTTCATAGAAGTAAACAGTTAATACAACATCATGAATGGTTAAACTCTATTTCAGACCAAACACTTTTATAGAAGAGGTAAACAGTTAATACGACATCATGAATAGTTAAACTCTATATCAGATCAAACACTTTCATAGAAGAAGTAAACAGTTACTACGACCTGAATGGTTAAACTCTATTGCAAAGCAAACACTTTCATAGAAGAGGTAAACAGTTAATACGACCTGAATAGTTGAAATCTATTTCAGTCCAAACACTTTCATAGAAGAGGTAAATAGTTAATACGACACCATGAATGGTTAAACTCTATATCAGATCAAACACTTTCATAGAAGAGGTAAACAGTTACTACGACTTGAATGGTTAAACTCTATTTCAGACCAAACACTTTCATACAAGAAGTAAACAGTTAGTACGACCTGAATAGTGAAACTCTATTTCAGACCAAACACTTTCATGGAAGAGGTAAACAGTTAATACGACATCATGAATAGTTAAACCCTATATCAGATCAAACACTTTCATAGAAGAAGTAAACAGTTACTACGACCTGAATGGTTAAACTCTAATTCAGACCAAACACTTTCATAGAAGAGGTAAACAGTTAATACGACATCATGAATGGTTAAACTCTCTATCAGATCAAACACTTTCATAGAAGAAGTAAACAGTTAGTACGACCTGAATGGTGAAACTCTATTTCAGACCAAACACTTTCATAGAAGAGGTAAACAGTTAATATGACATCATGAATAGTTAAACTCTATATCAGATCAAACACTTTCATAGAAGAAGTAAACAGCTACTACGACCTGAATGGTTAAATTCTATATCGGACTAAACACTTTCATAGAAGAAGTAAACAGTTACTACGACCTGAATGGTTAAAATCTATTTCAGACCACACACTTTCATAGAAAAGGTAAATAGTTAATACGACACCATGAATGGTTAAACTCTATATCAGATCAAACACTTTCATAGAAGAGGTAAACAGTTAATACGACATCATGAATTGTTAAACTCTATTTTTGACCAAACACTTTCATAGAAGAAGGAAACAGTTACTACGACCTGAATGGTTAAACTCTATTTCAGAGCAAACACTTTCATAGGTAGAGGTAAACAGTTTCTACGACATCATGAATGGTTAAACTGTATATCAGACCAAACACTTTCATAGAAGAAGTAAACAGTTAGTGCGACCTGAATGGTTAAATTCTATATCAGACCAAACACGTTCATAGAAGAAGTAAACAGTTAATACGACATCATGAATGGTTAAACTCTATAACAGACGAAACACTTTCATAGAAGAGGTAAACAGTTAGTACGACCTGAATGGTTGAAATCTATTTCAGTCCAAACACTTTCATAGAAGAGGTAAATAGTTAATACGACACCATGAATGGTTAAACTCTATATCAGATCAAACACTTTCATAGAAGAGGTAAACAGTTAGTACAACCTGAATGGTGAAACACTATTTCAGACCAAGCACTTTCATAGAAGAGGTAAACAGTTACTCCGACATCATGAATGGTTAAACTCTATTTCAGACCAAATACTTTGATAGAAGAAGGAAACAGTTACTATAACCTGAATGGTTAAACTCTATTTCAAACCAAACACTTTCATAGAAGAGGGAAACAGTTACTACGACATCATGAATGGTTAAACTCTAGTTCAGACCAATACTTTCATAGAAGAAGGAAACAGTTACTACGACCTGAATGGTTAAACTCTATATCAGACCAAATATTTTCATAGAAGAGGTAAACAGTTAATACGACCTGAATGGTTAAACTCTGTTTCAGAGCAAACACTTTCATAGGTAGAGGTAAACAGTTACTACGACATCATGAATGGTTAAACTCTATATCAGATCAAACACTTTCATAGAAGAGGTAAACAGTTACTACGACATCATGAATGGTTAAACTCTATATCAGATCAAACACTTTCATAGAAGAAGTAAACAGTTACTACGACCTGAATGGTTAAACTCTATATCAGAAAAAAAACTTTCATAGAAGAAGTACACAGTTACTACTACCTGAATGGTTAAAATTTATTTCAGACCAAACACTTTCAAAGAAGAGGTAAACAGTTAATACGACATCATGAATGGTTAAACTCAATTTTTGACCAAACACTTTCATAGAAGAAGTACACAGTTACTACGACATCATGAATGGTTAAACTCTATTTCAGAACAAACACTTTCATAGAAGAAGTAGACAGTTAATATGACATCATGAATGGTTGAACTCTATATCAGACCAAACACTTTTATAGAAGAGGTAAACAGTTAATACGACATCATGAATAGTTAAACTCTATATCAGACCAAGCACTTTCATAGAAGTAAACAGTTAATACAACATCATGAATGGTTAAACTCTATTTCAGACCAAACACTTTTATAGAAGAGGTAAACAGTTAATACGACATCATGAATAGTTAAACTCTATATCAGATCAAACACTTTCATAGAAGAAGTAAACAGTTACTACGACCTGAATGGTTTAACTCTATTGCAAAGCAAACACTTTCATAGAAGAGGTAAACAGTTAATACGACCTGAATAGTTGAAATCTATTTCAGTCCAAACACTTTCATAGAAGAGGTAAATAGTTAATACGACACCATGAATGGTTAAACTCTACATCAGATCAAACACTTTCATAGAAGAGGTAAACAGTTACTACGACTTGAATGGTTAAACTCTATTTCAGACCAAACACTTTCATAGAAGAAGTAAACAGTTAGTACGACCTGAATAGTGAAACTCTATTTCAGACCAAACACTTTCATAGAAGAGGTAAACAGTTAATACGACATCATGAATGGTTAAACTCTCTATCAGATCAAACACTTTCATAGAAGAAGTAAACAGTTAGTACGACCTGAATGGTGAAACTCTATTTCAGACCAAACACTTTCATAGAAGAGGTAAACAGTTAATATGACATCATGAATAGTTAAACTCTATATCAGATCAAACACTTTCATAGAAGAAGTAAACAGTTACTACGAGCTGAATGGTTAAATTCTATATCGGACTAAACACTTTCATAGAAGAAGTAAACAGTTACTACGACCTGAATGGTTAAAATCTATTTCAGACCACACACTTTCATAGAAAAGGTAAATAGTTAATACGACACCATGAATGGTTAAACTCTATATCAGATCAAACACTTTCATAGAAGAGGTAAACAGTTAATACGACATCATGAATGGTTAAACTCTATTTTTGACCAAACACTTTCATAGAAGAAGGAAACAGTTACTACGACCTGAATGGTTAAACTCTATTTCAGAGCAAACACTTTCATAGGTAGAGGTAAACAGTTTCTACGACATCATGAATGGTTAAACTGTATATCAGACCAAACACTTTCATAGAAGAAGTAAACAGTTAGTGCGACCTGAATGGTTAAATTCTATATCAGACCAAACACGTTCATAGAAGAAGTAAACAGTTAATACGACATCATGAATGGTTAAACTCTATAACAGACGAAACACTTTCATAGAAGAGGTAAACAGTTAGTACGACCTGAATGGTTGAAATCTATTTCAGTCCAAACACTTTCATAGAAGAGGTAAATAGTTAATACGACACCATGAATGGTTAAACTCTATATCAGATCAAACACTTTCATAGAAGAGGTAAACAGTTAGTACAACCTGAATGGTGAAACACTATTTCAGACCAAGCACTTTCATAGAAGAGGTAAACAGTTACTCCGACATCATGAATAGTTAAACTCTATTTCAGACCAAATACTTTGATAGAAGAAGGAAACAGTTACTATAACCTGAATGGTTAAACTCTATTTCAAACCAAACACTTTCATAGAAGAGGGAAACAGTTACTACGACATCATGAATGGTTAAACTCTAGTTCAGACCAATACTTTCATAGAAGAAGGAAACAGTTACTACGACCTGAATGGTTAAACTCTATATCAGACCAAATATTTTCATAGAAGAGGTAAACAGTTAATACGACCTGAATGGTTAAACTCTGTTTCAGAGCAAACACTTTCATAGGTAGAGGTAAACAGTTACTACGACATCATGAATGGTTAAACTCTATATCAGACCAAACAGTTTCATAGAAGAAGTAAACAGTTACTACGACCTGAAAGGTCAAACTCTATATCAGAAAAAAAACTTTCATAGAAGAAGTACACAGTTACTACTACCTGAATGGTTAAAATTTATTTCAGACCAAACACTTTCAAAGAAGAGGTAAACAGTTAATACGACATCATGAATGGTTAAACTCAATTTTTGACCAAATACTTTCATAGAAGAAGTACACAGTTACTACGACATCATGAATGGTTAAACTCTATTTCAGACCAAACACTTTCATAGAAGAAGTAAACAGTTAATATGACATCATGAATTTTTGAACTCTATATCAGACCAAACACTTTTATAGAAGAGGTAAACAGTTAATACGACATCATGAATAGTTAAACTCTATATCAGACCAAGCACTTTCATAGAAGTAAACAGTTAATACAACATCATGAATGGTTAAACTCTATTTCAGACCAAACACTTTTATAGAAGAGGTAAACAGTTAATACGACATCATGAATAGTTAAACTCTATATCAGATCAAACACTTTCATAGAAGAAGTAAACAGTTACTACGACCTGAATGGTTAAACTCTATTGCAAAGCAAACACTTTCATAGAAGAGGTAAACAGTTAATACGACCTGAATAGTTGAAATCTATTTCAGTCCAAACACTTTCATAGAAGAGGTAAATAGTTAATACGACACCATGAATGGTTAAACTCTATATCAGATCAAACACTTTCATAGAAGAGGTAAACAGTTACTACTACTTGAATGGTTAAACTCTATTTCAGACCAAACACTTTCATAGAAGAAGTAAACAGTTAGTACGACCTGAATAGTGAAACTCTATTTCAGACCAAACACTTTCATAGAAGAGGTAAACAGTTAATGCGACATCATGAATAGTTAAACCCTATATCAGATCAAACACTTTCATAGAAGAAGTAAACAGTTACTACGACCTGAATGGTTAAACTCTAATTCAGACCAAACACTTTCATAGAAGAGGTAAACAGTTAATACGACATCATGAATGGTTAAACTCTCTATCAGATCAAACACTTTCATAGAAGAAGTAAACAGTTAGTACGACCTGAATGGTGAAACTCTATTTCAGACCAAACACTTTCATAGAAGAGGTAAACAGTTAATATGACATCATGAATAGTTAAACTCTATATCAGATCAAACACTTTCATAGAAGAAGTAAACAGCTACTACGACCTGAATGGTTAAATTCTATATCGGACTAAACACTTTCATAGAAGAAGTAAACAGTTACTACGACCTGAATGGTTAAAATCTATTTCAGACCACACACTTTCATAGAAAAGGTAAATAGTTAATACGACACCATGAATGGTTAAACTCTATATCAGATCAAACACTTTCATAGAAGAGGTAAACAGTTAATACGACATCATGAATTGTTAAACTCTATTTTTGACCAAACACTTTCATAGAAGAAGGAAACAGTTACTACGACCTGAATGGTTAAACTCTATTTCAGAGCAAACACTTTCATAGGTAGAGGTAAACAGTTTCTACGACATCATGAATGGTTAAACTGTATATCAGACCAAACACTTTCATAGAAGAAGTAAACAGTTAGTGCGACCTGAATGGTTAAATTCTATATCAGACCAAACACGTTCATAGAAGAAGTAAACAGTTAATACGACATCATGAATGGTTAAACTCTATAACAGACGAAACACTTTCATAGAAGAGGTAAACAGTTAGTACGACCTGAATGGTTGAAATCTATTTCAGTCCAAACACTTTCATAGAAGAGGTAAATAGTTAATACGACACCATGAATGGTTAAACTCTATATCAGATCAAACACTTTCATAGAAGAGGTAAACAGTTAGTACAACCTGAATGGTGAAACACTATTTCAGACCAAGCACTTTCATAGAAGAGGTAAACAGTTACTCCGACATCATGAATGGTTAAACTCTATTTCAGACCAAATACTTTGATAGAAGAAGGAAACAGTTACTATAACCTGAATGGTTAAACTCTATTTCAAACCAAACACTTTCATAGAAGAGGGAAACAGTTACTACGACATCATGAATGGTTAAACTCTAGTTCAGACCAATACTTTCATAGAAGAAGGAAACAGTTACTACGACCTGAATGGTTAAACTCTATATCAGACCAAATATTTTCATAGAAGAGGTAAACAGTTAATACGACCTGAATGGTTAAACTCTGTTTCAGAGCAAACACTTTCATAGGTAGAGGTAAACAGTTACTACGACATCATGAATGGTTAAACTCTATATCAGATCAAACACTTTCATAGAAGAGGTAAACAGTTACTACGACATCATGAATGGTTAAACTCTATATCAGATCAAACACTTTCATAGAAGAAGTAAACAGTTAATACGACCTGAATGGTTAAACTCTATATCAGAAAAAAAACTTTCATAGAAGAAGTACACAGTTACTACTACCTGAATGGTTAAAATTTATTTCAGACCAAACACTTTCAAAGAAGAGGTAAACAGTTAATACGACATCATGAATGGTTAAACTCAATTTTTGACCAAACACTTTCATAGAAGAAGTACACAGTTACTACGACATCATGAATGGTTAAACTCTATTTCAGAACAAACACTTTCATAGAAGAAGTAGACAGTTAATATGACATCATGAATGGTTGAACTCTATATCAGACCAAACACTTTTATAGAAGAGGTAAACAGTTAATACGACATCATGAATAGTTAAACTCTATATCAGACCAAGCACTTTCATAGAAGTAAACAGTTAATACAACATCATGAATGGTTAAACTCTATTTCAGACCAAACACTTTTATAGAAGAGGTAAACAGTTAATACGACATCATGAATAGTTAAACTCTATATCAGATCAAACACTTTCATAGAAGAAGTAAACAGTTACTACGACCTGAATGGTTTAACTCTATTGCAAAGCAAACACTTTCATAGAAGAGGTAAACAGTTAATACGACCTGAATAGTTGAAATCTATTTCAGTCCAAACACTTTCATAGAAGAGGTAAATAGTTAATACGACACCATGAATGGTTAAACTCTACATCAGATCAAACACTTTCATAGAAGAGGTAAACAGTTACTACGACTTGAATGGTTAAACTCTATTTCAGACCAAACACTTTCATAGAAGAAGTAAACAGTTCGTACGACCTGAATAGTGAAACTCTATTTCAGACCAAACACTTTCATAGAAGAGGTAAACAGTTAATACGACATCATGAATGGTTAAACTCTCTATCAGATCAAACACTTTCATAGAAGAAGTAAACAGTTAGTACGACCTGAATGGTGAAACTCTATTTCAGACCAAACACTTTCATAGAAGAGGTAAACAGTTAATATGACATCATGAATAGTTAAACTCTATATCAGATCAAACACTTTCATAGAAGAAGTAAACAGTTACTACGAGCTGAATGGTTAAATTCTATATCGGACTAAACACTTTCATAGAAGAAGTAAACAGTTACTACGACCTGAATGGTTAAAATCTATTTCAGACCACACACTTTCATAGAAAAGGTAAATAGTTAATACGACACCATGAATGGTTAAACTCTATATCAGATCAAACACTTTCATAGAAGAGGTAAACAGTTAATACGACATCATGAATGGTTAAACTCTATTTTTGACCAAACACTTTCATAGAAGAAGGAAACAGTTACTACGACCTGAATGGTTAAACTCTATTTCAGAGCAAACACTTTCATAGGTGGAGGTAAACAGTTTCTACGACATCATGAATGGTTAAACTGTATATCAGACCAAACAATTTCATAGAAGAAGTAAACAGTTAGTGCGACCTGAATGGTTAAATTCTATATCAGACCAAACACGTTCACAGAAGAAGTAAACAGTTAATACGACATCATAAATGGTTATACTCTATAACAGACGAAACACTTTCATAGAAGAGGTAAACAGTTAGTACGACCTGAATGGTTGAAATCTATTTCAGTCCAAACACTTTCATAGAAGAGGTAAATAGTTAATACGACACCATGAATGGTTAAACTCTATATCAGATCAAACACTTTCATAGAAGAGGTAAACAGTTAGTACAACCTGAATGGTGAAACACTATTTCAGACCAAGCACTTTCATAGAAGAGGTAAACAGTTACTACGACATCATGAATGGTTAAACTCTATTTCAGACCAAACACCTTCATAGAAAAAGGAAACAGTTACTACGACCTGAATGGTTAAACTCTATTTCAGACCAAACACTTACATAGAAGAGGTAAACAGTTAATACGACATCATGAATGGTTAAACTCTCTATCAGATCAAACACTTTCATAGAAGAAGTAAATAGTTACTACGACCTGAAAGGTTAAACTCTATTTCAGACCAAACACTTTCATAGAAGAGGTAAACAGTTACTCCGACATCATGAATGGTTAAACTCTATTTCAGACCAAATACTTTGATAGAAGAAGGAAACAGTTACTATAACCTGAATGGTTAAACTCTATTTCAAACCAAACACTTTCATAGAAGAGGGAAACAGTTACTACGACATCATGAATGGTTAAACTCTATATCAGACCAATACTTTCATAGAAGAAGGAAACAGTTACTACGACCTGAATGGTTAAACTCTAAATCAGATCAAACATTTTCATAGAAGAGGTATACAGTTAATACGACCTGAATGGTTAAACTCTGTTTCAGAGCAAACACTTTCATAGGTAGAGGTAAACAGTTACTACGACATCATGAATGGTTAAACTCTATATCAGACCAAACACTTTCATAGAAGAAGTACACAGTTACTACGACCTGAATGGTTAAACTCTATTTCAGACCAAACACTTTCATAGAAGAAGTAAGCAGTTAATACGACATCATGAATGGTTGAACTCTATATCAGACCAAACACTTTCATAGAAGAGGTAAACAGTTAATACGACATCATGAATGGTTAAACTCTACATCAGACCAAACAGTTTCATAGAAGAAGTAAACAGTTACTACGACCTGAAAGGTCAAACTCTGTTTCAGACCAAACACTTTCATAGAAGAAGTAAACAGTTACTACGACCTGAATGGTGAAGCTCTATATCAGACCAAACACTTTCATAGAAGTAAACAGTTAATACGACATCATGAATGGTTAAACTCTATATCAGATCAAACACTTTCATAGAAGAAGTAAACAGTTACTACGACCTGAATGGTTAAACTCTATATCAGAAAAAAGACTTTCATAGAAGAAGTACACAGTTACTACTACCTGAATGGTTAAAATTTATTTCAGACCAAACACTTTAATAGAAGAGGTAAATAGTTAATACGACACCATGAATGGTTAAACTGTATATCAGACCAAACACTTTCAAAGAAGAGGTAAACAGTTAATACGACATCATGAATGGTTAAACTCAATTTTTGACCAAACACTTTCATAGAAGAAGTACACAGTTACTTCGATCTGAATGGTTAAACTCTATTTCAGACCAAACACTTTCATAGAAGAAGTAAACAGTTAATATGACATCATGAATGGTTGAACTCTATATCAGACGAAACACTTTCATAGAAGAGGTAAACAGTTAAGACGACATTATGAATAGTTAAACTCTATATCAGATCAAACACTTTCATAGAAGAAGTAAACAGTTACTACGACCTGAATGGTTGAACTCTAATTCAGACCAAACACTTTCATAGAAGAGGTAAACAGTTAATACGACATCATGAATGGTTAAACTCTCTATCAGATCAAACACTTTCATAGAAGAAGTAAACAGTTACTACGACCTGAAAGGTTGAACTCTATTTCAGACCAAACACTTTCATAGAAGAAGTAAACAGTTAATACGACATCATGAATGGTTAAACTCTATATCAGACCAAACACTTTCATAGAAGAGGTAAACAGTTAATACGACATCATGAATAGTTACACTCTATATCAGATCAAACACTTTCATAGAAGAAGTAAACAGTTACTACGACCTGAATGGTTAAATTCTATATCGGACTAAACACTTTCATAGAAGAAGTAAACAGTTACTACGACCTGAATGGTTAAAATCTATTTCAGACCACACACTTTCATAGAAAAGGTAAATAGTTAATACGACACCATGAATGGTTAACCTCTATATCAGATCAAACACTTTCATAGAAGAGGTAAACAGTTAATACGACATCATGAATGGTTAAACTCTATTTTTGACCAAACACTTTCATAGAAGAAGGAAACAGTTACTACGACCTGAATGGTTAAACTCTATTTCAGACCAAACACGTTCATAGAAGAAGTAAACAGTTAATACGACATCATGAATGGTTAAACTCTATGACAGACGAAACACTTTCATAGAAGAGGTAAACAGTTAGTACGACCTGAATGGTTGAAATCTATTTCAGTCCAAACACTTTCATAGAAGAGGTAAATAGTTAATACGACACCATGAATGGTTAAACTCTATATCAGATCAAACACTTTCAAAGAAGAGGTAAACAATTACTACGACTTGAATGGTTAAACTCTATTTCAGACCAAACACTTTCATAGAAGAAGTAAACAGTTAGTACGACCTGAATAGTGAAACTCTATTTCAGACCAAACACTTTCATAGAAGAGGTAAACAGTTAATACGACATCATGAATAGTTAAACCCTATATCAGATCAAACACTTTCATAGAAGAAGTAAACAGTTACTACGACCTGAATGGTTAAACTCTAATTCAGACCAAACACTTTCATAGAAGAGGTAAACAGTTAATACGACATCATGAATGGTTAAACTCTCTATCAGATCAAACACTTTCATAGAAGAAGTAAACAGTTAGTACGACCTGAATGGTGAAACTCTATTTCAGACCAAACACTTTCATAGAAGAGGTAAACAGTTAATATGACATCATGAATAGTTAAACTCTATATCAGATCAAACACTTTCATAGAAGAAGTAAACAGCTACTACGACCTGAATGGTTAAATTCTATATCGGACTAAACACTTTCATAGAAGAAGTAAACAGTTACTACGACCTGAATGGTTAAAATCTATTTCAGACCACACACTTTCATAGAAAAGGTAAATAGTTAATACGACACCATGAATGGTTAAACTCTATATCAGATCAAACACTTTCATAGAAGAGGTAAACAGTTAATACGACATCATGAATTGTTAAACTCTATTTTTGACCAAACACTTTCATAGAAGAAGGAAACAGTTACTACGACCTGAATGGTTAAACTCTATTTCAGAGCAAACACTTTCATAGGTAGAGGTAAACAGTTTCTACGACATCATGAATGGTTAAACTGTATATCAGACCAAACACTTTCATAGAAGAAGTAAACAGTTAGTGCGACCTGAATGGTTAAATTCTATATCAGACCAAACACGTTCATAGAAGAAGTAAACAGTTAATACGACATCATGAATGGTTAAACTCTATAACAGACGAAACACTTTCATAGAAGAGGTAAACAGTTAGTACGACCTGAATGGTTGAAATCTATTTCAGTCCAAACACTTTCATAGAAGAGGTAAATAGTTAATACGACACCATGAATGGTTAAACTCTATATCAGATCAAACACTTTCATAGAAGAGGTAAACAGTTAGTACAACCTGAATGGTGAAACACTATTTCAGACCAAGCACTTTCATAGAAGAGGTAAACAGTTACTCCGACATCATGAATGGTTAAACTCTATTTCAGACCAAATACTTTGATAGAAGAAGGAAACAGTTACTATAACCTGAATGGTTAAACTCTATTTCAAACCAAACACTTTCATAGAAGAGGGAAACAGTTACTACGACATCATGAATGGTTAAACTCTAGTTCAGACCAATACTTTCATAGAAGAAGGAAACAGTTACTACGACCTGAATGGTTAAACTCTATATCAGACCAAATATTTTCATAGAAGAGGTAAACAGTTAATACGACCTGAATGGTTAAACTCTGTTTCAGAGCAAACACTTTCATAGGTAGAGGTAAACAGTTACTACGACATCATGAATGGTTAAACTCTATATCAGATCAAACACTTTCATAGAAGAGGTAAACAGTTACTACGACATCATGAATGGTTAAACTCTATATCAGATCAAACACTTTCATAGAAGAAGTAAACAGTTACTACGACCTGAATGGTTAAACTCTATATCAGAAAAAAAACTTTCATAGAAGAAGTACACAGTTACTACTACCTGAATGGTTAAAATTTATTTCAGACCAAACACTTTCAAAGAAGAGGTAAACAGTTAATACGACATCATGAATGGTTAAACTCAATTTTTGACCAAACACTTTCATAGAAGAAGTACACAGTTACTACGACATCATGAATGGTTAAACTCTATTTCAGAACAAACACTTTCATAGAAGAAGTAGACAGTTAATATGACATCATGAATGGTTGAACTCTATATCAGACCAAACACTTTTATAGAAGAGGTAAACAGTTAATACGACATCATGAATAGTTAAACTCTATATCAGACCAAGCACTTTCATAGAAGTAAACAGTTAATACAACATCATGAATGGTTAAACTCTATTTCAGACCAAACACTTTTATAGAAGAGGTAAACAGTTAATACGACATCATGAATAGTTAAACTCTATATCAGATCAAACACTTTCATAGAAGAAGTAAACAGTTACTACGACCTGAATGGTTTAACTCTATTGCAAAGCAAACACTTTCATAGAAGAGGTAAACAGTTAATACGACCTGAATAGTTGAAATCTATTTCAGTCCAAACACTTTCATAGAAGAGGTAAATAGTTAATACGACACCATGAATGGTTAAACTCTACATCAGATCAAACACTTTCATAGAAGAGGTAAACAGTTACTACGACTTGAATGGTTAAACTCTATTTCAGACCAAACACTTTCATAGAAGAAGTAAACAGTTCGTACGACCTGAATAGTGAAACTCTATTTCAGACCAAACACTTTCATAGAAGAGGTAAACAGTTAATACGACATCATGAATGGTTAAACTCTCTATCAGATCAAACACTTTCATAGAAGAAGTAAACAGTTAGTACGACCTGAATGGTGAAACTCTATTTCAGACCAAACACTTTCATAGAAGAGGTAAACAGTTAATATGACATCATGAATAGTTAAACTCTATATCAGATCAAACACTTTCATAGAAGAAGTAAACAGTTACTACGAGCTGAATGGTTAAATTCTATATCGGACTAAACACTTTCATAGAAGAAGTAAACAGTTACTACGACCTGAATGGTTAAAATCTATTTCAGACCACACACTTTCATAGAAAAGGTAAATAGTTAATACGACACCATGAATGGTTAAACTCTATATCAGATCAAACACTTTCATAGAAGAGGTAAACAGTTAATACGACATCATGAATGGTTAAACTCTATTTTTGACCAAACACTTTCATAGAAGAAGGAAACAGTTACTACGACCTGAATGGTTAAACTCTATTTCAGAGCAAACACTTTCATAGGTGGAGGTAAACAGTTTCTACGACATCATGAATGGTTAAACTGTATATCAGACCAAACACTTTCATAGAAGAAGTAAACAGTTAGTGCGACCTGAATGGTTAAATTCTATATCAGACCAAACACGTTCACAGAAGAAGTAAACAGTTAATACGACATCATAAATGGTTAAACTCTATAACAGACGAAACACTTTCATAGAAGAGGTAAACAGTTAGTACGACCTGAATGGTTGAAATCTATTTCAGTCCAAACACTTTCATAGAAAAGGTAAATAGTTAATACGACACCATGAATGGTTAAACTCTATATCAGATCAAACACTTTCATAGAAGAGGTAAACAGTTAGTACAACCTGAATGGTGAAACACTATTTCAGACCAAGCACTTTCATAGAAGAGGTAAACAGTTACTACGACATCATGAATGGTTAAACTCTATTTCAGACCAAACACCTTCATAGAAAAAGGAAACAGTTACTACGACCTGAATGGTTAAACTCTATTTCAGACCAAACACTTACATAGAAGAGGTAAACAGTTAATACGACATCATGAATGGTTAAACTCTCTATCAGATCAAACACTTTCATAGAAGAAGTAAATAGTTACTACGACCTGAAAGGTTAAACTCTATTTCAGACCAAACACTTTCATAGAAGAGGTAAACAGTTACTCCGACATCATGAATGGTTAAACTCTATTTCAGACCAAATACTTTGATAGAAGAAGGAAACAGTTACTATAACCTGAATGGTTAAACTCTATTTCAAACCAAACACTTTCATAGAAGAGGGAAACAGTTACTACGACATCATGAATGGTTAAACTCTATATCAGACCAATACTTTCATAGAAGAAGGAAACAGTTACTACGACCTGAATGGTTAAACTCTATATCAGATCAAACATTTTCATAGAAGAGGTAAACAGTTAATACGACCTGAATGGTTAAACTCTGTTTCAGAGCAAACACTTTCATAGGTAGAGGTAAACAGTTACTACGACATCATGAATGGTTAAACTCTATATCAGACCAAACACTTTCATAGAAGAAGTACACAGTTACTACGACCTGAATGGTTAAACTCTATTTCAGACCAAACACTTTCATAGAAGAAGTAAGCAGTTAATACGACATCATGAATGGTTGAACTCTATATCAGACCAAACACTTTCATAGAAGAGGTAAACAGTTAATACGACATCATGAATGGTTAAACTCTACATCAGACCAAACAGTTTCATAGAAGAAGTAAACAGTTACTACGACCTGAAAGGTCAAACTCTGTTTCAGACCAAACACTTTCATAGAAGAAGTAAACAGTTACTACGACCTGAATGGTGAAGCTCTATATCAGACCAAACACTTTCATAGAAGTAAACAGTTAATACGACATCATGAATGGTTAAACTCTATATCAGATCAAACACTTTCATAGAAGAAGTAAACAGTTACTACGACCTGAATGGTTAAACTCTATATCAGAAAAAAGACTTTCATAGAAGAAGTACACAGTTACTACTACCTGAATGGTTAAAATTTATTTCAGACCAAACACTTTAATAGAAGAGGTAAATAGTTAATACGACACCATGAATGGTTAAACTGTATATCAGACCAAACACTTTCAAAGAAGAGGTAAACAGTTAATACGACATCATGAATGGTTAAACTCAATTTTTGACCAAACACTTTCATAGAAGAAGTACACAGTTACTTCGATCTGAATGGTTAAACTCTATTTCAGACCAAACACTTTCATAGAAGAAGTAAACAGTTAATATGACATCATGAATGGTTGAACTCTATATCAGACGAAACACTTTCATAGAAGAGGTAAACAGTTAAGACGACATTATGAATAGTTAAACTCTATATCAGATCAAACACTTTCATAGAAGAAGTAAACAGTTACTACGACCTGAATGGTTGAACTCTAATTCAGACCAAACACTTTCATAGAAGAGGTAAACAGTTAATACGACATCATGAATGGTTAAACTCTCTATCAGATCAAACACTTTCATAGAAGAAGTAAACAGTTACTACGACCTGAAAGGTTGAACTCTATTTCAGACCAAACACTTTCATAGAAGAAGTAAACAGTTAATACGACATCATGAATGGTTAAACTCTATATCAGACCAAACACTTTCATAGAAGAGGTAAACAGTTAATACGACATCATGAATAGTTACACTCTATATCAGATCAAACACTTTCATAGAAGAAGTAAACAGTTACTACGACCTGAATGGTTAAATTCTATATCGGACTAAACACTTTCATAGAAGAAGTAAACAGTTACTACGACCTGAATGGTTAAAATCTATTTCAGACCACACACTTTCATAGAAAAGGTAAATAGTTAATACGACACCATGAATGGTTAACCTCTATATCAGATCAAACACTTTCATAGAAGAGGTAAACAGTTAATACGACATCATGAATGGTTAAACTCTATTTTTGACCAAACACTTTCATAGAAGAAGGAAACAGTTACTACGACCTGAATGGTTAAACTCTATTTCAGACCAAACACGTTCATAGAAGAAGTAAACAGTTAATACGACATCATGAATGGTTAAACTCTATGACAGACGAAACACTTTCATAGAAGAGGTAAACAGTTAGTACGACCTGAATGGTTGAAATCTATTTCAGTCCAAACACTTTCATAGAAGAGGTAAATAGTTAATACGACACCATGAATGGTTAAACTCTATATCAGATCAAACACTTTCAAAGAAGAGGTAAACAATTACTACGACTTGAATGGTTAAACTCTATTTCAGACCAAACACTTTCATAGAAGAAGTAAACAGTTAGTACAACCTGAATGGTGAAACACTATTTCAGACCAAGCACTTTCATAGAAGAGGTAAACAGTTACTACGACATCTTTAATGGTTAAACTCTATTTCAGACCAAACACCTTCATAGAAAAAGGAAACAGTTACTACGACATGAATGGTTAAACTCTATTTCAGACCAAACACTTACATAGAAGAGGTAAACAGTTAATACGACATCATGAATGGTTAAACTCTCTATCAGATCAAACACTTTCATAGAAGAAGTAAATAGTTACTACGACCTGAAAGGTTAAACTCTATTTCAGACCAAACACTTTCATAGAAGAGGTAAACAGTTACTCCGACAT